>NC_058374.1:86685208-87002500 GCF_018350175.1 Felis catus
GACAGATAGAACACATCCACATATGTAAGTTTCATTAGAAAATTTAAAAGTGACCCATGAGCATTTCATATAGGCTCTAAATACCAAGTCTTTTAGCATGACTTTATTCTACAAACAGATTTTAACTCAGTTAAATAAGAAAATGTAGCACATTAAAGGGTCAAATTACAAAGACAATTTTTTTCTCTCAAAAAAAAAAAAAAGGTAAGGCCTTATGGAATTTTCTTGTAACAAAGCACCAAAGTACAGAATATTCAAAAATCTTAATGATTTAAAAATAGCATTTTATTTCACATGATTATAGATGTATTATCAGTTCCAGAGTGTTCAGTTACAAAATCTTTATTCAAAGATGTCAAACTCAGTGTCAGTGAAGGAGAAGTCATACTGAATGAGGCTTTGGTGAGACTACTCTTATGAAATTCATTTTATTATTACTTTACATAAAATCTGTGAAAACTACTTCTCTAATTCTTTACCTAATTCCTCAGTCTCCTGTTTTCATTATCTTTTGAGATGTCATAGGGTATATTACCTGCAAGAAATATACTGAAACTTACTGAAGAAAAGGAAGACCTAATTTAAGAATATCAAACCTATTAAAAAATCATATTTAGATTTCACAGGAACTAGAAATCCATACAAGAAGTCTCTCAGTCTCCTTCTCTTTTCTGAGGATGCTCCATCCTCCTTTCTGTAGACCACCCTCCTTCTTTAAGGTGCAAGTCTTTAGTTTTCCATAGATTTTTTTATATACCTTGTTTGAATTGTCATGAGGTAGACTTTTGTCTCAGAACTATATAACTTTATGGGTCCAGTGCTCATCAGAGTTTCACAGATTCAAGTTTTGTCCTTAAATCCCATTTCCTAGCAGAAAAAATCTAATTGGTGTAACTTTGTATAAAGGTATATATTTTCTAAGAAATAGTTGAGGTGGTGCCGAGTGATGGTCATTTTTAATACCCAGGACCCAGACATGTTTGATCTTGGCAGAGCTATCAAAGGTCTAATTTTGACCTAATTTTTCTGCACCCAAAATGTATTGTATCAATTTATCACACCATCCTTCCTTTCTGTAATTATTTTCTTGAGTGTTTGTTAGAATCGAATTGATGACTTTTAATCGTTATCAACAATTGTTGAACATTCTTTCAATTAGCAAATTAATTACACATTGGACTTGTAATTGTGGTTTACTATTCCCACTATCATAGTTATGTTTTGCCTAATGGCATCTCTCAAATATTCCTGTGGAAAAGTGTTGTTTAGTGGGGTGTCTTATTACAGTACAGATTGCAGAACTACTTCTTACTTAACTAATGTTATCATTTTATGTCTTAATTTTTTTAGGCACCAATTTCAACAAAATCAGCTACATAAGAAATAAACCCCAAAGAAAATATCGTATGTTATATAAAATTGACCGGCATGTGAAATTCCAGTATTAATACTCTTTGTGTTTTAAAATCTATCAATTGCCTTCCATTTATACTTAATTTCACCATTCATTTAACAATTGCACACTAATTTATGACTTTGCAGTATTACTGGATGACTCTTCAGGTTAGCCTTGTTCGGGACAATGTAATGAGTTGTGAATGATCCTATTAAAAGAAATTATACAGGTTTCATTATAAGATGCTAGGCCCTGATAAGGAGTTATAAATAGCCATCCAGAGAAGGGAAGAGCAAATGGGAGGCTTTATAATGGAAACGTCATTATTAGAATACCTACAAAAGAACAAATATCTGAATCCATGATACACCGAGACCCCTGATGAAAGAGCAAATAATACTTTTCATGTAATATTGTGCCCTTTTACTTTACTTCTCCCTCTACCTTTTGCCCAACGATAGAGGAACCAGAAACAGCAGCTTTTGAGTGATGAAAGGAGGAAATAAGTGGAAGCCCACACATTCTTCTTTTCCTCAGCACCTGACAACAGGGAGTCAGATCATTTGGTCACAGGAGAGACACATGGAAGTGAATGAGAAGTTACATTTTTAATTTAAGTAACAATGGATTACATTACCCACCTTTGATTCATCTCCTCTCCATGCTCCTTTTTTTCTTTTACTATTTTAGTAGTAGCTCAGATCATGTTTGAATATATACAAACTAAGCTTCCCTACTTGTTAAATGCAAGTGACTCCATGAAGAGTTTTGCTTTTCTATGACTACCTGCTTCAACTAGTCCCTTTTACATGCTATTTTTCAAAATTCTGACGTATGAACTTTAAGCCCTTGAGTAAGAAAGAACCCTACACATTAGGGAAACCAGTTCTGATGATCAGAACATAAATATACGACAAGGAAGGGGGTGCCTGGATCTCAGTCAGTTAAGCATGCTACTCTTGATTTCACTTAAGGTCATGATCTACCAAGGTCACGAGTTTGAGCCCTGCATCATGCTCTACATTAGTGGCATGGAGGCTTTTTAGGATTCTCTCTCTCTCCTCTCTGCCTCTCTGCCACTCATATGTGCTGTCTCTGTAAATACATACATACATACATAAAAAGCAAACAATTAAATAAATATAGGACAAGGGCAGTAATTCCCAGAGTACAAAAATAAGTCTTGGTACACCTGGTACACTCTTCATGATCTTATTCTGGGCCATACCTGGTTCCTTAGATATGATCTTCATGATCAGTGGTGAACACTTTATCCCTTTGCTCCTCTGCCATATCAGATCTTTCTATGTTGACAGAGCAGCCAATAATCACATCAGAGCCTATCTCTCAGCTCTCCTTGAGACTTATATAAGCAATAATGGAAACCCTCCAGAAGAGACCCTTACTTCTTGATTCTGGAAAATAGTCTGGAAAATAAACTTAAAAATTAGACTTAAGCTTAACACAAATAATTACAGAAATCATTGACCTATGATCAATGTGCAAAATCCATGTTTGGTACAAAGTTTTCAAACATTTCAGCACATATTTCCATACAAGGATGTTTTGCACAAAAAAGACCAGATTTGGAGATTATCATGTAACTGTGCTTTTCAGTCTATGCTCCTACTTGTTAAGAATCAAAAGATAGGGGCGCCTGGGTGGCTCAGTTGGTTGAGCATCCGACTTCATTCAGGTCAGGTCATGACCTCGCAGTCTGTGAGTTCGAGCCCCACGTCAGGCTCTGTGCTGACAACTCAGAGCCTGGAGACTGCTTTGGAGTCTGTGTCTCCATCTCTCTCTGCCTCTCCCCTGCTCATTCTCTGCCTCTCTCTCTGTCAAAAATAAATAAACTTAAAAAAAAAAAGAGAGTGAGCATGCCTATATATTTCATATGAACATTTGCGTTGTTGTTCAGAGTCCATATACTGCCATTATATTTTTTGTAATGTAATATATGGGTGTGTTCCTCAGGTTCTCCAAAGACACAGAACCAATATATATGCAGAGATTTATTATGAGGATATGGCTCATGCAACTATGGAAGCTGAGAAATCCCCAAATCTGCAGGTGGTGAGCTGGAGACCCAGGATAGATAATGGTGTAAATTCTAACCTGAAAGCTGGAAGACTTAAAACCCAAGAAGAGCTGACTTTTCAGTTTGTATACAAAGGCAGAAAGATACCAATGTCCCACCTAAAGCAAGCAGGCAGAAGTTTCTTCTCACCCTTTTTTTTTTCTTTCTAACTCCTTGATTGACTGGATTAGACTTACTCATACTAGGAATAGCAATCTGCTTTATTCAGTCTGTAAATGGTGATCTTTTCCAGAAATGACCCATACAGTACACCAAGAGTAAAATGTTTGACTAAATGTGTGGACACCATAAAATTCACCATTATAACAGGCATAATCTAGAGGTCACAAATTCATAAAATGTTAGAGATGAAATTGGTAATAAACTTCAAGTGCCCAACAGTTTTTCAGGCTAAATCTCAATTCTCAAGGAGATTGAGTGCTAGTTAGGGAGTAAACAGTAAATTAGTAAGTTATACCTAATGTGGAAATAGTAAAATTTCTGTACCCATTTGGCCTTGCTGTAGCCTTATCAGCCAAATCTCTGAAAAGTGTGGCCAGCCAACCTTCACAAATGCGGTAGTGTTAATCATACTGCTGCTTAAGGCCTGTTTGGTTGCTTGACGGCCAGTTTTTGGCAACTCTGATAGAAATCTTGTAAACGTTTACTTGAAGGTTCCAGGACCTAACTTGGTCATATCTATGTGTATCTTGCAAGTATCTACCACCCATGGTCCCTTCCAGGACTTATGTCCAGGGGGATTTTCAAATTCTTCAATTAGATTATGGACAGCAAGAACTCCCATCAAAAACCAACAATCCGCAAACAGTAGCAACACCCTTTCTGCTCAGATGCTCCAGGGAAAATGAAGAAAGAAAAGTGGACACAGATCATCTCCTACTGAAAGTATCAGGTCAGAATACGAGTTTATATATCCAAACAAATATGTTCATCTAAGAAAATTCCTTAATATGAAGAAGGAAAATTTATGACAATGTGAACTGTAATCTTGAAGTCGACATTAGAGGGAACAAGTTAGAACAATTATCCTATAAACTTAGCAAAGCAAAATTTGAATCTGAAAATACACCTGTTTCGTAGAAACATTAGATTAGTTCTGTTTTACTTTCAGATAACTTTATTTTTGCAGTATATATGTGAAGTGTAACCATATAAACATTTAGTTTTAAGTATTTAGTCAAAATTATGTTTATGAACTGGAAAGAAGTCAAAAAATTTAAAAAAATATGTTAAATTATTAAATTTCTCTTTGCCTATGGAAGATTAAGGAATTATTTGGTTTATATTTTTCATTAGTATAACATTAAAAAGTATGTCTAATATCCAGATTGGATTGAGTTACATTGAGAGATAGTGGTAATAAAATATACATATATTTTTTATTTGGCTTTTTAAATTGCTTAACAACATTTGTCTTGGTTGCTCTGAGTCAGTTTTTTTTTCCCCCAAGATCTAAGAGCCATTGTCCAAAGTGCCTGATTTTATTAAAATCTCTTTCTTTTTCTTTTTTCTCCTTCTTGTTCTTCTTCTTCTCCTCCTCCTGCTCCTTCTTGTTTTTTTCTGTTTTGTGTTTTGTTTTTGGTAGTTGTTTCTAATAAGTTATTCTAACTGAACTATTCACTATAGTGTCAAAACTGTATGTTTAAGCCAGGCATTATAAATCATGTCCATTCAAAATGACATTAGAAAACCTAAAGCACTAGTTATATATAGAAACACATGTATTGTAATATTCCAACTTGAAAAAGACACCTGACTGGCTCAATTGGTAAAGCGTGTGACTCTTGATATGAGGGTCATGAGTTTGAGCTCTCATTGAGTGTAGATATTACAAGAAGAAGGAAGGAAGGAAGGAAGGAAGGAAGGAAGGAAGGAAGGAAGGAGAAAGAAAGGAAGAAAGGAAGAAAGAAAGAAAAAGACCTGATGAGATGCAGTATTCCTGAAAGTAATGACATTTATAGTTAGAGAATATTAATCTTTTCTGTGTTTAAAAAATAATGTGTTCTATATGTTTCTTATTGCCCTTAAAAAGTGGCTATGTTTGAAACCATGATCCAAAACAAATTGGATTTCCAGCTTCTGAATTTATCAGCCCACATACACAACTGCTGGGATTGGATATTCTTTTCCCCACTGTTAATGAATTAATGTCAGTGTGGTTATCATGTTAGAGACCTTAATACATGCCTATGTCCGTTGTTCTCTCTTGAGTACATGGGGAGATTATACTTGTTTGTTTTTGTTTATGTAGGATCAAATAATCAGTTCTGGTCAGTGAAATGTATGTGTAAATAAAGTATGCCCTTCTGGGACAAAGTGTTTAATGCTAATACAAGAGCCTCCAGCAGCCACGGAGGCTGCCTATTTTAGATAGTGCAATGTCAAGATAACAAAACGATTTTATCCTATATATCTGGATCACTATGTATATCAGAGGCCACATTGATTCAAGAAAGACATATTATGTGAGCAAAAAATAAATCTTTGTTGGGTTAAGCTACTGGGACTTGGGGGTTATTTGTTTATGTGGACTTCTCTAGTCTAAGCTAATACACATGTGTTTGCATATATTAGCATCATTTAAGCATTTAATAAACAGCATTATAAATATTGCCTCTCCAACCGGCCATTGAAGATGTTTCTATCTACTTTTTCCCACAAAAATCCAAATATTTATGTAGATGTCTATTTCTCTTTTGTTCCCTATTTTCTAAAACTAGTCTCATAACAATTACTAAGAGACTAGCCTCTTTATTCAATGTTATTATGAATTTATCTGTTGAGGATTTTCTGAGTCTTGTTTTGTTTGTTTTTATAACAAATGGAGAAAAGGGTTCATTGGTACTTTTTACCAACTTGTTACCAACTTCTTTGGTTGCAAGTATGTATTATACAGAACTTTACCCAGAACTTTACCTCGTAAACATTTTTTTTTTCAGTTGCTTAGCCTTTTTAAAAGAGCCTTAATGTGTTACATGGATAGCTTTACTATGAAGAGTCTGACCATCTAAACATCTAGATTCTTAATCCCATCTCTCTTCAATATTAACTACTTTCTTTTGAAGTTTTCCTTTTCAAGTTTTCTTTCTTCCTTCCTTCCTTCCTTTCTTTCTTTCTTTCTTTCTTTCTTTCTTTCTTTCTTTCTTTCTTTCTTTCTTTCTTTCTTTCTTTCTTTCTTTCTTTTTTGTTTTTTCTGGGACTCCAGAACAGATAACGGTACCTTGATACAAGAGAATACTGTTATCTAACAGTAATATATTTTGTAGGATGTATGCTTACTGATATTTTCAAAACAATGCTTCTTAGAAAATTAATTATGCCAGATCATAATTTTTCTAGAAAACTTTAGATAAACCAATATAGCAACAAATCTACTTGTTAATCAGTAAAACTGCAAATTACTTTATCTCTTTTTGTGATCCATGTATACTTTTCAATGGCACCTTTCAGCTATAAGAAAAATTTTCCATTCCTTGTCTTCCAGGACTGTATGCTTACTTAAGTTAGAAATGGCAACTGTTTGAAATAATTCTTATATCCAAGGAAACATAAAGGGAAGAATATTATATATTCACAATGATTAAGTAATACTTCCCTGATAACATTTATTTACATTTCTGCAGGGAGCCCTTGAATTTGACACTTCATCATAAAACAAAGCTAGCTTTATGTGTACATGTGTAAAGCTAGCTTTATGTTTGAGTCAAAGCAATATATTTTGAAAACTGTGTTAAAGTTGTTTATAAAATAATGTGGTTCTATGTCATAGTGTCTATTCTTAGAAAATGAACTCAAGTGGCAATAGAAAAGAATAGAAGAGGTGGCAGTTAAGGAGTTTTGTTGAAAACAAGATTATAGTTTAAATTTAATATCATATATCAAATTAAAATGATTAATTATTTTATTCCTGTCATATATTACTTAAAATATTTTAACTGAGAATAAGAGCGTTAATTAGGGTAACTGATACAAGACTGTCAAAATTTTATTGAGTCAAGTTAAAATGAACTTGTAGCCAAAATCATGCCTTATTATGAATTTATTTCCTAGCTGAAAATGGTCTAGTTATGCAATGTCAAAGCATTTTAGAGCTTAAAGAGAAAACAGGGATTATCTGGATAAACCCTTCACTAAAGTATTAACGAGTAAAAGTAAACTACTCATGCTATACAATTGTTGACTAACTTTTAACCTTTTGAAAGTTTAGTACTGTTTTTATTGTTTCTTTATTTTTTTTGTCATTTGTTAGTCACCATTAGATTTTTTTTTCCTTTTGGTTCTGTAATAGTGTTGAGAAAATTGGTGTTTTGGTTCTTAGACAAGACATAATATTTAGGCATACAATTAAGTTTATTTTTGATTGTAATGCAATTTTTTGTAGTATTATCTATACAACTGGGAGAAGACTAAATAGTTGTTTCTTTTTTCTCCTAAGCACAGATAATTTTTGACTACTACAGAGTTGGTGCCTGGGCTCTGTGGCCAAAGAGCCTACTGATTACAGGTTTCAGAAAAGCCTCTCTGCCCTAACACTGCTTTTGTACTTAATTTCTTGAAAACATACTCTGGAGGATGTTGGGCAACAGTACAGGTACTTTTCTCAAGGTATTTAGGAAGTGATTTTCCTAAAGCTGCCTAGATATTTTACTTTACAGTGAAACTTGAATAGTTGGCATGAGCTGTGTAATAAGAACATTGTTTTCAAAACTATTCCAAATATTCTCCATTTGCCTATTTCATATTTTTTTTCATTTTGGACTTTCATATTTTATGTACTTCAAATAGGTAGTTTCTGGCTTAAAGTCTTTTGAAAATAACTAACTTTAGGCACTTGTTTGGTCTTTACACTGTGTGTAAGGCTTAAGGTAAAACTGGTCATCTGACCAAAATCTTTCTGGCAACTAGAAATATTTTTGCTTTTTAATTGTTCAAGGGCAAGAGAGTATGGGAAGTATGGTGGGTGTTTAAAGGAGATTAGAAGTGATATAATGTGTGGGGAATATTTAACTTCCTGGGAATTATTTCAGCAGTCTGTCATTATAAGAGCTTGCTTGTCAGCCTGCTCCTTGTGATTTCATATATGCTATATAAGGCTTCTAGAAATTTCTAACAGGCGACATTAATTCAGAATCTCTACAACCAGTTCAAAGAATGCAAATAAGATTGATTTTTTTTATGGAGAGCAGGATTAACACAATTTAATTTAGTCTATTATCCTGTGAATGTTAATGGGAGAAATGCTGAGAAGTGAACATTGAGGGACAAAAGGAAAAAGAGGAAAGGATATAGGGCTGGGTTTTAGGAATTTATAAATAAGGGTACTAGGATGAAAGCTGATAGCTCCATTATATTGGTGAGTAACTTGGTGGTGCTTGACCATATCAACTTCCTTCAGCTGGCATGATTATTCGTTGGGAATAAAGAGGGAGTCAAAATGTTACTAAATTGTCTCTACCCTATTTATTCCCACTCAGTGAGAATTGAGATTGTTTCAGCATGTACCTAGGATTATCATCATTTAAAATTAAATGGGAAAAAGAAAACATCAAATACATCAAATTAAAATATTAATTTGTAATAGACATTGGGAAGGGATTATGGCTGGACAAAGTAGTATCTGCCTAGGGACCCTGGTAAAACCTCATAGTCACCGTATAGTCTTTTCTCTCACTTATTGCCTACATATAAGCAACCCTTAGGCCCGGTTGATTCTCCTTTATTAAATATCCATTCACATTGTCACTCACCTCTAACTACATTTTCATGACTGTTGACCTAATTCCAGCATTGCAGTTCCTTATCAACTCATGCCTTCAGATCTCTCACTGCCCTTAATCATCTCTCCACACATTCTCTGTATTACCTCTAAAATGCAATATTGCTCTTTAGCATCTAGTAGAGATTCTTTATCACAAAGATCTGTAATTTTCAGATGTAGCATCTATGAGATTCACCTGAGGATTTTATAGTCTGGCTTAAACTGAAGATTCAAAGCTACGGGTTGTAAAAACAAAGTCACATTTAAGTTTGGCTTTAATTTTTTTTTTCAACGTTTATTTATTTTTGGGACAGAGAGAGACAGAGCATGAACGGGGGAGGGGCAGAGAGAGAAGGAGACACAGAATCGGAAACAGGCTCCAGGCTCTGAGCCATCAGCCCAGAGCCCGACGCGGGGCTCGAACTCACGGACCGCAAGATCGTGACCTGGGTGAAGTCGGACGCTTAACCGACTGCACCACCCAGGCGCCCCAAGTTTGGCTTTAAAGTACAGATAGGCTAAACTGTTTAGAAAAGGGAAGATATTCTGGGCATTAGGCATATTCTGTGAAAGGAAAGAGTTTTTTGTTTTAATTAGAATTTTAGTGGATCTATAACAGACCTCCTGCCTCCAACCATAATTAGCAAACATCTAATAAAGAATAATATATGTGTACATATGTGTGTGTGTACATACGTTACATTTGTATTTATTTTTAAAATTAAAAAAAAAGAGGTTAGGGAGGGAGCCAAAGCATAAGAGACTCTTAAAAACAGAACAAACTGAGGGTTGATGGGGGGTGGGAGGGAGGGGAGGATGGGTGATGGGTATTGAGGAGGGCACCTTTTGGGATGAGCACTGGGTGTTGTATGGAAACCAATTTGACAATACATTTCATATTAAAAAAAAGAAATAGATTTAAACTTTTAATTCATGTGAGAAGACTACAGCTGGGGTATCTTGCAACCTGTTATATTTTTCAAAAGACTTATTATCTGAACCACATTTAACCTTATTTTAAAATGCTAACCTCAAAGCAATATTAACTGGACTTCCTCTTTGATGTGACTATTTCCTGACCGGTTTTTCTGTATAAACAGTTATAAAAGTGGATAAATTATGACTTATGAAATACAGTTTTCAGATTTTGATCAACAGGTAGCACAGGACGGTGTTGCCTAATAAAAACAAAACAAGGCAAATGTTGGGAGTTAGTCCCCCATGGGTGTCCCACATTGCTGCACATGTCATCAACAAAGATTAATTAACAGCTTTGGTCTCCATCCTTTTCAAGTATACTTGTATAACAAATACCCTTTCTCCTCTCTGGGCAAAGATTGTGCAAGTTTACTTACAACCCCATATAAAAGATCGAGGTTTGAGGACACCTGGGGGGCTCAGTCAGTTGAGCATCCGACTTCAGCTTAGGTCATGATTTCACTGTTGATGAGTTCAAGCCCCACGTCGGGCTTGCTGCTGTCAGCCTGTCAGCACAGAGCCCACCTTGGATACTCTGTCCACTTCTCTGCCCCTCCCCTGCTTCTACTCTCTCAGAAATAAATAAATCTTCAAAAAAAAAAAAGATTGGGGTTTGAGGGCTCATAGTTCTTCAGTTCTAGGACAAACTCACTGCATGTGTAGTGACCACCTTGGCCTACCTCTGGGTTATACCCATTAGTGTGCAGGATAAGAGACACATGAACATTAAAATCATTATCCCTGCTATACCATGAGTAACAGTCTTTTGTCTCTGACCTAGGGGGACTAGTCTCTTCTGCCAGCACCCACTATGGCAAGTTAACTGATCAGCCTGCAAGTAGGGTGAATCCCAGACTCATCACAGTTTTGACATGAAGTCAGACAGTTGTTCTGGCTTTCTGTAGTGCTGCCTGTATAGCAGGATTCTCACACAGAAAGTGGTGACACCAAGGCTTTTCTGCCCAGGAAGCAACTTTATTCTTGCCGGCACTGCTCAGTCGGGTTTGTACCTGAAGAACTGAGCCCTGAATGCCATGTGTCATAGTTTTTTATACATTTTCTATTTCTTTGTCTTTCACATATGGTAACACACAAACATGCAGTCTGATTAAGTGGTCTCACGTTACAAGACCATGAGGGATGTTGTCATGGACGTGCGAATAGCCAGGTTGCCTTGAGGTTCTTTTTTTTTTCTCTCCTTAGGGAGGGGACCTTACCACATCCAAACTGTCATATAAGAAAGGCAAGTTCAGAACATGATGGTTTTATGATGAGAGAAAGATATTGGAGTTTGAGGCTTTTGAATCAGTTGGGATTTGTGAAATAGAGTACTAGAGACAGAGAGAGGATATTTCTTTTTTTAAAGTTCCAGAAATTTTATAGGGATTCCCTTGAATCTCCCATAATATACTAAGCTGCTCATGCTCAGGTCAAGGCTTCAAGAGGCCAGAGAACAACTTGCCATGAAAACAACATCTGCTGCAGAAAGAACAACTATTGGAAACCTGTAAACTGGACAAATGCCAAAGCTCACATGAGGTTGTGAGATATTTGATCTTCAATTAATGAAGGTGGAGAGATGTCTTGGGCATGACAAGAAGTTTGAATATGCCACAGAAAGGTAAATACCTTGAGAAAAAGTCGAATCTAGTCCTAGGATAAAGACTACTCTAGATTCATCCTAACTCAGCTTAAAAAGAAGCCTATAAAGGATCAAAGTGATCTGGAGGTAAATTAATTTTACCTAAGAAACTCTAAGAAGAAAGCAAAATTTTGAAAAACAAAAACTATAACATCCTTAATGTCCATAAAAATTATTAGAGAATGAAAGAAGAAGAAAATGTGACCCATAACCAGGAAAAAAAGAAAAAACTCAGTAAGTACAAAGATGCTAGAAATGCCAGAAATTTTAGAATTACCAAATTTAAAACACCTACTGAAAATATATTTAAGGATGTAAAGCAAAAACCAAACACAATGAAGGAACTAACAGGATATAAACAGAGAAATAGAAGCTGAGATGGTCAATGAGAAATTCTAGAGATGAAAACTATAATTTTTTAAATGACAAATTCACTGGATGTACCTAACAGCATATTAGACACTTCAAATGAAAAGATGAGTAAATTTGAAGAGAGGGTTGTGGCAATTAAACACATTGAACATAAAGAGAAAAGAAATTGAAATAAATGAACAACATGATCCATGGGACAATGTCAAGCAGTTGAATGTACATGGAACCCAAGTGCCAAAATAAGTGAACAGAGTGATTGGGTCATAAACATGTGAAGAACTAATAGTTGAAAATTCCCTTTATAAAACTGTAGTCCCAGAGTTTCAAGAAACTCATTGAATGTCAGGCAGAATAAAGATAGAAAATAACACCAGAGCACATCGTAATCAAATTGCTACAAATCCATGATATAATGAAAATGTTAAAGGCAAACAGGAAAAAAAAGACATGATAATGATAATAAAAGAAACGATTATAGTTTATGGAAGTATTCAAATATAATTATATTTATTTTTGTAAGCATAAATAATTTAAAAACTTTTTTCAATCATTTGTGAAAAGTAAGTAAGTCTCTTCTCCCTTCAAATAATTCCTTTTTCTTGTCAGCTTTTGTTCCTAAATTATTCATTTATAAGTCATTATTTTTGTTTAATGCATTGCAAGATATAACATTTTTCAGTCCCATAGTTGCTTGCCCCCATGAAAATTAAATCCAGGAAATCTTTTTTCAGTGTGTTTGTTTTTTTTTCCATTTTAAGAGATTATATATCACATTGCTTCCTGAACAGACCAGCAATGGAGAGAACATGGGAAAATATATAAATTTTAGTAATAAGACATGTCATATAATAAAATACAGGGACAAATATTGATTTTTAACACCCTCAATCTTAGTACAGATATTGAGCATAAAAATAAGCTAAGTCCATGTTAATTTCTCAAAACTTATCCTCAAGGTGTTGTCAATTTTCCTTCTATGGACACTAATTTTCTACTGCTTGCATTTCCAAAGACAAGCACTTACAGCTGTTTCCTTTTAATGCTAATTATATATTTCATTCAACATCTGTGGGTTTCTGTACTAATATTAATCAAAGTTTCAGTTATAGATATTATAATTTTAGACTTCAGCCATTGGAATAGAGGGAATCTAGGAAATACCAGCATGTTTCTTGTATCTCTGAAGTTATCCTTATAGAAAATTATTTACTTAACTCATGCATTGAGGTAAATAAGCAATTAACATTCCAGGGTACTTGCTAGACTGGACTAAGATAATTCAGAGGACATCAACATTTATATTAAACATGGGTTATATAAAAGCCACAATAAATTATAGTTTACATCAAGAGAAACAGAAGTAGATAATAGGTCAGAGGATAAGTCACTTGAATAAATTTCTTTATATTCCTAATTTTTATGAAGATCAGCTGTAAGGTTAAAAATTGTGTTTTGAGTGAAAATGATTCTACTACCATAGAAAATTGGTTGGCATTATCTTTTAAAGTTGAATATCCCTATATGATGATAGAAATTCTACTCCTGGATAGAAATTCTACACTATAAAAAATTGTACACATGAATAGGAGATATATATAAAAATGTTCTTAACATTAGCAACAATTTTTAAAGTGAAAATATCTAATTTTTGTCTATTGAAAATTAATTGTAGATTCATGCATCATTATGATTGAATATAAAATTGAACCCTAAGTAAACAAATCATAGAGGAACACATAGGAATGTCTTAATTCATGCAAAATATCAAATAAGGCTAAGCTATTTAAGGTTTAGGGAAACAAATGCAATAATACTATAAGGAAAATCAAGGGAATAGTTACCACAAGCAGTATTTTCCTCCTGAGGTTTGAGAAAAGAGGAAACATGGAAGACCATAATAAATGGTTTCTCTCAGTTAGGCTCGGTACATGTTGAATATGTGTTGGTTTTTTGTTTGTTTGTTTGAATGGATTTTAATGGGCAATAGAGTATAGTATTTGAGAGCATGATATCAGTTTCTAAAAGACTTACATAAAATACTGGTTCTACTACATAATAACTTCTAACTCACAGCTAATTAGTTAGTCTTTCTGCCCCAATTTCGTCTCTGGGCTGTCAATTGGGAATACTTCGTAGAGTTGTTGAGAGAATGAGATAATTATATATGTTATAGATATAGTTCCTAAAACATGGCATTAAGAAATAACTGATAGTAAATGTAACGTTTGATAATTATTAGGAAGTTGTAATTCTAAGTGTCTCTTTTGGAGACTGCATTTGAAGTTATTTGGAGTGCGTTTTCCTTGTTTTAATTTAAAATCTTTCTCAAATTACATATATCTTCTGATATATTAACAGAATCTTTCCCTATCAAAAATTTATTTTCACCAGCATAATTAAAATATTAAGTATGTATTATATATAATTTAAAACATATTGCCATAGAAATTCTTTTATCATAGTCTTACAAATAACAATAACTATCGACAATTTTGATGTATTAAAAGGTATTTCAGGGGCGCCTGGGTGGCGCAGTCGGTTGAGTGTCCGACTTCAGCCAGGTCACGATCTCGCGGTCCGTGAGTTTGAGCCCCACGTCGGGCTCTGGGCTGATGGCTCAGAGCCTGGAGCCTGTTTCCCATTCTGTGTCTCCCTCTCTCTCTCTGCCCCTCCCCCGTTCATGCTCTGTCTCTCTCTGTCCCAAAAATAAATAAACGTTGAAAAAAAAATAAAATAAAAGGTATTTCATAAACCAGCAAGTATTACAATCTCAAATTTTAATTTAAAACAATTTTGAAAAAAAATGACTTAATTTCTTTAATATCTACTTATTTAAAAGCAGATGTTATAGGAACACTTTTGAATCACCAGAAAAGTAGAACAGTTTATAATAAACATTTGTATATCTACCTGTATAATTTTAAGATATGTGTTTAATTATTTATTTTAATTTTTGAGAAATAAAATATAACTGATAAAGATGTGGTTGCTTTTATATTCATCCACATAACCTTGTCCCTCCCAAGAGGCAACCACTACCATTAATTTGGTGACTAGCCATCATAGCATTCTTATGTGTAATATACACATATAGTATATGTAAGTACATATACTAAGATATGACATGGTTGTGTGATATCTGATAAATTATATAATTATACCACACTGCAAATATCTTTTTACAACCCCTTTTTAAATTAATGGTATTTTTGAAAATCTATTGTCAGAGTGCATCAATTTTTGCAGCTATATATTATACCATGTTTTATTTAAAGAATCTCTACCAAAAGATATTTAGTAATCTTTCTTATTAAATTATCTAATAAAAATTTGTCATTTCTGTAATTTTTCATAAATTCAAACAATTCCAAAATAAATATTAAACACACCTGCTTGTAAACTTGTGTCAAACTTTTATGTAGTAAAATGACTTTTACCTCACAAAAGAAAATTACATTCCAATTATAAACATGAGAAGTATTTTTTTTCTTAAAAATTA
This sequence comes from Felis catus, assembly GCF_018350175.1. Lineage (NCBI taxonomy): Eukaryota > Metazoa > Chordata > Mammalia > Carnivora > Felidae > Felis > Felis catus. The sequence goes on from NC_058374.1 coordinate 86,700,952, forward strand.
GTAATGAGTACATTGAGATAGAGAGGCTTTCATGTTACCTCAGATGGAATCTTCTTGAATGGAAATCACAAATATTTGGTAGATTTACCAATTTCATTAAAGGATGAATGCTTTATTCATTAAATTGTCTTTCTACTAAAATATATTACATTTTAGATAGCTTATTATTTTGAAAATGGTATTACCCTAATAATTCAATTTCATTTTCATCCTATTTAGTTTTTTACATTGGTAAAATGAGGTTCATTTTCCTGATAGAAGAAAGATAAAACCATAGAGTTTACTTTTCCACCATTGAAATTGTTGTCATTTCTATAAAAAAATAAACATTTTTAAGGGAGTTTTATGGTTATATATACATTTTTAATTTTTGTTTAGTGTTTATTCATTTTTGAGAGACAGAGACAGACAGAGCATAAGCAGGGGAGGGGCAGAGAGAGAGGGAGACACAGAATCTGAAGCAGATTCCAGGCTCTGAGCTGTCAGCACAGAGCCTAACATAGGGCCCAAACCCATGGACAGTGAGATCATAACCTTAGCCGAAGTTGGACGCTCAACTAACTGAGCCACCCAGGCACCCTCCCCCAAAATAAACATTTATAGTAAGACAAATCTTACTCTCATCTTCCTATAGTAAATATCCAAGGTGTGTCTGCAACTCTTTAAAGAAAAAAAAAGACAGTAATGAGCATGTATTAAATGAATGACATGTCGTGACACATGCACTTAGATTATGAAGGAAATAGGCCAACAAATATATATTCCATGAAATACAGTTAAAATTCTAAGTGTTTTGGTAGGAATGATATCTAGCCATTTGATATGTTTCACTTTTTACTTGTTTTAGTCAAACTAGAGTTGGAACAACTCTCCAAATAAACACCTAGTAAGATTTGGGGAGCCAGTTGAACATATGTAAATTTTCTAAACTAGCCTTTTTGAAATATCAGAAGAATACAATTTGGTAGATCAGAATAGGAACTCTAACAATAGTTCATTTATTAGTCTGGGCTTATTTTTTCTATAAGGTGAGAAAAAGGTTCCCAAAAGGAGTACATTTTCCATTTAAAAACAGCCTCTTTAAGCCTAAATGTCCATCAACTGATGAATGGATAAAGAAATTGTGGTTTATATACACAATGGAATACTACGTGGCAATGAGGAAGAATGAAATATGGCCTTTTGTAGCAACGTGGATGGAACTGGAGAGTGTTATGCTAAGTGAAATAAGTCATACAGAGAAAGACAGATACCATATGGTTTCACTCTTATGTGGATCCTGAGAAACTTAACAGAAGACCATGGGGGAGGGGAAGGAAAAAAATAAAAAGGTTAGAGAGGGAGGGAGCCAAACCTAAGAGACTCTTAAAAACTGAGAACAAACTGAGGGTTGATGGGGGGGTGGGAGGGAGAAGAGGGTGGGCAATGGGTATTGAGGAGGGCACCTGTTGGGATGAGCACTGGGTGTTATAGGGAAATCAATTTGACAATAAATTTCATATTTAAAAAAAATAAAAATAAACTTAACACAGAGAAAAACAAAAACAGTCTCTTTAAATGTTACAATGAAATTGGGTTTCTGGACAGGCTGAGGTAACTAGTACTGTATTTGCATTCCAATCATATACTACTACAAAAATAGATACACTAAATGAACAAACTAACTGTTTTATACATTGGTCAACAAGAGGCCCAGGACTTTTTTTCTCTGAGAGAAGGGAAACAAATATGGTTTCCCTTCTTGTAGAGAGAGAACTCAAGCTGAGCATGATGCTGTCACTGAATTGAGGAGACAGAGTTGAGAACTTGGGGAGCCCATGGAAGCTGAAATTTGTTGGTAGAGTACTAGAGAGGAGGAAGCCACATCAGGAAAGAACTCTTGATAGGGAATTCCTTAGGTCTTTAGGGGCTAAACTACAGATGGGTGGCTTGAGACTCCACAAAACTAGGCAAAGGAATAGTTTCTGGACCTCATCAAGACAAGGAGATACATGAATTCTGATGAGAGAGAATCCAGAGATTGAGAGAATGCAAGGTTTGTTTAATATTCAAAAAATAATCACTGTGACTTCTTATATTAACAGAATAAAGGAGAAAAATTATGATTATATCATTAGATACAGGACAAACATTTCATCAGAATTCAGCATCCATTCATAAGGAACTTCCTCAACCTGGTGAAGAGCATCTATAGAGAACATAGCTAATATCCAACTTAATGATTATAGGTAAGATGTTTTTCTTCTAAGACCAGAAATAAGACAAAATACTTTCTGATCACTTTTATTCAACATTGTACTAGAAGTCCTAAAAAAAAAAAAGACAATGGGTTAAGAAAAGGAAATAAGATCTATACAAATTGGTAAGGAACAAGCGAATTTACAGTTATTTACATAGAATATCACAAGAAAACTCAGAGCTATAAGAGCTAATGAGTAAATTTGGCTGTATATCTATAAAAAGTAAAAACAATCAGAAAATAATTTATAAAAATGCCAATTATAATAGTGTCAGAAAAGTAAAAAATGATATTAGGAACTTATTTAACAAAATAGATGAAGAATAAAACACTGGAAATTATAAAACATTGATGAGACTAAAGACCTAAATATATTAAGAGATATCCTATGTTTATGAATTGAAAATTTCAATATTAAAATGTCAAATATCCCCAAATTGATCTATACATTTAATGCTTTCTTTTTTTTTTAATGTTTATTTGTTTTGGAGAGAGAGAGAGATACAGAGACAGAGACAGAGTGCAAGCAGGGTAGGGGCAGAGAGAGAGAGAGGGAAACACAGAATCTGAAGCGCTCTCTGGGCTCTGAGTTCTGAGCTGTCAGCACAGAGTCAATGTGGGGCTTGAACTCACAAGCTGTGAGATCATGACCTGAGCCAAAGTAGTGTGGGTGGGGAGAGATCGTCTTTTCATCGGATAGTGCTGAAACAATTAGCTCTCTTTTTCTTTTCTAATTTTTTTAATGTTTATTTATTCTTGAGAGAGACAGAGACAGAGACAGAGACAGAGCACAAGTTGGGGACGGGCAGAGAGAGAGGGAGACAAAGAATCCGAAGCAGGCTCCAGGCTCGAGGCTCCGAGCTGTCATCACAGAGCCCCACATGGGGATCCAACCCACAAACCGTGAGAACCAACTGAGCCACCTAGGCTCCCTGAAACAATTAGCTATCTTTAAGAAAAAGTAATTCTTGACTCTTAGCACACACACAAAATCTTGAGATGGTTCATAGACCTACATATAAAATTAAATCTATAAAATATATTGAAAAATAATATAAGAAAAAATCTTCATGGCCTTGGAGTACACACACAGATTTCTTAGAGATGATAAAAGGAAAAGCAAAGTTCAAGAAAGATGAAATTGATGAATTGAACTTAATCAAATAAAGTACCCCTGTTCTTTAAGGACATTTTTATAAAAATGAAAAGCCAATTCTCAGACTTAGATCGAAAATTCAAACTGCATATATCTGAGAAAGGACTTATATCCAGCGTATTTTGAGACCTTCTATAACTCAGTCTCAATTTAAAAACCCAATTACAAATGTGCAAAATATTTGGGAAAAAAAAAAAAAACTTCTCAAAGACAATATACAACTAGCCAATAAGCAAATTAGGCTACCCTCAATATAATCAGTCACTAGGGAAATGCAAATTAAAACTACAACTAGATATAAACCCATTATAATAGCTAAATTTAAGTAATGGACAACACTAAGTTTCGGCAAGGATGTAGATGGATCAGTTAAAACTTTCACACATCACCGGTTTGAATGTGACATGGTGTTATTCTGTAAAGCTTGTTATTTTGTAAAGTTAAATATACATTTCCAGTATGATCCAGCAATATCATACCTTGGTATTTACCCAAGAGAAATGAAACCATATACTGTCAGATATACTTCTATATGAATATTCAAAGCAGCTTTATTCATAATAGCCTCAAATTGGTAACCACCAAAACACTCATCGATAGGTGATTAAATAAACAGATAACGGTACCTTGATACAAGAGAATACTACTCAGAAAGAAGTAACCTATTGATACATGTAACAGTCAGAATAAATCTGAAATTATCAAGCAAGCAAACTAATATATAGTGACAGAAAACAGATTATTGCCTGAAGCTGTTTGACCGCAAAGGAACACAGGGGGATTTGGGAGATAATGGAAATATTTATGTCTTGATAACAGTGATGGTTACTTGAGGGTATACTTTTATCAAAACTCATCAAGGTTTATACTAAAAATAGATTTTATATAAATTATAACTCAAGTTGATTTTAAAGGTTAAGAGAAAAAGAATTCAACTCCACCTAAAAGTTTCAGTTGTTGGACATTTTAAACCACAACTTAATTCTCCTGGAGCATCCATTAAAACCAGAATGGGATCATGGTTTTTACCACGAACAGTTATGACTGGAGTTTAGCATAAATGGTATGTCAAAAATCATAAACTTCAGACACTGGCAAAATGCAGCTTACTTTGGCTGCATAAGCAATTCACGATTTTGTCTCTTGTTTGTTTAAAAGCAGTACTTTTTTTGCGGGAGGGCACAATAAGGGGAGAGGCAGAGAGAGAGACAGAGGACCTGAAGCAGCCACCGCACTGACAGCAGCAAGCGCAATGCAGGGCTTGAACTCACGAACCGTGAGATCATGACCTGAGCCAAAGTTGGGCGCTCAGCTGACAGAGCCACCCAAGTCCCCCTAGTATCGTTTAATATTTATTTTTAAGAACAAAAAGCCACAGACGAATGTTGAGTCACTATAAGTGAAAAGTAAAAATAAACAATTAATTAATTAATTAAAGAATATCCAACTGGTGTAACTGTTAGGTGCCAGAAGAGCCACTAGGCACTGAAAGGACAAAAATGTGACAGAGCTTGATCCCATGACAAGATTATCCTGTCTTAGCAAATTACGAAATAAGCCTACTTATATGAATGGAGAAAATGATCTTCCAAATAAAAATGAAAATAATAGACACTTAGGATAAAGATGTGAGGTGAATTTTGTCTTCAGTTGAACAAATTATAGAAAAATTAATATACATTATAAATTATTAGCTATGTAGAACTTTTTTTAATGTTTACTTATTTTTGAGAGAGAGAGAGAGAGAGACAGAGCATGAGCAGGGGAGGGGCAGAGAGAGAGGGAGACACACAATCTAAAGCAGGCTCCAGGCTCTGAGCTGTCAGCACAGAAGCCGAGTAGGGGCTCAAACCCGCGCATTGTGAGATCATAAACTGAGTCGAGGTCAGAAGCCCGACCGACTGAGCCACCCAGGCACCCCAATTATTAGCTATTTATATGAATGTATGCTTTAAATATAAAATACTATTTATTTATTTATTTACTTACTTACTAAAAGTTTATTTTTTTTTGAGGGAGAGAGACAGTGTATGAGCAGGGGAGGAGGGGACAGAGAGAGAGGGAGAGAGAAAGAATCCTAAGCAGGCCCCATGCTGTCGGCCTAGGGCCTGACATGGGACTTGATCCCACAAACTGTGAGACCATAAGCTGAGCTGAAGTCAAGAGTCTGATGCTCAATCAACTGAGGCACCCAGAAGCCCCTAAAATATATTTATACAAGAATCAAATGGGTGTTTAACAGCCTTAACTGAATGAATTTATTTTATTTTTATCTGAAAACCAAAATAATATTTCACAGTCTAGGTTTGACTTGATGAAATGGTGAGTGTGCATATGTTTATTTATTTAATGCCTCTTTGAGTTTATTACCACATTTACATATGATTGATGACCTAGGCAAAAAATAAAATGATAAAGAATCAGGCCAAGGTAATTAGGAAAAAAAAAAAAAAAAAGAATGGATACAGATTACAAATAAATACATTTCAAATAAATTTTGAAACTTCAGTTAAAAAAACTCACAAACACTTTCTGTGAATTTTACATGAGAGGAAAGTATTGAATGGCAAGAGATTTTATATGCTGTCTATGAAGTAGACTATTCAGGATAAAAGTATATGATTAATGAGATTGACTTTGTCCTCAGGTCATGAATTGTTGTGTGTGTGTTTTTTTTTTTTTAATGATTTAAGGCACATGTAGTTAAATATCTGATACAATGCCTGGCACATAGTTGAGACTTGATTTGTTGAATGAAGGTGTCATCACCAGAGTACATGATAGTATGATGAGTTTTAGAACAGTGACAGAAGCCAAAAGCCAAGTATATAAGAAAAAATATACATATCATTATCTGCAATGATAGCAGTTCAGCGATAAGAAACATAGAAACAGTCCAAGAAAACAGGCATTTGGGGTGTAGGGTAGTCATAGTCAAGGTGTTTGAAGGAAAATATGGTTAAAAATGACATTTACTAATCTGAGATAACTTAGGCACAGTTTTTAGAACAATGAAGCATTAGATGAGGATTAATGTTCATAAGTAACATAGAATCTGTTTTAGGAATAGTTCTAAATGCTTTACATGCATCATACTATTAAATCCCATCAGCTTATGAAGTAGGTACTATTATTACCCCCATTGTACAGATTAGAAAACTAGGCTCTGGTATATTCAACAGTTTACTTCAGTCATAAGTTAGAAGTGAAGCTAGAATTTAAATGCAGACAATTGAAATCCAGAGATTAGAATCTTGACCATTTTACAATGTTACCTCCTCATACACCCAGGATTTATTTTGAGCCAACTCTGGGAAACAACAAAGCCAGAAGAATTGATTGAATCAAGGATGGTATACACACACACACACACACACACACACACACACACACCCCACATCTTCTTTATGCATTTATCAATGGATGGACATTAAGCTATTTCTACAGTTTGAGTATTATAAATAATGCTGCTATAAGCATTGGGGTGCATGTATCCCTTTGAATTAGTATTTTTGTATTCTTTGGGTAAATACCTAGCAGTACAATTGCTGGATCATAGAGTAGTTCTATTTTTGACTTTTTGAGGAATCTCCATGCTATTTTATAGAGTGGGTGTACCAGTTTGCATTCCCACCAACAGTACAGGAGGGTTCTCCTTTCTCCACATCCTTGCCAATAGCTGTTGTTTCTTGTGTTGTTTATTTTAGCCATTCTGACAGGTGTGAGATAATATCTCATAAGATATAGTGCTAGGTGGCTCAGTCCATTAAGTATCCGACTTTGGCTCAGGTTATGATCTCATGGCTCCTGGGCTTGAGTCCTGTGTCAGGCTCTGTACTGACAGCTCAGAGCCTAGAACATGCTTCAGATTCTGTGTCTCCCTCTCTCTCTGCCTTTCCCCCATTTGTGCTCGCTCTCTCTCTCTCTCTCTCTCTCTCTCTCTCAAAAATAAACATAAAAAAAAGACACCAAATAGCCAAAGCATACTTGAAAAAGGATATCAAAGCTGGAGGCATCACATCTCTGGATTTCAAAGTATATTACAAAGCTATAGTGATAAAACAATATGCTACTGACATAAAAATAGACATATATAAATGGGAAAGAATGGAAAAATCCAGAAATGAACCCACAACTATATGGTCTGTTAATCTTCAACAAAGCAGGAAAGAATGTGCAGTGGGAAAGAGTCTTCAACAAATGGTGTTGGGAAAACTGGACAACAACATGCAAATGAGTGAAATTGGACCACTTTTTTATACCATATGCAAACATAAACTCAAAATGGATGAAAGACCTAAATGTAAGACATGAAACCATGAAAATCCTAGAAAAAACACAGGCAGCAATATCTTTGACATTGGCCATAGCAGCTTCTTGCTAGATACATCTCCTGAGGCAAGGGAAACAAAAGGAAAAATAAACTATGGGGACTTCACCAAATAAAATGTTTCTGCATGGAGAAGGAAAGAATCAACAAAACTAAGAGACAACCTATGGAATGGGAGAAGAACTTGCAAATGACATATCTGATATAGAGTTAGTATCCAAAATATATAAAGAACTTATCAAACTCAACACCAAACAAATAATCCAATTAAAAAATGGGCAGAAGACATGAATAGACATTTTCCAAAGAAGACATCTACATGGCTAACAGACACATGGAAAGATGCTCAACATCACTTATTATCAGAGAAATACAAATCAAAACTACAATGAGATATCACCTCACACCTGTAAGAATTACTAAAATCAACAACACAGGAAACAACTTATTGAAAATATAGACCAGAGTGCATGACAACCATAGCCTATGGTAATTGACATCAATATTTCTTAGAGTACCTGATAACTTCCAAATTTTTATTTTACATAGAAAATGACACAGTCAGAAGTGGGTTTTATTTTTTAAAAGAATTTATTTTGGGGCGCCTGGGTGGCTCAGTCGGTTAAGCGTCCGACTTCGGCTCAGGTCACGATCTCGCCGTATGTGAGTTCGAACCCCGCGTCGGGCTCTGTGCTGACTTCTCAGAGCCTGAAGCCTGTTTCAGATTCTGTGTCTCCCTCTGTCTCTGACCCTCCCCCGTTCATGCTCTGTCTCTCTCTGTCTCAAAAATAAACGTTAAAAAAAATAAAAAAAAAATTTATTTTTAGAACAGTTTTATGTTTCCAGGGAAAAAATGAAGATAATACAAATGGTTCCTATCTACTCCATACCCAGGTAATTTCAATTATTATTGATATCTTACATTAGCATAGTACATATATTTTAATTAATGAGCCAACATTGATACATTATTAACAAAATTCATTTTTTATTCAGATGTCTTTATTTTTTTTTTTTTTTACCTAATGCCCTTTTTCTGTTCCAGGACACTCATTCAGGAATGCACAATATATTTAATTTTCATGTCTCCTTAGACTACTTTAGGCTGTAATATTTTGCACAAATTTTCCTTTTTTTTCATGATTTTGACAGTTTTGAGGCTTATTGGTCAGAATTTTATAGGATGACCCTCTATTGGAATTTTCTAGTATTATTCTCATTATTAGGCTGAGTTTTGGGAATGTAGGGAGAAGGATCACAGAAGCAAAGTGCCACTTTTATCACATTATATCAAGAGAATATTCTATCAACATGATTTATAACTACTGATGTTGACCTTGATCACCTGGATGACGTAAGATTTGCCAGGTTTCTCTGCTTTAAAGTTACTCATTACCATTTCCCATACTATACTCTTGGACAGACATCACTAAGCATTACTCACACTTAAGAAGTGAGAAGTTAGTCTCCCTTTCCCTTGCGATGGAGTATCTATGTAAATTATTTGTGATTCTTTTGCACTGAAGATTTGTCTCTTCACTTATTAAATTTTTTAATCATTTATTTATATCAGTATAGAACACTATTGACAAAGAGTTTTCCCATCTTTATGTAGGTCCTAAATTAGATTATTTTCTTTTTCCCTCAAGAGCTTGTTTTAGTTTGTTTATTTAAAGTATTGAAAAGAATTTTTTTCCCAGAGAAATTATGCTATCAATGAATTCCATCAGTTTTGGTTCATCTGAGAAAGCATTTCTTCTTTACTTTTGATGGAAGATCTTGTTAGATACAGAATAATAGGTAAGCATTTTTAAAATTCTTTTCAATACTTTAAATATTTTATTGAAGCATCTTCTTCCTGGTATGGTTTCTGACTATAAGTCCTATGTAATCCTGATTTTTGTTCCTCTAGAGGTAGCATGATTTTTTTCTCTCTTACTTCTTTCAAGATGTTCTTTATATCTTTGAGTTTTGCAGTTTGAATATGATATACCTAGGAGTAGGTTGGGGGTTTTTTGTTTGTTTAATTGGTTGGTTAGTCAGTTGTTAGTTGGTTTTGTTTTGGTTTTTATGTTTTCTGCTTGGTATTCTTTAAGATTCCTGGCTCTATCATTTTATGTCTGTGATTATTTTTGAAAGTTCTTGACCATTAATATTTCAGGTATTTCTTAGCTCTGTTCTTTTTTTCTGCTTCTGGTATTGTCATTACACATATTGAAATTTTCTCACAGTTCCTGGATATTCTGTTCTCTTTACATTTGAAAATAACCATAATAATAGAAGAATTTTGAAAAATATCTCCAAAATTTAAAAGCCATCATAAGTAATTCAGTGCATCAGTAAGAAAATATAAAACGATATATCAAAATATGTTGTAGGATGCATCACCATGATGACAGTGGGGATAAAGTAACAAAAACAACAACAATAATGAGTCTGTTATTAAGATTGACTGCAAAGACATATGTCTACAAAAGATAATGACACCTTTTTTGAGATAAAATATGATGTTAAGTTTCCACTTTCATGTATTTTAGGAAACTCTAAGCATCCTGGACTTCAAAACACCTCCAAAACATTTTGTACTCAGTTTCTCTTGCTCCAGAATGCAGTCTTTACTACATTTTACCTGGAAAAAAGAAAACAAAAAGCATTTCCTTCCTTGTAGTGGAAATTACCACTTCTAGCCCACCAAAGGAACAGCCTACAGAACTTGTAGAGCAAGAAAGCAGCTCCACATAGTAAGATGCATGAATACCAGAAGGTAATTATTAAGCCCATCAAGAGACAATAGCCTACAATAAGCAGCGAAGTCTCTGAGAAGCTGAACTTTTTATTAAAACACATGATTTCTAGAATTTCTTGCAGGAGATTGAATTAATTTATTGACCAAAAAAATAATTCAGAAAATCTTTAACACTATTAAAAAGGCGATATTTTGAAGCAAATTAATTTTTGTAATTATCTAAATACAGTTCTAAGAAAACTGTCAGCAATATAAAACTTTTACAACTAATTCAATGGAATTTTTTCCGTATCTATAATTTAATCTAATGAACAAAAACCTTCCTATTCTCCATGCTTAATCATTCATGCATCTGAATATGAAAAATCCATTTTGATATTTTAATGGTACAATCAAATGTATGCAGCATGCAAAGCAGATTGGGTTGAACCATTTTATTGCATACAGATGTTTTGGAACCAATTTGGAGGTATTTCTTTTTGTAGTACCTAGTGATATAATTTTATAGTTTATTGCTGAACATTCCATTAAATCATAAGATAATAATTCAATTAAATCATCAAAGAATATATTGTGATAATTTAAATTATGTTTTAACAGTCTCATTAATATAATTAGTCTTAGATAACAAACACGATTGGGCCCTAGTAAGATATGAGATTTAATTGGTTCATTTCCATAATTGGAGCTATCTGATTCAACATTTTTCCCTTTTAAAACATAGTTGTTTCATTTTCATAGAATAAGCCTTCTGAATTAGATATGAGAAGTAGAATTATGGTGAAACTTAAGCATTGGTTTCCATTTATCCCTGAGATCAAACCCAATGGGCCCACTCCTTAATTTTAATAACTGATCCAAGCATGTAATACACATTTTGCCTATGGCATTCCTAGACAATTCAGCTCTGTCTATATTTGAGGTTTTAGTCTTTAAGAAAAAAAAAGATATTCCTCCTCATGTGGATATTAACTTAATAAAATCAAGCCATAGCTTTCTACAATTGATATTTTGAATTTAATTTCTCAATGCAATATTGGTTCTGCTTGCTCTGGCAATTTAGGATTCATGCGTGTAGCTTTCTGATTGCTGAAGTTAAGACAAAACCCATATTAAAAGCTGCCTGGCCAGATTCAACATCACTGAAGTTTGTAGCCATGTTCGCTGAAATGAAATGTTGAGCCAATTCACTAAGAATTAGGAAGAGATTCAGAAAGTGGCTTAATGAGACTACTTCATCTATAAACTTTCAAAGAGACCTGTAGGAAGTGAGTTAAGATGTATGAGAGCATCACATTACAAAAGTATAACTCAGGAACCCCAGCAATAAACTTGTGCTAAGAAATATGTGGTTACCTATATATAGCAAAGTGGTAAGTTTGGCACCAAAAACTGCATATGCCCTTTCTATTTTCTTCTTCTTTTTAATGTTTATTTATTTTTGAGAGAGACAGAGTGTGAATGGAAGAAGCAGAGAGAGAGGGAGGCACAGAATCCAAAGCAGGGCCCAGGCCCTGAGCTGTCAGTACAAAGGCCTACACGGGGCTTGAACTCATAAACCACGAGATCATGACCTGAGCCAAAGTCCGGCTTAATGGACTGAGCCACCCAGGTGCCCCTGCCCTTCTTATTTTCTAAGTGAAGTTACGACGTTTTCTTACATACTATTTCTGGGAACCAAGTTAAAATACCAGAGAGTTTCCTTCTTAACACTGTTCTAATATGCCTTGCAGAAACTTCCATTTTTATAAAAGCTTCAGAGTTTGACAAATAGTAAAACTAATACAAAGGAATGTTTATTGAACTCTTAATATATTCCAGAAACTGTTTTAAGTACGTTACTTATCAAACATAATCTTAAAAATAAACCTAGTGATGGTTAATGACTCACTTACGGAAACCTACTTTTGACTAGACCAGGTTCCCTGGTTACAGTGTTCTCCTTCCCTGTATGTCATTATATTCATAACACTTTGCTTTTAACACTGGTTTTGTTTCCTTTACCCTTACATTTTAAATACGGCGTGAGTAGGTACAGTGTCTGTTCTAGTCATCACGTATGCTCAGCTCACAACACATTGCTATATTCATAACAGATATTTAAAACCATTTATTGGGTTATATAATGAAGAGAGGTTTGCGTTAGCAGTTAGAAAATTAGTACGTTCTTCTTCAAGAACTCTAAGTTAAGGAAATAATTAGATGGTATTAATGAATCCTGTTGTGACCTTTTAAAATATGTGCAATTTGAATAATTTTAAAGAATAAAAACAAGAAAATCATTGTTAAAATGCCTCACTTTCATAAAATACCGGAACAATAAAGATTTACTGACTTTCAAGCTCCCTTCTTTGGCCAGATCTTTGAAAATAAACGCATGAGTATAAGTGAGTGAATTAACACACTAGTCATCTCCTCCAGTAGGGTTACATAGGACTTATTTCTGCTTGCAAGAGAAACCAGTATGTCTTAAAAACCTACGGCTAACGTTTTCTCTGATCCCGTGTCAAATGGTGGTTCAGATCCCTAGTGTCTATTATGCCAATGAGCCTATATGTACATGGGTTTCAGCTCTGGAGTGTGCCGCAGTCAATACTCTACCAGCTGACTAGGCTTTGTGTAAACCTTTATTATCTCTACCCTGTCTTACTTCTCTTCCTGCTCTTCATTTATGATCGGTTATGTTCCCTGCAGCGGCAGGGGAACAAAGCACTGCTTCAGTGGGCCTTTTCCACGTCTGGTTTCTGTTTTCTGCTTTCATCATTTCCAGCTGTTTCCTAATATTTTTCCTGTATGTATGAAAAAAGAGCAAACCCTGAGAGGTATACAAAATAATTCAAGGGATGTTCCTCTGAATTTAAAAACCCAGATGTTTAAGGAAATCCTTCTTTAGGGAAGTGTGTTAAGTAGTCTTCCATGTGTACAGGTTTATATTTATAGCTTCAGATAACGGTAAATGCAACTGAGCCTTTTGCTCAACAAAGTGAGACCAAAATTTTAAATTCTGCACATTTGGGGGTGCCTGAGTGGCTCAGTCAGTTGAGCGACCGTCTTGGGCTCAAGTCAGGATCTCACAGTTTGTGAGTTTGAGCCCCGCGTTGGGCTCCGTAGTGACAGCTCAGGGCCTGGAGCCTGCTTACCATCTGTGTCTCCCTCTCTCTCACTCCCACTCTCTCTCTCTCTCTCTCTTTCTCTCAAAAATAAATAAAACATTAAAAAATTAAAAAAAATAAATTCTGCACATTTGACTTGTATGTACAATAAATTAAATTTTGGTACAAACAGATTATTTAAGAGTATGTTAACTTGTAGACAATAAGCTAATAGCTCATTTAAAGATCAGAAATCTATTTCTGAATAATTAAAGGGGATACTAAGTTATTTATGTGATTAATGGTTAATAAGATTATTTGAAGTTTTAACACTATATAAAATTAATATTATTGCTTATAAGGTCCTGAATTAATTTCCTTTTATATTTGAGAAGATTTTATCTCTCAATTTTCTAATGGACTGGGGGATTTGTAAATGAGTCAAATTCAGCATTTGATCCCTAGAAGTCCTACTGTTATCAAAATGTATGCACATATCTTGCAATTTTAATTTTGAAATATGTGTAGTATTGATGTATAATAACAAATACTCATATAGCATGTATTAGGTGCTTACTATTATTAGTGGTTTACTCATATTAACTCCTTTTGCTTTCATAATAATCATATATAATTTGTACAATTCTTTTTTTTTAATTTATTGTTTAATTTACATCCAAGTTAGTTAGCATATAGTGCAGCAATGGTTTCAGGAGTAGATTCCTTCATGCCCCTTACCTATTTTAGCCCACCCATCCTCCACAAGCCCTCCAGCAGACCTCTGTTTGTTCTCCATATTTCAGAGTCTTTTATATTTTGTCCTCCTCCCTGCTTTTATATTCTTTTTGCTTTTCCTCCCTTATGTTCATCTGTTTAGTATCTTAAATTCCTCATATGAGTGGAGTCATATGATATTTCTCTTTCCCTGACTGACTAATTTCACTTAGCATAATACCCTCCAGTTCCATTCACATAGTTACAAATGGCAAGATTTCATTCTTTTTGATTGCTGAGTGATACTCCATTGTATATATACCACATTTTCTTTATCCATTCATCCATTGATGGACATTTGGGCTCTTTCCATACTTTGGCTTTTGTCGATAGCACTACTATAAACATTGGAGTGCATGTGCTCCTTTGAAACGGCACACCTTATCCCTTGAGTAAATACCTACTAGTGCAATTGCTGGGTCATAAGGTAATTCTATTTTTAATTTTTTGAGGAACTTCCATACTGTGTTCCAGAGTGGTTGCATCAGTTTGCATTCCCACCGACAATGCAAAAGAGATCCTCTTTCTCTGCATTCTTGCCGGGCATCTGTTATTGCCTGAGTTGTTAATGTTAGCCATTCTGACAGGTGTGAGGTGGTATCTAATTGTGGTTTTTTTTTAATTTTTTTTAACGTTTATTTATTTTTGAGACAGAGAGAGACAGAGCATGAACAGGGGAGGGTCAGAGAGAGACGGAGACACAGAATCTGAAACAGGCTCCAGGCTCTGAGCTGTCAGCACAGAGCCCGACGCGGGGCTGAAACTCACGGACCGTGAGATCATGACCTGAGCCAAAGTCGGACGCTTAACCGACTAAGCCACCCAGGCGCCCCTGTGGTTTTGATTTGTATTACTCTGATGATGAGTGATGTGAGCATTTTTTTATGTGTCTGTTCACCATCTGGATGTCTTCTTTGGAGAAGTGTCTACTCATGTCTTTTGCCCATTTCGTCACCTGATTATTTGTTTTTTAGGTGTTGAGTTTGATAAGTTCTTTATAGATTTTAGATACTAACCCTTTATCTGATGTCATTTGCATATATCTTCTCTCATTCCGTCGGTTGCCTTTCAGTTTTGTTCATTGTTTCCTTACCTGTGCAGAAGCTTTTTATTTTGTTGAGGTCCCAATAATTCATTTTTGCTTTTGTTTCCCTTGCCTCTGGAGACATGTTGAGTAAGAAGTTGCTGTGGCCGAGGTCAAAGAGGTTTTTGCCTGCTTTCTCCTCTAGGATTTTGATGATTTCCATTTTGGTTTTGCATTTAGGTCTTGCATCCATTTTGAGTTTATTTTTGTGTATGGTATAAGAAGTGGACCAGGTTCATTTTTCTGCGTGTCACTGTCCAGTTTTCCCAGCACCATTTGCTGAAGAGATTGTCTTTATTCCATTGGATATTTTTTCCTGCTTTGTCAAAGATTAGTTGGCCATATGTTTGTGGGTCCATTTCTGGGTTCTCTATTCTGTTCCATTGATCTGAGTATCTGTTTTTGTGCCAGTACCATACTGTCTTGATGATTACAGCTTTGTAATGTGTCTTGAAGTCTAGGAGTGTGATGCCTCCATCTTTGGTTTTGTTTTTCAAGATTGTTTTGGCTATTCGGGGTATTTTCTGGTTCTGTACAAATGTTAGGATTGCTTGTTCTAGCTCTGTGAAGAATGCTGGTGTTATTTTGATAGGGATTACATTGAATATGTAGATTGCTTTGGGTAGTATCGACATTTTAACAATATTTTTTCTTCCAATCCATGAGCATGGAATCTTTTTCCATTTTTTTGTGCCTTCTTCAATTTTTTTTCATAAGCTTTCTATAGTTTTCAGTGTCATTTTTTCACATCTTTGATTATGTTTCTTCATAGGTAGTTTACAGGTTTTTGTGCAACTGTAAATGGGATCGATTCCTTGATTTATCTTTCTGTCAATTCATTATTGGTGTATAGGAATGCAACCAATTTCTATTCATTGATTTTATATTCTGCGACTTTGCTGAATCCATGAATCAATTCTAGAAGGTTTTTGGTCGAATCTTTTGAGTTTTCCATATACAGTATCATGTCATCTGTGAAGAGGGAAAGTTTGACTTCCTCCTGACCAATATGGATGGCTTTTATTCCTTTGTGTTGTCTGATTGCTCAAGCTAAGACTTCAAACACTATGGCAAATACTATGGTGAGAGTGGACATCCCTGTTGTGTTTCTGACCTTAGGGGTAAAGCTCTAAGTTTCTCCCCAGTGTGGATGATATAAGCAGTGGGTCTTTCATATATGGCTTTTGAGGTATATGATATATATGATCTTGAGGTATGATCCTTCTATCCCTACTTTCTTGAGGGTTTTTATCAAGAAAAGATGCTGTATTTTGTCAAATATTTTCTCTGCATCTATTGAGAGGATCATGTGGTTCTTGTCCTTTCTTTTATTGATGTGATGAATCACATTGATTGTTCTGCGGATATTGAACCAGCCCTGCATCCCAGGTATAAATCTCGCTTGGTTGTGGTGAATAATTTTTTTAATGTATCATTGGATCCGGTTGGGTAGTATCTTGTTGAGGATTTTGCATCCATGTTCATCAATGAAATTGGTCTCTAGTTCTCCTTTTAGTGGGGTCATTGGTTTTGGAATCAAGATAATGCTGGCTTCAAAACATGAGTTTTGGAGTTTTCCTTCCATTTCCATGTCTATTTTTTGGAAGAGAGCTTCAAAAGAATACGTGCTAACTCTTCTTTAATTGTTTGGTAGAATTCCCCTGGAAAGCCATCTGGCCCTGGACTCTTGTTTTTGGGGAGATTTTTGATTACTAATGTGACTTCTTTACTGGTTATGTGCCTGTTCAAATTTTCTTTTAATTCCTGTTTCAGTTTTGATAATTTATATGTTTTTAGAAATTTGTCCATTTCTTCCAGATTGCCCATTTTATTGGCATATAATTGCTCATAATATTCTCTTATTATTATTTGTATTTCTGCTATGTTGGCTGTGATCTCTCCTCTTTCATTCTTGATTTTATTTATTTGGGTCCTTTCCTTTTTCTTTTTAATCAAACTGGCTAGTGGTTTATCAATTTTGTTAATTCTTTCCAAGAACCAACTCCTGGTTTCATTGATCTGTTCTATTTTTTTGTTTGTTTGTTTGTTTGTTTGTTTTGGTAGCATTGATTTCTGCTCTAATCTTTATTATTTAATATCTTCTGCTGGTTTTGGGTTTTATTTGCTGTTCTTTTTCCAGCTCTTTGAGGTATAAGTGAGGTTGTGTATCTGAGGCTTTTCTTCCTTCTTTAGGAAGGCCTGGATTGCTATATACTTCCTTCTTATGACCGTCTTTGCTGCATCCCAGAGGTTTTGGGCTGTGGTGTTATCATTTTCATTGGCTTCCATATACTTTTTCATTTCCTCTTTAACTTCTTGGTTAGCTCATTCATTCTTTATTAGGATGTTCTTTAGTCTCCAAGTATTTGTTATCTTTCTGCATTTTTTCTTGTGGTTGATTTTGAGTTTCATAGTGTTGTGGTCTGAAAATATGCACGGTATGATCTCGATCTTTTTGTACTTGTTGAAGGCTGATTTGTGTCCCAATATGTGATCTATTCTGGAGAATGTTCCATGTGCACTGGAGAAGAATGTGTATTCTGCTGCTTTAGGATTCAATGTTCTGAATATATCTGTTAAGTCCATCTGGTCCAGTGTGTCATTCAAAGCCATTGTTTTCTTGTTGATTTTCTGATTAGCTGACCTGTACATTGCTGTAAGTGGGGTGTTGAAGTCCCCTACTGTTATGGTATTTTTATCAATGAGTTTATGTTTGTGATTAATTGATTTATATATTTGGGTCTCTCACATTTGGAGCATAAATGTTTACAATTGTTAGGTCTTCTTGGCAGATAGGCCCCTTAATTATAGTACAATGCCCCTCTTCATCTCTTGTTACAGTCTTTATTTTAAAATCTAGATTGTCTGATATAAGTATGGCTTCTGGCTTTCTTTTGGCGACCATCAGCATGATAGATGGTTCTCCATCCCTTTACTTTCAATCTGAAGATGTCTTTAGGTCTAAAATGGGTCTCTTATAAACAGAAAATAGATGGATCTTTTTTTTATTTTCCATCTGTTACCCTATGTCTTTTGATTGGAGCATTTAGACCATTAATGTTTAGAGTGAGTACTGAAAGATATGAATTTATTGCCATTATGTTGCCTATAGGGTTAGAGTTTCTAGTAGTGTTCTCTGGTCCTATCTGGTCTTTGTTGCTTTTGGTTTTTGGTTTCTTTTTTTTTTTTTCATCCCTTCTCCCCTCAGAGAGTCACCCTTAAAATTTCTTGCAGGGCTGGTTTAATTGTCATGAGCTCCTTTACTTTTTATTTGTCTGGGAAACTTTTTATCTCTCTTTCTATTTTGAATGACAGCCTTGCTGGATAAAGAATTCTTAGCTGCATATTTTTTTCTGATCCAGCACACTGAATATATCCTGCCACTCCTTTCTGGCCTGCCAAGTTTCTGTGTGGATAGGTCTGCTGCGAACCTGGTCTGTCTTCCCTTGTAGGTTAAAGACTTTTTTTTTCTTGCTGCTTTTTTCTTTCTTTCCTTGCCTGAGAATTTTATGAATTTAACTATGATATGCCTTGTTGTTGGTCAGTTTTTTTTTTTTTTTAATCTAATGGGAGTTCTCTGTGCTTCATGGATTTTGATGTCTGTGTCTTTCCACAGGTTAGGAAAGTTTTCCTCTATGATTTGCTCACATGAATTTTCTACCCCTCTCTCTCTCTTCAACTTCTGGGACCCCTATGATTCTGATGTTATTCCTTTACAATGAGTCACTGAGTACTCTAATTTTTATTTCATGCTCTTTTACCTTAGTCTCCTTCTTGTTTTCTGCTTCATTATTCTCTGTAAGTTTGTTCTCAATATCACTGATTTGCTGCTCTGCCTCATCCATCCTTGCCAGTATGGCATCTGTTCAAGATTGCAGTTCAGTTTTAGCATTTTTTATTTCATCCTGACTAGCTTTTATTTGTTTTATCTCCACAGAAAGGGATTCTAATCTACTTTCAACCCCAGTGATTCTAAATTCTGGTTCAGACATGTTGCTTGTATCTGTGTTAAGTCCCTGGCTGTCATTTTTCCTGTTCTTTCTTTTGGGGAGAATTCCTTCATTTTGTCATTTTGAAGGAAGAAAAGGAATAAGTAAAAACAAAAAAATTAAAATTAAAAATTAAAAACAACACAAAAAAATCAGATAAAAGATGTTAGGTCCTAGATGTGTTTTGGTCTGGTTGTTGAAAGAAATTTGATAGATTAGAGAAAAAAAGAAGGAAAGATAAGAAAAGAAAAAAGAAAAAAAGGAAAACGTTTGAAAATCTGAAAAAAGTGAACACAATAAAATAGAATGAAATGAAATGATGAAAATAAAATAGAATTTAAATTTTTTTTCAACGTTTATTTATTTTTGGGACAGAGAGAAACAGAGCATGAACGGGGGAGGGGCAGAGAGAGAGGGAGACACAGAATCGGAAACAGGCTCCAGGCTCTGAGCCATCAGCCCAGAGCCTGACGCGGGGCTCGAACTCCCGGACCGCGAGATCGTGACCTGGCTGAAGTCGGACGCTTAACCGACTGCGCCACCCAGGCACCCCAGAAAATAAAATAGAATTTAAAAAAAATTTACAAAGAAGTAAAAAATATAGTAGAAGAAATTAAAGAAAAAAATTTTTTAATAAAAATGGAAAATAAAAATGAATTTTTCTCTTTCTGTATTCAGAATAAGAAAAGGAAAAGAAAAAAAATGAATAAAAGGACCACCAAACAGAATGAAATACAATTGAAATTACATCTGGTTGCCTGTAGATGTCAAGCTATGGAGCACTTTACAGTCCTTAAACGAAGCAGAGGGAGAGACTTGTGTTAGTCAAGAGTGCTGTTGGCCCAGTTGGGCAGGGTTTAGTGTAATGGCTCCATTCTCCACTAGATGGCGCTGCTTAGCTTACTGGGATGGATTGTTTTGGTGCATGTAGGCATGTATGTGCATGCATAGGAGGGGTGAAAATGGTGTCATCCAGCTACCCAGTCTCTAGAAGGAACTCTGTTTCCTCCCAAACTGTCAATCAAGCACCCTTCTTTTGTCTCTGGCTTCTATCCACTCCCCACTTCTATACACTCTGTGACCAAGGCATCAGACTACCAGGTGGCACCTCCCTCCTGAGCTTTATCTCAGATGCAGCTGTGTTTCCCAACCTCTCACTTGAGGGACTGTGGCTTTGACCTGCTCAGACCCTCTGGGGGAGAGTCTTGCTGAGCAATGGCCAGGTGGTGGGTGGCCCCCAGGAATGTTCACAAGACTGTGCTCCTGCAGATGCCCACAGACTGTGGCTAGATGCCAACCCGCCCCAGAAAAAGTTTGCAGGATCTTGTTGCTGCAGTGTTTCAGGGTTTATGGAAAATTACAACACACATCTGGCACCAGGCTTCCCCCTTAACATCTCTGTTCCAATACCAGCCAATGTGGTTGTTTTCCGGGGTCTGCTGGGACCTTTGCCTGTGGGGAGACCACACAGCCTCTATCAAATGTCCTACCAGCAGAGAAACTACCACTCCTCATGTGGCCTGTGGACCCCTCAGACCTCGTTCTCTACTCCTGGGGATTCACCCTTCCCACCAAAGCACTGTTAGGTATCCAGCTATGGAGTTTCATACTCTGTGCTCCCGCTGTTTATAGAGTCTTAATGGAATTTAAACCCTCTCCTTTCTCCTTTCTCCATTTTTTGTTGAGTCCCTGTGGCTGTTTCCACTTTTCTACTTTCTCTCCAGCGGCTTTTGGTTGGGGGGGGGTGCTTTTCCCATATTCTACCCCCATCTCTGTCCTCTTTCCATAAGCCAAAACAGCTCCCTGCCCTCTGCAGCTTCTCCCTCCTCCAGTTCACTTCTCTGCACTGTGTACCTGACAAGTTCTGTGGTTCAGGTTGTGCAGATTGTTGTGTCAATCCTCAAATCAGTTTTCTAGGTGTGCAAGATGGTTTAGTGTTGATCTGGCTGCATTTCAGGGACGGGAGATGCAAAAAAACTTCCATGCTGTTCTGTCGTCTTGGTTCCTCCCTCCTAATATGTACAATTCATATATCATTTATAGATGAGAAAACTGGGATATAGAGAAGTTATATAATTTGAAGCCATTCCACTAGCAAGAGTTGAGCCAAGATTCAAACCAAGGATTGTAGTTCAAAGCAATATGCACTTAATCACTACTCCCTAATATAGTTCTACATAAATGACATGAATCAGGAACATGAGAGTTTTTTAAGTTTATTTTAGTTTGTCTCAAAATATATTAAGCATTAAGGGGGACTTCTTTCTAAACACTGGCATCTTCTCACAAGCTAAACAATCATGACAACTTTTTATTTTAAATGAAAAACATTTATTAGTATGCCTTTAAATAAAACTATTTCTATGGGCACCTGGATGGCTTAGTTGATAAAGTGCCCTACTCTTGTGATGATCATGGTTCATAGGTTCAAGCCCTCTGTCAGTCTCCACACTGATGGTGTGGAGCCTGCTTGGGATTCTCTCTCTCTCTCTCTCTCTCTCTCTCTCTCTCTCTCTCTCTCTCTTAAAAAAATAAACAAACTTTAATAAAAAAGAAAACTGTTTCTAAACCTTTAGGAAATTGTATAATACTTGTTTTCAGAGACAGTACGTCTTTGCTTATAGGAAATGCTTGTAAGAAATTATTCACTGTTCACCCTTGAGTCATTTTTACCCTAAAGTATGAATTAAAATTGAGTAAATATTAAAATATTGCTTCAATTTAGATAAATAATTTCTTAATGTTGTACTGTACATTATCTGAGTGATGAAAGGTATATCAATAATAGGAAAAGGATAAAAATAATTCTCAAATAACAATTACCATATCTGTTTTATAGTATTGCATAACATATGAAAATCATCAAAACCTCTCCAGTTTCCTGTGGAATCAAACTAAATCCCCCCTCCATTGTTTAAATGGACTAGGATTTTGCCTTTATTTTCTTTTCTGGCATTTTATCAAATTATCTTAAAATTTGTTACCTCTCTTAGA
Organism: Felis catus; assembly: GCF_018350175.1. Lineage (NCBI taxonomy): Eukaryota > Metazoa > Chordata > Mammalia > Carnivora > Felidae > Felis > Felis catus. The sequence goes on from NC_058374.1 coordinate 86,723,356, forward strand.
TTCAAGCCTTTTTCTGAAAACTAAGCTTAGTTATCAAGCTGTTGACCTCTGCTAGAAGAGTATCACAAGTATAGGATATTTGGTCTGGTAGAATTCTAGCAAAAATTCAGTTATATGCTTATGTGCTTACTTCTTGGTTGTCTAACGAAGGATCTGATAGTTACAATACATTTTTAAACGAATCTTAATATCTTAATATCTATGTGTTTCCTAGATGCTGTGCCTTGCTAAACTGGCTGAACTTTCAGTGTCCATCTAAGCACATATGTGTAAATCTCCAGAAACTTACACTTCTTTGGCCATTTATTTTATTTCTATATCACAGCTCTTACTTATCCCCCTTTTATTTTCATCAGTTTTGACAAATTTATGCATTCATTTAACCATATCCCAAACAAGACTGAGGACATTTCCATAAACTCCAGAAATTCTTATATTTTTTGCCAGTTAAACCTCACTAATCACTTTCTCAAGCAACCATCTATCTGATTTCTATCCACCATGCACTACATTCAGTGGTGTTTTGACTTAAAAATTATCTCAATCAACAACAACCCTACTTTGTAAATTTTGCCAATTTTGATAGTATAAATCCTACTACTATGGTGCCATGGCTGATTTTAAGCTACCAAGGTCACATCACACCATTATACAATATTATATCATTTCTACCTTTCAAATGCAGTATGAGTGTATAAACTCAGCATAGATAAGAAGTGATGAGTTTTGAGTATTTAATATATACTACTTAATTGTAAATTTATATAATTCAAGTTATAATAGTTACTTTGCTCAACTGGCTCACAGAAATCCTGAAAATTTTACAGCTGATATGAGCTGATATCAGCCAACTCCAATACAACACTAACAAGATCTGCCTATTCTGTGAAACAAATGTCATATCAATGGAATTTTTCTGTATGTCCTCTTTTGTTCTTTTTGCACATGTAACGTGTTTGAGATTCATGCATGTTATTTCATGCATCAGTAGCTTATCGTCTTTTATTGTCAAATGATATTCCATTCTATGAATAGAAAACAATTTATTTAGCCTTTTACCACTTCATGGATATTTATACTGCTTTCAGATTTGGCTCTTACTAAAAAGCTATGAACATTTATGTGGACATATACTTTTATTTCTCTTGAGTAAAATCCTAGGCATGTGATTGCTGGGTCAGAGGTTAAGGGCTTGCTTAGCTTTGTAAGATACTGCCAAAAAATCTTCAAATAGTTTTATAATTTTACTGACCACCAGCAATGTATGAGAGTTTCAGTTGAATTGCATCCTTGCTAACACTTGGGGTTGCCAACCTTTGTATTTTTTTTTTGCATTCTAGTGGGTAGGTAGTGGTATTTTATTGTGACTTCAATTGGATTTACACTAATAAATAATTGATACAAAATTTTTCCCTAAAGTGATCAATGTGTCCAACTTGGACCTGAAATGTGGGAAATAAGTTTAAGAATTCTGTACCCTTGCACCAATGGGTTAACAAGGCTTAGGGTGGAAAGCCACCACAGGGTGAAAGCGCCCAAGGTTAGTTATTAAGTGAAACAAAGCTTAGGATAGAAAGATGCCTCCACAGGACCAAAGCACCTAAGAACGGTTAGAGGCAGAAAGCCACCACAAGGCGAAGATGCCCAAGTTTAGCTAGTGAAAAGGGTGCCTTGTTAGCCTTCAGGGAGCATTCTTCAGCAATCTCAAACTTTGGAGATAACAGCTACTTGGCTGTATCACGCACAGAGAAACACTGTCCATCTGGCATCTGGCGCCAATATATCTTTGTGCTTTAATCTCAACTTCAAACACTACTTGTCCCCCAAACCCTTCACTTCTTACACACACAAGTTAATGGTCACTAGCTTATTGTTTTCTTATGCACATTCACCACATACATGAAACCTTGAGAACTCAATAAATAGAGATGAAATCTCTGTTTAGGACTCTTTTCTTCTCATGGACATTAGCCTCTCTAGTATTCATTTCTGCATCTGCTCTCTTGCTGGACAAGAGAGAACTCCAGTATCATAGTTTGCAACTCTGAAAGGCATTGATGGCAGTCTTAACTCATTGTCTCAGGTTGTTATGGCTGATGGAATGGATACAACTGCCCTGGATTTTCTTCTTGCAGACCAAGGTACAGTTTTTGCAATCACTAATCTATCTTGCCAAATCTTGGGCTTTAATGCATAGGCCAAGTGGAAAGGGTAAAACAGAAACGTAAAGAAAAAGCATTCTAAGGTAGACATTGATGATTTATGGTAATTGTTTTGCTGGTTATCTCCTGGACTCTGAGTGTCAAAGTTGAACTCAGCATTGCATTTTGGTCTCATCCTCCTGTGCGTCTAGCAGATAGTAGCTTTAATTAAATGCTAGATTAGGTCCTGTCCTCTTTGGATCAGATAAATCACCAGCCAATTCACCAGAAGCCAAGATGATACAGAAATAAGAGTGGATATAGTTAAGGAAACAATTATCTGAGGGTCTTGTGCAGTTCTCCATGTGTTTTGCAAGTAGAGGCACTTAGTGTCCTTTGTCCTTGGCTATTTTCACAAAGTTATTTGTATTACAAATGGCTTTGAAAAACAGAGATAATATTTGCTTTTGAACATAATATCTATATTTTCAAAGACAGACATTCTTACTATCCAATATAATAGTAATGAAATGTCTCCTTCTGAAGTAAAGTAGCTACAAACTTCTTGCTGATAATGAAAGATGTGAGTTCCCTAAGCTTAGGGTTCTTCTCCTGTACCACAGTCCACTGCATGTACAGCTGTCAACTGGCCCTCTCTGAGGTGCTTTTTAGGAAATGACGCTCAGAGAGCCAATGCAAAAAACTGCTAATATTCTGGCTACTCTTCTTGTTATTATTAATAAACTACCCTTCATCACTGACCCATGAAACTGTGGCAACCTAACTTATAAGCTTGTAAGAAGGGTGAAATCTCAGACCTCTACAGTTTTGACTGTGTCTAGAAAATCTAAGTAAAAGAATGGTCATAGTTGTGCTATTTGTTAATGACTAAAACAAAGGACCTATTAAAAGGATAATCATTTTTTTTGTTTATTTATTTATTTTTGAGAGAGAAAGAGCACAATCAGGGGAAGAGCAGAGAGAGAGGGAGACACAAAATCCAAAGCAGGCTCCACGCTCTGAGCTGTCAGCACAGAGCACGATGTGGGGCCCGAACCCACAAGCTGTGAGACCATGACCTGAGCCAAAGTCAGACACCCAACCAACTGAGCCACCCAGGCAACCCAAGGATAATCAATTTTTAAAAAAATCATTGTAGTATATCTATACACCAAATACTATAGAGCTATACCTGCATGGATATAAAAATTAAAGAAGTAATAAAACCAACAACATGGATGAATCTCAAGTAAAATATGTTGTATGATAGAAGCCACACACAAAATAATACATGCAATGTAACTTTATTTTGTGGCATATAAGAATGAGTAAAATTTATTAGTGACAGATGTCAGGATAGTATTTATGAAGGAAAGTTAGGTATTGACTCAGAAGGGGCATGAAGCAAGATTCTGGAGGAGCAGGAAATGTTCTAGGATATACTTTCATATATATGTTAATATACAAATGGAAAGATGGATTTGTGATTGAGAATGGTATACTCTTGTTATTTTACTGTTATATGGTATACTTTAATTAAAACATTTTTAAATTATTTAAACCTTAGAGTGACTTTTCTTAGTAAGCTATGGCCTGCAATATTGAGGAAATACTTAATATTGCAACAAACTTGAGAGAAGTTATTTTGCTGAGCTAAACATGATATCTCTTGTCTGATAATATCCCTGACTGTACTTTATGAAAAAAAGAAAGAAAGATCACAAAATTCCAAATAACAGTTTACCTAAGACTTTATTTGAAAATTACTAAAATTAGTTTAGATAAAAAAATATTTTAGAGCAAGTATAACATTGAATTTCTAAGATATGTATGTATATCTCTTCTCCCTAATTATCTATTACTTATTTAATTGCTTATATTCATTATTGCAGGTGAAGGTAATTTTAGCTTAGTTTCAAAAATAATTTTATTATTGAACTCAAACTCAATGCATTATTTTTCAAGTATCTTTTATGTGTCTGCTTCATCCCAATCAAAAGACAGTTGCTATACTCAGATATAGCTTTCTGATACTACTTTCCAATAAAAGGAACCAGAGCTCCTTGGTAAAATGGTTGATTCTAGGACTGGAGTGAAGGACATACAGGATGAACCTGACTACCATTTAATATTTAATAGCAGAAAGTAAGGAAGTGTTCAGAAGGAAAAAAAAAAAAAAGATCCACATGATAAATGTATTAGTCTTCTAGGGCTGCCATAACAAAATACCGGGCTGGGTTTTTCGTGTGTGTGTGTGTGCGCATGCGTGTGTGTGTGTGTGTGTGTGTGTGTGTGTGTGTGTGTGCGCGCGTGTGTGTGTGTGTGTGTGTGTGTGTATGTTTTAATATTTATTCATTTTAGAGAGAGAGAGAGAGAGAGAGAGAGAGAAGGAGAAAATGAGTGGGGGAGGGGCAGTGAGCAAAGGAGACAGAAGATACAAAACAGGCTCTACACTGACAGCAGAGAGCCTGATGTGGGGCTCAAACCCATCAATCGCAAGATCATGACCTGAGCCTAAGTCAGAGGCTCAAGTGACTGAGCCACCTGGGTGCTCCCAGGCTGGGTTTTAAACAACAGAAATTTATTTTCTCTAGAGGGCTGAAGTCAAAGAACAAAGTGCCATTAGGGTTGGTCACTGGTAAGAAGACCTCTCTTCCTGGCTTATAAAGAGCCAACTTGTTACTACTGTGTTCTAACATGGCCTTTCATGTGTATGCATATGGAAGAGAGAGAGAGAGAGAGAGAGAGAGAGAGAGAGAGAGAGAGAATACTTTCTGGTATCTCTTCCTCTTTATTTTTATTTTTATTTTCATTTTTATTTTTTATTTTTTATTTTAGAGAGAGAGAGAGTGTGAGTCAGGGAGAGAGGCAAAGGGAGAGAGAGAGAGAGAGAGAGAGAGAGAGAATGAATGAATGAATCTCAAGCAGGCTTCATGCTCAGCATGCATCCTGACGCTGGGCTCTATCTCACAACCCTGGGATTGTGACCTGAGCTGAAATCGAGAGTCGGACATGGCTGAGCCACCCAAGTGTCCCTCTTCCTCTTTTTACAAAGACACAATTCTATTATATTAGAGTTTCAATGTATGACTTTTGGAGGGACACCATTCAGTCCATGAAATGGGTGTATATCAAAGGGACACAGATCAACAGAAAAGGCTCCAAAGGTCAAAGGTGGAGCAAATTGAACAACAAAATAAATATCAGTGAATCCATATGTTGTATATATATATGAGTGAGTAAGTAAGTAAATACAGAGTATAGTCAATTATGTAGATACTCTGTCCTCAAGGAGAAGGAGTATAACTCCCCACTCCTAAAACATGGGCTATACATGGTGACTTCCTTCCAAAGATTACACTGTGGGAGACAGAGGTAATAACTTCATTGTGTAGAAAACTGATAAATACTATCTTATCCAGATGTACAAGATCAAAATCAATAGTGATAAGTCATGTTGATAATACGTTCTTTTGACATGATGTAATGAAAAAGGTACTTTATCTCTGTGATCTTCCTCTTCCTCCCCAAAACATGTAACCCCATTTTAATCATGAGAAAAACAGACAAATTCCAATGGAAGGACATTCTACAAAACACCTAACGAGTATAACTGAAAAATGTCAAGGCCATCATGAACAAGGAAAGTGTGAGAAACTATCATAGCCGAGAGAGCCTAAGAAAACATGACAACTAAACGTAATATGGCATACTGGACTATATTACAGAAAAACAACAACAAAAAGTGTGTTATGGAAAAACTAAAGATATCGCAACAAACTGTGGACAGTAGTTAGTAATAATGTATCAATGTTGGTTCAATTGTGACAAATATATTACTCTAATTGACTCTTAGGGAAACTGCATATGGGCATGGGTATGGAAACTCTAGGTGCTATGTTCACAACTTTTCTGTAAATCTAAGACAAATATAAATAAAAAGTTTATTCAAATTAAAAAAAATGCCACACATCCTCAGAGAGAGAAATTAGCGGACTTCCGAGGTACATGGCTATTACCAGTTTTAAATGTTTTCAAATTTCACCAATTTTTTGTAGTTATGGTGTTTTTGTCTCTCACATTTTTGATTAGTCTTTAATCAATTTTCAAGGGCCCTTAGGAGCACAGTCAGTATCTAATTAATTTGATGTAGTGATAAGTCATCCATGGGTCATTTTTTCTTAGCAACTCTTCATTATTGGTGTTTATACACTAATTCATATTCTGCATTATAGACAAAATGGCGGGGGGTGGGGAGGTGGGGCGGTTTGTTTTTATTTTTCCAAATGAATATTTATAATATTTTGCTGGAAGAGATTGCTAAATCAATGTGTGGTTTATGTATCCATTCCAAATATTAGGTATTAAAACAGAATTTTCAGGAGGAAAGAATATGGTAGGAGGAAGAGATATTTGACTGATACGGGTTTTCCAGATTACTCAGAATTGAATTTTTTCTTTATCTGCTATTGTAGTGTTATATTACCTCAAATTCCATTATATGAATAAAAGTAGGTATCCAACAAAATATAATGAAGTCTATAGACAGAAATTGCATTGCAGTAATCATTCTAGAGATGCTATTAGACACACCACTGACTTTTTAAAAAAATCTTATGAGACCCATAAAGGGCAGCCTTTGTTTAATAGCAACTTTTGACATTTATTACTTTGCTTCTTACCATTCTTTTTCTCTTCAGTTTATTAAATTATAAGTGTATCTATTTTTTCAAATACTGTGTTATCACGAATATTCTAACTGGTTCTTATTTCCTCTGTGCTAAATGCACAGTGTTCTAATACAGGGTCCTTGAATAATGAAGAGAATGTTTGTGTCTGTATGGCTAGTATTTCCCATAATGGCAGTAAGCTTTTCTATTCAGTGGAAGATAAGCTATAGCTTAAAAATTAAAAACAAAAAACAAAAACAAAAAACAAAATCGAAGTGTGTATGTGCATGGCCCTCCAGTGCTTATATGTTCTTGTTTGAGTGTGAATAAATGCATGCATGTACTTGTGTGGTGGGAAAACATGTATACACATCATCTATATGAGATTTACTGTCTAATAATCAATCTGATTTTTTTTCTAGTTATAGGATACTAGTTTGTTGTGTTACCTGAGAATATTTTTTCCTTTTAGAAGATAGAAAACTTCAAGTAGTTATTGAATAAATTTTATATATTGTATTTATTTAAACATAACCTCGGGGGGGCGCCTGGGTGGCTCAGTCGGTTAAGCATCCGACTTCAGCTCAGGTCATGATCTCGTAGTTCATGAGTTCAATCCCCGTGTCAGGCTCTGTGCTGACAGCTCAGAGCCTGGAGCCTGTTTCAGATTCTGTGTCTCCCTCTCTCTCTCTGACCCTCCCCTGTTCATGCTCTGTCTCTCTCTGTCTCAAAAATAAATAAACGTTAAAAAAAATTAAAAAAAATAAATTAAATTAAAAAAAATAATAAAATAAGCATAACCTCAGGGTTTTATCTTAATTAAAAAACAAAAGCTGAAGCTTAGAAATGGATGACTTGGCCTTCTTTCTGTCTCATTTCTTTTTTCTTTTTTAATTGTTTTTAATGTTATTTAGTTTTGACAGAGAGAGACAGAGCATGAGTGGGGGAGGGGCAGAGAGAGAGACACAGAATCCAAAGCAGGCTCCAGGCCCTGAGCTGTCAGCACAGAGCCCAACACGGGGCTCAAACTCACAGACCATGAGATCATGACCTGAGCTGAAGTCGGACACTGAACCTACTGAGCCACCCAGGCGCCCCTCTTTGTCTCATTTCAATTCAAAATGCTTTTATTTATTAACGGCCAGTAAATCTCAGAACACTCTCCTTTGCAATTTGAACTTCTAGAAAATCTGCATGGTCTGACAACCATAGATGTTTTTGTTTTGTTTTGTTTTGTTTTTTTTCCTATCATAATGCTTTCTTTGAGCACAATGAAAATCACTGCACTTGTCCCATGTCATGTTATGAGACAGGCTTACTGCATTTGTACAGCATGTTTAGTGCTTTTAAGAAAGTTTTCAGTGGTTGCAGGAGAAATATTGGCATGGAAAGCAATTTACTATTTTGTTTGATGAAAGTAGGTTGAGATCTTTTGACACAGTTTTTGCACTACATCAGATTGCCTCACTTTGAAATTAATTTAAATCAATTTAGTTGGCAGACTGTGACACTCTATGATTTCATTTATAATTGAGAGTCACATATTGCTTTTATTTTGAGGAACTCAAAATGTCTTATAGTCTCAGATTTTTAATATTATTTGATATGTTAAAATATTATAAAAAAGTAGAGAAATGTAGGTAGAGATTTATCAATTGATTGCTCAAGTAATTTAAAAAGCCAGTTTGTAATCAACAAAATTTTATTGAGTACCTGAATATGCTAGGCAATTTTCTGAGTGTACAAATGGAATTGTGAATTAAGTTGATGAAAAGTCCTACCTTAAATGGATTTTAGATTCTAAAGGGACAGAAAATAAATAAACAAAATAATTATTGTAATTTCATTATTCCCAGAGTTCTGTTTGTTGACTTCCCTTTGCAAAATTTAATTATTCCTTTCTCTCAAATTTTCAAAATTATTAACCAAACATATTGAAGTAATTAAGTTCTGTAGCAAATTTAATGGTGGAAAACAAGACAGAGTAGAATTAATGAAATTATGCAGATTCAGTCATTCAATCCAGTGCCATCAAATGCTGTTCTTGCATTTTAGATACTTTATACATTTCTTTCAATAAGGTATTTTTTCAGTCTATAAAACTGTATCTGAAAAAATATAGACTTCTCTATTAACTCCAGTTATGTGATTTTTGCTTCACGTATAAAATTTTATGTCATGATTCACTTCATATCTTAGCTTACATATTTCAATTAGTGACTTCAAAATAAACATTTTTAAGGTCTCAGGAAGACAAGTATTTTGTGAAATCTAAGTTATCTTTAAAGTGGACAAATTTAGCGGCAGCTGGGTGGCCCAGTTGGTTAAGCATCCAGCTTCAGCTCAGGTCAAGATCTCATGGCTTGTGAGTTCAAGCCCCACATTGGGCTCTGTGCTGACATCCAGGAGCCTGGAGCCTGCTTCTGATTCTGTCTCCCTATCTTTCTGCTCCTCCCCTGTTGACTCTGTCTCTCTCTCTCTCAAAAATTAATAAACATTAAAAAAATTTATAAAGTGGACAAATTTAATATAGCTTGAATGTTCTATTTATGCATCCCTTGTAGAATCTTCCATGGTTATTCAAATCAGAATTCTTCCAGTTTGGCTGGTGTAGTGGATATTCAACTGAAATTTAGGAAGCTTGAGTTAAGACATTTATATTATTCTGGCCTTGACTTTCCCTGTGTTAAATACGGCCACTATAGTGGGTGATATATAAGGTCCTTTCCCAAACCAAACCCCTCAAGCTACGCTGGTGAAACAGTTCCATATCTGGGCATTCTGTGTTGGAGCACCCTCACTTTGACCACTGAAATTCCCAAAATGAACAACCTCAAGCTAACTTTAAAAAGTGGCTTCCATAAGAAATATACATAAGCCAAAACTGAGAAGCCTGGAAGAGAGATTTGTTTGAGTAGAGAACCCAAAAAAAGAGCAGAGAGCAAAAGTCTTACCTTGATTCTGAGCTAACTCTGTTGATTCTTGTTCTGGTTCCCACTTCTTTCAAATATCCACTTTCTAACACTCATTGCCAGCAAGCCTGGCATTGTAACTGGTAATAGTTAACATTTGCAACTGAGATGTACTCAAGAAAAAAGTATTTTCCTGTTTATAATCCAAGACATCTATTAAAAAGTTGTCTTCATCAGAATTTTACTTGTCAGCATGATCTGATCATTGAAGAAAACACTAAAAAATTGTTAAAATAATATGACAAAATGATGTAGAAGTTTAAATATATATCCATGAGGAATCGATGAAAAACCTGAATTATTAGGTCTACTGATAAAAAAATTTGGAGAAAATGATGTTGCTTAGTGCAAAATAGTTCTATGAAAGAGTGACGTTTTTTTATTTTTTTAAGTTTATTTATTTATTTTGAGAGAGAGAGGGAGAGTGTTTGTGAGCAGGGGAGGGATGGAGAGGGAGAGAGGGAGAGAGAGAGAGAGAGAGAGAGAGAGAGAGAGAGAGAGAGAGAGAATCCCAAGCAGGCTCACACTGTCAGTGAGGAGCCCAATGTGGGGCTTGATCTCATGAACCTGAGCCAAAATCTCATGACCTGAGCCAAAATCAAGAGTCAGATGCTCAACTGACTGAGCCACCTGGGTGCCCTGAAAGCATGGAATTTTTAAATGAAATAATATTTTTGCTTATTGTCAGAAAAAACTGTAAAAGACTTGGGAATGGTTCAAAAAGATTATTTCATTGAGTAACTACGTGCCCTAAAAAGGTACCTGTCTGAATCGTGTATACCTTTTATTGTCTTTGATCTATTTTACCACTCTATAAATTACAGAAAACTGAAAATAATGCATATTAGTTGTGTTCACAGAAAATAAAATTGTCTCCAGTGTACTAATTACATCCTGTGGACAGACCTGTTTGCACTACATGTAAATTAATTTCAGTATTCCTTTTCTGCCTATTTGTATGTGCTATTTTAACTTTCCTTTGGGCACTTAAAATATTTTGTGGATCCTTTCATTAATTGTGTAAAGTAGCATCTTTTACATCTGTTTATTTTATATTATTGTGAGTCATTTTACCATTTCTATTCTTTAGTAGTGTTTAAGCATTTGTGTTTACAAAAAACAGATCAATAAGGATAATGAGATGTTTTTGGTCTACCTTTCCCTTATTTTTAAAAATTCTCTTTTTACTAGGAACGTTCAGAAAGGTACCAATCATTTGATGGCATGTCTCATATAAGTTGCCTTGCTGTATATATGATACACACACACACACACACACACACACACACACACATAAACATACATACTTCATAGTTCAAGTGTGGCTTATATGATTTGTGTACATTTTCTACAATATGTTAGTAACAAAGATGTTCCATGGCCCCCAGGAAAGACACAGCTATGACCAGACATCATTTTTATCTACAAAGGCTCAGTAATCTCAGAAATCAAATCTAAAAATGTATTAGTTGGTCTTGCTTGTAATTATAAAAATAAATCAATTTAGTGGGAAATAGATTTTCCAAAGATTATAGGTAATTCTCTTTATTTTTTTGGTAGGAAAGTAGTCTTCAATTATTGATATGCATCGGTTGCCAGCTACCTGATTTTAGTTATGATGTGACATTCCTAAAGTAAAAATCCCCTGGCTTCATGCCTAAACTAATATACCTATATTTACTAGGATGGCTGTTCTCAATTCCTATAGATGCATAAGACCAAAATAAATATGCAAGGCATCACAGGACAAAGGAACTCAAATTGGCTCTATTAGCCTTACAGTCTATCCACAAGCATAAACAAGGCTAGGTCTCTGTTAAATTATTGATAACCTGCTTCAGCCTCTACTAATTCTTTTCAATGAAGAAGTAAACATTCACGTAAAAGGCTATAAAAATGGTCAATTAAGTCAAACTACTTGCCTGGTAGCTGTTTTCCCTACATAGGTCTAAATCATGCATATATATAATTTTGAGTTTATTGCATTTCTTTAATTTATAAATAGCCATTAAAATGTGTTTAAACAATTTAGGTATAATAGGTGTCCTTTGTTATTTTTTTGTTTGTTTTTCTGAATCTGCATGAGGAAACAGTGTATGTTAATTTTTTAATATCTGTGATAACCTCATAAATTATTTTTTATAATTATGGGGCTTATTAGTAGCAGGTAGAAATTTTTGTATGTTTAATCTCAGAAAGAATTATTTGAACAAAATTAGTTGTTACAATGTAGTGCAATTAAAATTGCATCTTTAGTCTATGTTCTATAGAAAAGAATGGTCTCTTAGCTTCAAAAATATCAAGGAATAATACAACATTATTGCTTTATACTGTAATGGCAAAAGCATGAAGATTATAGTCAGTATCTTTGATTTATATGGCTTAGGAAAATTAATATGTACATGTAAAAATTAATACCTATGGTCACTCATGTTTTACTTTGGGAAGAGAGACTCTAGGAGGATTTATAATTAATGTTCGCTGTGATCTGAATGTTTGTGTCCCCCCAAAATTGATATATTGAAATCCCAACTGCCAATAATGATAGTGTTAGGATTTGGGCCTTTGGAGGTTGATTAGGTCATGAGGGTGGAGCTCTTCCTGTGGAGAGGGTTCCAGAGGGGTCTCTAATCCTTTCCACTATAGGAAGATATAACTAGAAGGTGTACTGGCTGAGAAACAGGAAGGGGACCCTTACTAGATGGTATCATGCTGACATCTTGATCTTGGAGTTCCCAGCCTCCAAAACTGTGAGCAACAAAATTTAGTTGTTTATAATCTACTCAGTAGTATTTTTTTATAGCAGCCTGAACAGACTAAAACAATGATATAGACATGTAGCATAATATGAAGGTTGTAATTTAAAAATTTACCAATTATATATATAATGTATATAACATGTATATTTTGTCACTTTGTTGCATCAGTAAAATCAAATGCACATATTTTCTCTAAATCCTAGGAATTTTTGAAAGTTTAAGCTTCCATAACCTTTAGGAAAGTGTTTCTGATTTTTCAGTTGTAATAATTTTAGCTCCAGACTTTTTGGAATTGTGAACATTCCCTGGAAAGCTATTCAAGAGGAGAGGTGGACAGTGAACCAGGATTAGTCAGATAAATATTTTTACTAAAGTCCACTGTAAGAAAAATATGAAAACAAGAAGCCTACGGCTGCCTCTCACTGACTCACTTCCATAGCTATAATATCCTGTGCCCAATGTCTAAACCAGTTAAGTTACCCATTAATATGTGCAGAGGATATTTACTGTTGATCAACTATCATTTCCAATTTGCTAGCAGGAATGACCATTACCTACACCATTAATGTCTGTGGACAGAAATTTATCTGATGACTTATCCATCTTATCCATAAGATGTCCCCAACCCCCACTCCTAAAACAGCAAAGTCTATAAATACAAGTTGAATAAGTAAAGAAGCCACTTGGGAAGAAACTCAAATACTTTTGAGATTTTTCTGAATTAAAAGAGGTGTTCATGGCACCAAGTTATAAATAGAATACATAAAATATATCTGAATGGCATAATGTTGGTAAATTAGTGTCTCCCATTTCACAACATCTGAAAAAATGCTCTATGAAAACTAAAGGTAATATATGAATAAAAGGCACACAGGCACATTATACTTACATTTCCTTGGTGTTTTGGGTTGGCTTATTCTAGTCCCAGTATCTGAGGGCTGTATAGGAAAGGAACTCTTCTGTCTTCGCTACATCCATACTAAAACACATAAATAAAGAAACTTATCCAATTCCTACCTAGTGAAAGGAATTTTAGCTAGTTCTCTTTTTACTTACTTCTTTCCAAGAGAGGAGTAATTAATTTATGAAAGACGTTACATTCACTAGGCTGCATAATTGAGGGTAGTTACTTTGTCTTTGAGCCTGAAAAATACTCCAGTGTGTCTTTGTGTTATCTGACTTATGGATTGTTTGTGAATATAATCTCCTGTCTTGAGGAATAATTTATTGAGCCTGTGAATAACTTTCATTTGTGTGATGACTGACAGTATTCATGAGTCCATTAAATAGACAGTTTGTAACAGAAATTGACTGATATTCGCAAAATAGATCATATAATCCATCCAGTAATTGAGAGCCACCTCAAACTGGAGGCACTTTTTTGCACATTCACATGGCACACCTATATTCTCATATTGTGGATGCATCCCAAGAGGTCTGTCTACATATCTATCCTTGAAAAATTTTCTCAGCAAAAATGTCGCTGATTACAAATGATTATCAAATCATTGAATTTTCTGGATCATAAAAATCTATAAATAAATTGATGCACTGAAATTTGGGATCACCTAAAAAGTACTTTCCTTGTTTGAGTCCAACTCAAAGGGGAAATTTTGAACCAATTGGAGCAGATCATCTGGTTGTGACATACATGGTCTTCAAAATTTAAGGAACCCCAAGTGTTGTAAGTTTTTCTTGGTAGCATGGAAATAGATTGTGTAGACACTTACCTTTTACTCTGAAGGCTATATGATCATTTCCAAGTGATTATTATTTGATTCTCAGGATTTCATTTAGTTGTCTTGTTCCTGTATTTTTGTGAAATTAGTTTCTCACTTACAGGCAGATATTTGTCTTCTCAGGCGAACATGGTATTATTGCTATTGTTGGCTTTACAGATCATTTCAGCATGATGTCCTATAATAAGGTGAGAAAATCTAAGAAAGGGGAACCAGATTGTGACACAAAGTGAGAAAGATGATGTTACCATAAATCAAGATGTTTCACTTGTTATACTCTTTCCCTGAAAGGTCTTAACAATCTGGTATTCTTTATTAACTGGGAGGGGGGGAAAGGAGAATTTACCAGATCTGCAATTGTATACCAGCTGCACTCTGCTATGCTGACTAGCTTTAATACAGAGAACAATAGGGAAAACTAGTTGTGACAGAAGTAACCAGCAGATTACGTTTATAATAACCAAGATCCTTATGTCTTTTTACCTTCCAAAGAGTTGCCATTCTAGTATTATAGCTTCAAGTTCTAGATTTAAGCACTAATCTCTGTGATTTCTCTAGAGTTACTATTACTCTTTTGGTCAGGAAACCTTCTAGAACCATCTACATGGTCATTTTTTACCATGTATATTCATATTTAATGTGTCAGGATATCAAGGGAGGGCTTGTGACTTCTTCCACTTGTTAGATACATAGATATGTAGATATATACACACATAAATACATACATGTGTATTTTTGCATTCAGTATGGAGAAACACGGAAAGTAATTATGAGAAGACATTAGGGTTTCCACTCATATCATTTTGAGGCAGACTTAGATTAAAATTTCATTAATTATTTGACACCACTATGATTGTCAAACCACAGCTCATATCCAGTATTGAACAACTACCAGTGATATCTCTTTTTTTTCCAAGTGTAGTTGCTTGTCATTGACTCCCTTCTGAAACTCCTGAGGAAAAGATTCACAAGATACACTTGTCATATTATTTTGAGGTTGTATTTTAAAAGTACTTGAGCTTCACTTTATTTCAAAAGTACTAGATCTGTGAACTGACATACTTGGAAATTGGGTGAGAAGCTGTAATTTCCTTTTAGTTGCTCAAGTCAGACGCATGTTTTCACATTTAATTTTTGCTTTTTTCCGATTCAAAACTGAATATTAACTTAGTGGCTTACCTTACTGTTTCAGTTGGACCACAAAACCAACAACTTCTGCAGGCTAGATCATTCTGATTAGCAAATACATCCTACTTCTCATTATGAAAACCAAACTCATTTTGCATTTAGCATTAAAATGTCATTACTTGATCTATGCCTCACTGTGAAACCAACATTCCTATATAAACCAGAGAACCCATTTAAAGCATTTTTCATCAGCAACCCTGGCTTATCAGTATCAGCCCTGGCTTTGAAAGATGTAGCTCTGCCTTCACCAACATATTTTTCACTGCTTAGTTGGAAACTATGACTATGGACCCCCTGAAATCAAGTTTGAAAGTGTGGACACCGAATGCTTTTAATAATTCCATTAAAATATTCTTATCTAAATCTCTAAATTCCATCCTGTACATTGGCCAAAGAATTCTGCCTGCTTGACTTAAGTCTACCTACTGTAGATCTGGGTTTTCAACAATCATCCAAATGGAACAAGTGCATGTTCTTCCAGCAACTTTTGCTAGCACTTTGAATCCAATGTATCTGATAGAAATACCATGCTAATAAATTAACTTTTTTCTAAAACTGTACTTTTCTATACTTGATTAAACATCTCCAGCATCAATTTCCTTATGTATCCTCATGATTTTAATTTGAATATGCTTTCTCAAAATACATTTTGTCTTTGCAAGTGTAGACTATTTTGTTCAAGGTTTGACACCATCATCATCCCTCCTACCTCTTCCGGGTAACACAAGTATAACTTTACTATAATTAGATAGGGATTACAAAGGATGGCCAATGTTAGTTATGAAGAGAATTGGCCTCTCCTTTCAGAATATCAGCACCTGCAAATTGGGAAAGTAAAGTCTTATCAAATATAGAAGGAAGAGCTGCTTCAGCCGTTAAGCATGTTTCAGTAGCGTTTGTGAGTTTAGGACTTAAATTATCAAAATATCTCCATTCTATTTTTTGCCAATCAGTGTGAACATATCATATTAGTAACCTGGAGACTCTGTGGATTTAAGTGTCTTTGAAATTTAATAAAACGCAGGTTCAAAATGTGAGTTTGATTTTAGTCTGCTTAAAAACTAGCTTCAAGGAAAAAAAAAGTATAGCACAGTAATATAAAGTTTTGATCATCACTTTATGACATGAGCCAAAGCTATGGAAATTTGGACTTAATATTTCTATTTGTTTAAGCTTTCCACAGTTTTTAAAGATGGGAAAAAACAAAGACTTCCACATTTGTTGAAACTGATCTTGACCCTCAATTACTCTATAGCAACAGTTCCCAGCTGCTCCGAAAGTGGATGACCACATATGAGAATAGGCCTAGTTTTTGTCCTATTAATTGAAGGTCTTTCTGAAGTTTTAATCCTTAAGAATAGCTGTATTTCCACTGCCTTCATCCCTAACGTATCCAGGAAATCAACCACAGAATCCTTCTCACTCCTGTCTACAAATAACCTAGGTGACATTTTCTATATCAATCTGGGCACACAGGTTCAAACAATAGAAAGTGATTCCAATAGAAGTAAGTTTGCGGGGTTCCTGGCTGGCTCACTCTGTAGAGCATGTAACTCTTGATCTCAGGGTGGTGAGTTTGAGCCCCACATTGGGCAGAAAGATTGCTTGAAAAAAGAAGAAGTTTTTTGGGAGAGTCTCAGAATTGTTTCAGTTCTCTAAGAAACTGGTTTGGAGAGTACTCTATGCATAAAGTGTTCAAAATTAGAATGCAAAATTGTTCTAGTAGTTGATACTTTCATTAGGTTTTGACATTGCATATGCCACCAGCAAATCTTTGGGTACTGGATGCTGCTAAAATTAAAAGTACCATTGTTACCTCTAGAAATAGGCATGATAGGCCAACTTTGTAATACTACCCAAATTATTTTCAAATTCAATTCAGTTGCTGTCAAGTTTCTAAAGATGTATTTTCGCAGATATAGGGGCGCCTGGGTGGCGCAGTCGGTTAAGCATCCGACTTCAGCCAGGTCACGATCTCGCGGTCCGGGAGTTCGAGCCCCGCGTCGGGCTGATGGCTCGGAGCCTGGAGCCTGTTTCCGATGCTGTGTCTCCCTCTCTCTCTGCCCCTCCCCCATTCATGCTCTGTCTCTCTCTGTCCCAAAAATAAATAAACGTTGAAAAAAAAATTTAAAAAAAGATGTATTTTCGCAGATAGAGAAAAATCCATCCTAATTTTCATGTGGATAAAAGACCCCAAATAAGCCTAAGCAATCTTGGAAAAGAACAAAACTGAGTCATACCTCATGGTTTCAAAACTTACTACAAAGCTACAGTAATCAAAGCATTGTGCTACTGGCATATGAACAGACATAAAGACAGACCAATGGAATAGAATAGACATCCCAGAAATAATCCCTTGTATATATGGTCAGATAATTTTTGATGAGGGTACCAAAACAAGTTAGTGGGGAAAGGACAGTCTTTTCGACAAATGGTGCCAGGAGAACTAGCTATTCACATGCAAAAGACTAAATTTGGACCCTTACCCAATAACGTGTAAGAAATTAGATCAAATGGATCAAACATTTAAATGTAAGACCTAAAGCAGTAAAAGTCTCAGAGGAGAAAAAATATGACAAAAGCTTCATGACAGGGGATTTGGCAATGATTTCTTGGTTATGACATCGAAGGTGCAGGCAACAGCAAAAATAGACAAATTGAACTTCATGAAAAAATTTAAAATTTCATAGCTCAAAACACACTATTAACAAAGCAAAAGACAACCACAGAATGGGAGAAAAATATATGCAGATCATATATCTGAGAAAAGATTAATATCCAGAATATACAAGTAACTCCAAAAACTCAATAACAAGAACAGAAATGCACTGAAAAATGGGCAAAGTCTTGAATAGACATTTCTTCAAATGAGATACACAAATGGCCAACAAGCGTAAGAGAAGATGCTCAGCATCACTAATCATTAGGAAAATCCAAATCAAAACTACCGTGAGATATCACCTCAACCCATTAGGATAGCTGTTATTAAAAAACAGCTCCAACACTGTTTTTGGAGCCAAGATGTGGAGCCAAGATGTGGAGAAATCAGAATCTTTCTGCGCTGTGGGTGAAAAAATATAAAATGGTACAGCTTTTATGGAAAACAGCATGATACTCCTCAAAAAAATGAAAAATAGAATTATCATATAATGCAGCAATTCTACTTCTGGGCATATACCCAAAAGATTTGAAAGCAGTTGACAGATAGATATTTGTATAGCCATGTTAAAAGAAGCATTATTCTTAATTACTAAAACATGGAAGCAACCCCAGTGTCCAACAACAGATGCACTGAGAAGCAAAATGTGGTCTATACATATAATGAAATATTATTCAGCCTTTAAAAGGAAGGAAATTCTACAATATGCTACAAAAGGATAAACCTTGAGGACGTTATGCTAATTGAAATAAGCCAGTCATAAAAAAGACAAGTATTTTATGATTCCACTTACATGAGGTACTTAGAGGAATCAGAATCATGAAACAGAAAGTAAAATGGTAGTTTCCAGGGGGCAGAGGAAAGGTGAATTGGTAGTTATTATTTAACGATTATAAAGCTTCAGGTTTACAAGATGATAAAGTTATGGAGATGGATGATTGTGATGGTCGTACAACATTATGAATGTTTTTAATACCACTGAGTCGTATGTGTTAAAATGGTTATGATGGTAAATTTTATATTATCCATATTTTACCACAAAAAGGAATGAAGGGGGGAAGTAATTATGTGTGAGTCCATATCCTCAAATTTGATGGCTTAGATGAAAAAAGATCAATTCTTTAAAGGATCAAATCTTCAGCAGGGAGAAAGAGGTAGTCCAAATAAACCCATCTATTAAATAAATTGAATCAATGATTAATCTCCTAAAACAAAAAGCACCAGGTCTGTCTGGGTTCTCTGGTGAATTCTAACATTTAAAGAAGAAAAAAATACTCGTTCTCAATGGTTTCTTTCAGAAAATACAATATAAGATAATTTTTCCTAACTCATTTAATGAGACATTATCATAATACTTTACACAAAAGATTATAAGAAAGAAAAAGTATCAATGATATCTTACCTAAACATTATGCAAAATTTCTCAATAAAATCTCAGCAAAATAAATTCTGAGGGGTGCCTGGGTGGCTCCGTCAGTTAAGTGTCTGGCTTCGTCTCAGGTCATGATCTCACAGTTCATGAGTTTGAGCCCCACTTTGGGCTCTCTCCACTGTCAGCATGGAACCTGCTTTGGATCTGTCTTTGCCCTTCTGCCCCCTGCCCTCACACCCCACTCTCTCTCTCTCTCTCTCAAAAATAAACATCTTTTAAAAATTTAAAAAAATAGCTCAAAATAGATCACTGGCCTAAATGGAAAAAGCAAATTATGGTACTTCTGGAAAATAATGTAAGAGAACACCTAGGTGGCCTTGAGTTTGGCAACAGATTTTTAAATACAACAAAGGAATGATCTATGAAAGAAAAAAAATGTTGAACTTCATAAACACACACACACACACACACACACACACACACACACTTCTGCTCTAGAAAAGATATTGTGAAGAAAATAAAAGTACATGCCACAGACTAAGAGGTAATATTTGAAAATATATTTCTAACAGAAGATATGTTCAACATATGCAAAGAATTCTTAAAATTCAGAGAAAACAACTCAGTTAAAAAGTAGGAAAAAAAAAAGATTTGAATGGACACCTCATCAAAGAAGATATACAGATGGCAAATCAGCATATGAAAGATGCTCACCTATGGCATAAAGGATTTGCAAGTTAAACAACAAGATATCACTACATACGTACTGGAATGACCAAAATCCAAAACACTGACAAAACCAAATGCTGGTGAGGATGTGGCACAACAGGAACTCCTGTTCATTGTTAATGAGAATGCCAAAGGGGACAGCCACTTTGAAAGACAATTTGGTAGTTTTTTAATAAATTGATCATACACTGATCATATAACCTAGCAACGGCAATCTTAGGTATTTACCTGAATGAGTTGAAAACCTATACTTATGTAAAAACCTATGCGAGTGTTTGTAGCAGCTTTATTCATAATTGCCAAACATTGGAAGCAACCACGTGTTCTTCAGCAGGTTGAAAGGATAAGTATATCAAAGGACACCCATACAATGAAATATTATTTAGCAATAAAATAAATGAGCTATCAAGCCATGAAAATACATAGAAAAACCTTAAATGCATGTTGCTAAGTGAAAGAAGCCAACCTGAAAAGGCTACATACTTTATGATTCCAATTATGTGACATTCTGAAAAAGGCAATACTATGGAGACAGAAAAAAATTAGTGTTTACCAATGGTTATGGGGACAGAGAGGGTAGGAATGATGAATAGGTAATACATGGGAGATTTTTAGGGCAGCGAACTATTTATGTGATACAGTAATTGTGGTTGTTATGCATAGAACTGTATGACACTGAGAGTAAATGCTAGTATAAACAGCAACTTTATAGTTGGTAACAATGTATCAATATTGATCTGTCAGTTGTAACTAATAGACCACATCAATGCAAGATGTAAAAAAAAAAAAAATAGGGGAAGTCATGGGAGATAGGGAGAGAGAGTATATGGAACTCTGTACTTTCTGCTTGTCTTTTCTGTAAGCCAAAAAATTGTTCTAAGAAATAAAGTCTATTAATTCAAATTAAAATAATGACCCTCCATGATTTGACCATCTACAGGCTGGATAAGGAGTTAGGACTGTCCTTTATAAATCCATATTTTCTTATAGACAGATGCCTACATCAAGACTTTTGAGGATATATTAGGAAAACTCAGTTTGTTCTCTGTCTGATCTATATTTTGTAATGTAAGAAGTCCTATATTTGAGATATATTACTCACTTTTCTGTAAGTTATAAAACTAATATTCTACCTTGATCCTCTTGTGATCATTCTCTAAAGTTTGGTATCCAGAGGAGAGATAAATGGAGCTTTTAGCACCTTCAGTACTATGAACATATACTCATTCAAGGTAGTACCCACAATGTTCTGAATCACTCGTTCTCCATGATACGTTCTTACTTTTGAAATAACTCTTACTAACATTATCAATGACTTTCTAATTCACAAACCCAGGAATATCTTTTCAATTCTTTGATTATTTGAACTCTTTTCTCTCCCATCCGAGAGAGAGAGAGAGAGAGAGAGAGAGAGAGAGAGAGAGAGAGAGAGAAAAGGGCCTATGAGAATTCCTAGTCATCTCCTTTTTTTTTTTCTTTAATTAATCTCTGTGCTCAAAGTGATATCCAGTCACCCTGCTTAATGTAACATTGCTCCAAAGCTCCTCATTGTGATAGCTGGGAAGTCAGGTCCTGCACGTTAACTTCATGGTAGGCTTTGAGTGTAGCTCTCTGGGTCTTTGTTCTTAGATCTTGTCTAGTATTGACAGGAATGTTCTACCTTTCATCATTTTTTTTCTTTTTTTAAGATTTCAATCAGGTTTAATTGTTGTGGAAAATACACAGATGGCTTACTTTGGCTCTAAGCCTGATAGGCAATATAAATTACATTTTAAAATATTCCATACTTGATCTAGCATACCTTAGAGTATATAGTTCCTCCTCCTCTGACTGCGAAGGAAGACTGATGTTCAAGGTACAAGATTCTTTTTCCTAAAAATATTCGCCTGATATGATTTTTAAGCCAACTCTTAATACTGCTATCTTCCATTAACCCTACCCAAGCTATCTTTATTAGTAAAGAAAGAGAAATTTTGTTTTAAATAGAAAATAAAAATTATATATTCTAATATATTTGGCTTATAAAGAACTGAAATGTAAAACAAAGAACTTGGTGAGAAGGAAACTTATCTTTTACAAGTAACTGAAAATTGCAAGATGGGACTAGCTTTATATTATGGCTTGATCTACAGGTTCATGATATCAGGGCTCAAATTTCCTATCTTCGTCATTGCTTTGAATCTGTCTTGTGCTATTCAGACTGCCTTCTGTAATGGTTTTAGACATTTTCGATGAAGCACCTGAGAGGTCTGTGCACTACCATTCTCAGCAGAATTCTTCAAGTTCACCCTAAATGGAGGATTTTGTTTGCATATGCACCCTGGACCTATGATCCAGCAGCTGTGATGATCTGATGGCTTAAATCCAATAAGAACACAACCCAAGAGGGATGGTTCGAGATAATTCCAGACAAATATAGTAGGAAAAAAGGATGAGGTTGGCAGATGCCCAAATGCGATGTTAGAAAGAGGGAGAATTGGAATGAATGTTAGTAAAAAACAATAAGTGTGTAAAAACATGGAAATAACAACACATTTGAAAGGATTTATATGAATTCATGCATCCATGATATATCTGTAACATAGTTTTTGAAAGAACATTAACCACACAAAGAGGGAATTACTTAGACAGTATTTCCCAGTCTTTTCTTCCTCCTGACACATTTAGAAAATAGAGATGTTTGCACAGCAAAATGAGATAATGGGACAAAGTTGTCCTCTGTGAGAAACACCTGGCCAAGAGCCCCTGGCTACCCCAGACGCCCTGTGATGTCAGAGATAGGGAGGATCAACTTTTCAGGGACATCTCTAAACCAGTTGTTTCCAACTGATGTATTCTTCCAAGATACACTGGTCAGAAAACTCTTGACTAGACCTTTCCCAGAATTCTTCTCAATTCTAGTATTCTGTAATTCTTTGACCTTCAGGACAAAACTTCTATGTTCATCTGGTAGCATAATGGAAAGACACAGCCTCTTTCTTCATGTTTTAAATGTTTATTTATTTATTTTGAGAGAGAGATATAGTGCAAACAGGGAACGGGCAGAGAGAGAGGGAGACAGAGGATCCCAAGCAGGCTCTGCACTGTCAGCACAGAGTCCAACTGGGCTCAGACCCACAAACCGTAAGATCATGACCTGAGCCCAAATTAAGAGTCGATGCTCCACCGACTGAGCCACTGGGTGCTCCTCTTTCTTCATTTTTCTAAGGTCAAGATCATAAAGAATAATTACATCCTTTTCTAAAATTACTCCGTTAAGGACAGTAGAAGAGACAGTGTAAGAGGTTTGAGAGACATTTGCTCAAACCTGATATGGCATCCATTTTGTCATAATACTGAGTTCCAGTGATTCTTGTGAAATATTCCAGTGAATATCGACTCCAGTTTTGTGACCTATTAAAAAAAAAAAGGAATCTTGTTCCCCAAGGGTAAAATAGAAAAGTCTATAATTCATTAACACAATCATAAAAGGAAACAAAGTTCACATCTGCAAATTTTAAATCATCCAAAAGGTTGCCAAAAACCTAGTTATTTGTGGGCCGCCTGGGTGGCACAGTCGGTTGAGCATCCAACTTCGGCTCAGGTCATGATCTTGCAGTCTGTGAGTTGGAGCCCCACATCAGGCTCTGGGCTGACAGCTCGGAGCCTGGAGCCTTCTTCGGATTCTGTGTGTCTCTCTCTCTCTGCCCCTCCCCTGCTCATGCTCTGTCTCTCTGTCAAAAATCAACATTAAAAAAATAAATAAATAAAACCTAGTTATTTGTGGAATACTTGGAAAAGTTTAATTACTACTTAACTGTACAAGGAAACCTTAAAGTCACCTTGTTTGGTCTTTCAGATTGTTATATATGTTATCCTTCTGCTGACTGAAACTTGACAATAATAATACCATGTGTCAAGTATCAAAAAAATGGAATGTAAAAATAATAAATCATCCATGGAAAGTCAGAAGACAGGCTTCCTTACAGAGGGTATTTTTTAATGTCTCAGAGTCACCTAGTGGTTCACAACATGCCTCTAAATGTCTTCCTTGGACAAATACAAATCACACTTTTGCCATACAGTGATGATCTGATAGATGAAATTGAACTATCTTATCTCAATACCTGAATTCTTTTCTGGATGCAGTGACTTTGCTAGTCCATCCATGAGGAACTTCCTACTATTGGCCTGAAGGATCAGGAGTGGATAACTGCAGTACATCACACTTTTATTGGTTGCTGACTATCCATAAATAACTTTTTTACAGGAAAACATCAGAAGAGATTTTAGAAAGTATGGCACATAGATTTCTTATTTTGAGAAAGAGAGGGAGTGGGTGAGAGTGGGGGAGGGGCATAGATTGAGGGGGAGAGAAAGAGAGAGAGAGAGAGAGAGAGAGAGAGAGAGAGAGAGAGAATCCTAAGAAGGTTCTGTGTTGGCAACACACAGCCCAATGTGGGGCTCGATCCCATGAACTGTGAAATCATGACCTGAGCTGAAATCAAGAGTTGGATGATTAACCACCTGAGCCATCCACGTACCCCTGTGTACGTATATTCTTGTATGTACTTGCATACTTGCATTCTTACATACTTTAACCATTTCAATAATTCAGTAATTATTCATTTTTATTTCAATAATTCAAGAAAACATTAATTTATACTCTACAAGCAATAAATTATGTAATCATGGTCCTGATTTATTTTCTGTGCTCTTTAAATCAATTTCTTCAGCAAGGAAAGGGGCCATCAGGCAGCAAAACTAATATAGACAAGACTTTCCATACAAATTAAGATATTCAACAGTGCCCAACTCTAGTCTCTGCTTCTGACAGCCAGGTCTAGAAGGGTGAATGAAGGGTTAATGTGGGAATATAGAGTCACACTCTTGGATCAGATCACCTAATTTGAATTCCTGTTCCACCACTAGCTAAATTTCTGGTTTGGGACAAAATCACCTACACTTCAGTTTTCTCATCTGTAAAAGGTGGGAAAAAAACAATAAATATCATGAAGCTGATATCCAGTCAATAAAGCACTGTATTCTTTCCAGTCATTTTACTGTCACTGTCCTGTCTAGGCCTGTGCCTCACTCAGATGCATTAATCTGATGCCATAGCAGTCACAAATATTTTGAGAGTTATCTACACCTATACCATACGGGTTTGTAATTACTAAATGAGTTAATTGCATAAAACAATTCATCCAGTGCCTGACAATTATTTTTAAAAAATACAATCTTCTATTATAAAACTCAGGCATTTGAGGTTCTGTTGGGTATTAACTGAAAGGAAGGAATCCTTAACTCCTATGCCATCAAGGTGTTCTAGCCAAAACATTTTAGGTACAAAATTTTGAATAGAATGCACTGTTTATTTGAAAGATGTTTTTGACTTAAAGAATAGTAATCATTATAGAGTCCAGAAAAAAGGAAACACAAAAAGCTATTTGGGACTATTCTATAAAGTGGATCTCTCTCTCTCTCTCTCTCTCTCTCTCTCTCTCTCTCTGTCTCTCTCTCTCTGTGTGTGTATGTGTGTGGGTGGGTGGGTGGGTGTAGGAGAGAGAGACAGAGATCCTTAAGAATTTTGATGTCTGTGGAGAGTTACTGAAGCAAGAAAAAAGTATTCAACTGGAACACCCTAAAGGTGACAGTTAAGTGTGTATTTAGCTAAGGGCTTCTTCATTGTTGTCTCCCCCCATAACCTCAGTGGTTAAGATAATAACTAGGTGCAAGTGGGCTTAAACTATATGCAGGGAGATCTTAACTTCTGATAATTCAATACATTTTAAACATGTTCACCGAGATTTATCAAAGAAAGTGTGGTAATTTATGCTATATTAGGAATAATTCCCTTGTAAAATTGCATTTTTATATGGCATTTATAGATAGATCTGAGCCTTAATTACCTGAGCATGTCCCTTTTGGGGAAAAAAAACTAACTTCCTGATTTTTTCCTGCAAATGAGGCATAACTATAATAAGTTATCTTAATTCTGGTGTATTTTCTTTGAGAAGTTTGCATTGGTTTTCCAATTCTAAAATGAACTAATAGAGCATATTATATTGAAAAAAAATGTATATATACAAAATGTAGTCCAAACCACCAGGTAAGTGGCATGTCCCATTCTGTGTTTATAGTGCACTAAAACTAAGTGAGAAATATTACTGTTTTTTGTTATTAAGAACATCATGACAACCTTAGCTCTGAGTTCCTTCTTGTTGGATTAAGTTATGTCCTGAGGGGTTCAGCTCTCCCACACTTCACCAAATAATCGCATTCTCTTTCCTCAGAGAGCAAAGATTAATCATTCAGAAACTTAATGAGCTGGAAAAACAAATACCAGTAGAAAGAAAGGTGCCTGAGAACTTTAAATAAAATAAATTAGTTTCCATTTGAAAAGTAAATTAGTTGATTTACAAATCTCCTTTCTTTTTTCCTTCTCCATTTGTACTTCTCTGTGTTTTTACCATCTACATCAAACCCTCTGTCTTTTCAAAAGTAAACTCTAATTATGAGAACTTTTTTGTATTTTCTATTTTAGAACGCATCTTCCCGCCACCATATATTTTTATATTTTGCACGTCTTTTCCCTAAGTTGCCTTTCTTCCTAATATTTACTGATGATTTTGCTACTGAACAACTACAGTGTACTTTTGAAACATAATGGAGAAAAATAAGAGAATAAAAAAAAGATAAAGGAGTATTTAACATCAGAGAATATTTTCAGTTTTTATATATTCTTATTAAATGCTAAATGCTATTACCATGCTTATTAATATTATGTCCTTTACAAAGTGTTTTAATAGTCAAATATTTTCAAATATTTTATTATCATAGAATTTTATTTAGAATTAAATTTCATAACAGTAACAATGAAGGGAGGCTCAATATTGATTTCCTAATTTCCAAAGAGGATTCCTGGAGTTGAGCTAAAATCTGCTTTACCAACCCTATCATTGATGTATTAGTTAAATCCACTGTCACACAATGATGCTAAATTTTCTAGCCAGTATACGGTTTTAAGTTGTCCTCTGGAAAATTCATAACTTGCTTTGAGCTTAGAGAACTCTTGAGTATTTACTTGTGATGTTTAGGGGATCAGAGGCCTTAATGTGAGGAAAATAAATAACTTATTTAAGCAATGCTTTCTTACAGATTCTGTCTAGTCTCGTATGTCACATTAAAAGACCTGAAATTTAGTTTGTAGGGTTTGCGAAACTACTGGAGGAATTTAAGCAAGAATAGGACACAATTATTTTTCATCTGGAGGGTCTCCTCTGACAGTGCCGTGAAGAATAGATTTAGAGTAGGGAGAGAAGACAACACCAGAAGCATGTGGACCAACAGATGAGAGGTGGCAGGTTCCTAAGTAAAGACAGTTGAAATAGGGTGGGAGAAAAGTGACAGAATAAAAATACGTAGGAGACGAACATGTTGGGTAATTGACAGTTTTAGCCAAACGTGGAAAGTAAGAGATAAAAGAAACAAGACTGACAACTTCCTCAATTATACTGACACTATGAAAAATCCTCACACAGTGTTGATTGTTGTTTGAGTGTGTGTGAGAGACTGTGTGGCAGTGACGGATATTCAGAGAAAAGATTTTCCCATTTTTGTAATATTATGTAATGAAATCTGAAGGTTTTTCCAGATTTCTCTGTGCTCCCAGCTATTCTTTATTTCTCTATTCTATTAAAGTTGTACTATTCATCTTAGAATCATATAAGTTGGAGACATACGTAACTTTGTTGACTAAAGAAGAAATTAGAGAATACATTTAATGGCTGTTGAGATCTTTGAAAAATCATTGCCATCATTTTGAACCCTTAAATGTACTTTTATTTTAAATAGAGTAGCTGTTACCTAGATTTGTCCATTATCTCTATAAATGATTTGTTCATTAGATTTATAAATGAGAGGAAATAGAAATTGGTTACAAGCATTAAATGTTCATTTCCATAAGTAATGGATATTATCTTCATTTTAAATAAGAAATACCTTGAAAAATAGAAGTATTTGAGAAATAAAACATAAAATAAATGACAAAACCAAAAATATATCTGGGGAAACTAGATGGCCATCTCTCTCATTTTTGGGAATCGAAGTATTTTCTTTTTTGTCTGAAATTTCAAATGTCTTTATTAGGAGAATAAAAATGAATTTTGATATTCAATGATCCTTTAGTACAGAAAATCTCTCCTAAGACTGTTACAGTGCAGTCATCAAGTTGAGACATGCTGTCCAATGAATAGCAGGACGGACAAGATAGCTGTCATTGTGTGAGTTATAATTGCGTTTCTAGAGTCACAGTCCACAAAATTTATATGAAATCAAGTTATAACTATCATGAGTGAATATTCTTCAGTGAAAATCCTCATGAAATGTAGAACAGGGTCCCCTGGGTGGCTCAGTCAGTTGAGCGTGCAAGTCTTGAGGTCAACTCCGGTCGTGATCTTCCAGTTCCTCTGCTGGAGCCACCGCATCGGGCTCTGTGCTGAGGGTGCAGAGCCTGCTGGGGATTCTCTGCCTCCCTCTCTCTCTGCCCCTCCCCCACTCATGTGCCTCTCTCAAATAAACTTCAGAAAAAAAAGAAAGAAAAGGTAAAATAGTTGTGGTTTGATATCAAGATCATTTCTACTTAAGTGTCAGAGGACCAGCTGGTTTTTTTCTGCCCCCCCCCCCCGCAAATTCTTTCTTCATTATTTTTTCCATGCTTAATCACCTGTCATCATTAGGACTCACCGCAAAGTTACTTCTTCATAGAATTTTCCTGAACACACTGTCTAAACTAATTATCTACACCTGCCCCACCTCCAGTATTTTCTTTTTAAGCTCTTTATTTTCTTCTTGGTGTTCTTCAGAAAAAAAAAAAAAAA
Source organism: Felis catus (assembly GCF_018350175.1). Lineage (NCBI taxonomy): Eukaryota > Metazoa > Chordata > Mammalia > Carnivora > Felidae > Felis > Felis catus. The sequence goes on from NC_058374.1 coordinate 86,752,446, forward strand.
GAAAAGAAAGTAATATATGTATCTCTTCATTGGAAACGGGTCCTATGGAGGCAGGGATGTTCCCTGACTTATTCACTGCTGTGACCTCAAAGCTCATTATAGGACCCTATTAGTAGAGGGGCTCGAAAACAGTTGTAAAAAAGAAACTAATAAATGGAATGTGTCATTAGAGAATATTCTTAAAGAATATTACAGGTAATTTTTCTTAGGTTGCATATATCAGGGCTAGCTGGTATCAATGTCATTTTTGGTCTTAGAATTTTATACTGTGTATTACAAACGTCAGCCCCTTAGCCAAACTAAATTCAGTGTGACTTTTAAGAAATGTGATCTTGTCTTTATCTCTTGTTCTTTGGCTCTCCATCAGTTTCAATCTAATCTGTAAATTTCCCTTACTCCTTGACTTTACATCATACTTACTTACATCTTACTCATCAGCTTCTAGTGCCAAGTATTATAAAATGGATCCTGAAAATCCAATTAATATATGATGTTTGTTTCATACCTATTTTTGATTCAAGGTGTAAAACCACATAAAATGCCAAGAATCTAGTAAATAATGACCCCCCTTGTTTGAATTTAGCTTAAATAGATAATGGATATTGTTCTTTTCTGGAAGTGTCACTGAGAATTTTTGTAGTCTATATGTAAATCTGTGCCTAAAAGGACAGTTCAAGTGTAGTGTAAAGGTCATTCTTACTTGTGTATCCTCAGTTGGCAATTTCTGTGTCATTATAATTTTCTTACTGTGTGTGTCTGTGTGTGTGTGTACAAGGGGATGCAAGATAGGATACAAGTATTATTATGAGTATCTGAATATGGTACTCTTGTTTCTTCTGTTACAAAGAGAAAAGGACTCCTAGACTTAAGGTGTTAAAAAGTGAAAAAAAAATTAACTGTTATCAAGGTAACTTATTTTCCTGATGATAAATGTCAGATATTTTTTCATACCAGACATATATTAATCTCTTGTTTTCAACACTAAAAATTATATTCAAAGAAAAATAGTTCAGTATTTATTTTTTTGTTTATATGCAAGTTACAGTAAAGACTTATCTTGGATAATTATTAGGATTATGTGAATAGCAAAATATTTTATTTCCATGTTAGTCATATTCTACAAAAAATGTGAATAAATTTTAAGTATTTGTTTCAATTCAACAGCCTTTTTATCAGTAGAGTAGAGGACTTTTTTCCTTCAGCGCTATTCACCCTATTTTATTTCTGTGTTATGCTTTATTTTGACACGACCTGAGGTGTTTAAGATGGATGTTAATATTGCCATAAACTTTTCACTTGTGAAGTGATTAATGATTCCTTCTTATTGTACCATTTTAACTTAGTTTTGAAGTAATTTCAGATTTTCAGACATTACAAAAAAATTACAAATAATTGTCTTATACCAGGTGCATTATTTAGTGCTTTCTATTTGTCTGTTTCTGTCTCCCCAGTTCTTGGGGATTCAACAAATGTTTTAATGCTAAAGTTCTCAAATTAAGCCAAAGTTTTTTAAAAAACCAAGACACCCAGTGCATTTGAATTTGAGATAAATAGCAACTAATTTTTTTTATTCAAATATGTCGCATTCAAAATATAACATACTTCTACTTAAAAAATATTCTCTGTTTATCTAAATTTCAAATTTAGGGGCACGTGGATGGCTCAGTGGGTTAAGCGTCTCTTAATCTCGGCGCAGGTCATGATCTCATGGTTGTGGAATCGAGCACTGTGGCAGGCTCTGTGCTGGGCAAGGAGCCTGCTTGAGATTCTCTTTCTCTCTTTCTTTCTGTCCCTTCCCCACTCACTCTAAATAGATAGATAGATAGATAGATAGATAGATAGATAGATAGATAGATAAATTTCTGATTTAATTCGGTGTCCTGTATTTTTCCTGGCAACTCTAATTGAGATGGTAATCAGTTAAGAGGTTTAGGCCCCTGCAGCCTTGTGTGACCACCAGAACATGTCTGGTTTCTCTGCTCCTCTCAGTGGCCTGGGTCAATCAGGCTACTGGATTTTATAGCCAGCAGCCAGGATAGGCAACCAAAATGCTCAGAATGCTTCCAAAGACCTGCAGAGCATCAGCTCATCTCTGATAGTTTGTCACCTCTATTGAGTTTTACTCCTGTCAATCCTCTTCCTCAGCAATATGTAGCCTTTGCATACACGATTTTTATAGCAATTCCAGGTTTTCCTATTTGTTGCCAATGGAATGGTTGGGCTATTGCAAACTACTCCGTATTGCTGAGCATCCAGATTTTTTTTTAATGGTTTTATATGACTATGTATCATTACATTTTAGATTAAAATGTTTTCTTAATCTTATTATAATCTCTTCTTTGACTCACAAGTTACTTAAAAGTCTATTGTTAAAATATTTGGAACACAGCTTTCCTAAAACATTTTTTTATGTCCTTGGTTTATGACTTAATTATATTTTGGTCAGAGGATGTGCTCTATATGATTCAAATGCTTGAAATTGCTTGAAATTTTCTTTATGATTCATTATGTGGTCCAGTTTTATAAATATTCAATGTGTACTTGAAATGCACATAGTTTGTACACTATTTTATATGTCAGTTTAGTCAACCCTGTTAATTATATGGTTCAAATATTCTATATTAATATTAATACAGCTAATTTTTACCCACTTTTTCAGTGAACAACACAAACTATATTTGTAGTGGAACTTTTTTGTTTCGTATTATTTTTTTTGTATCACTGGACTATTTCAGTCAGACTGACAATCTGTATCTTTTTAAATATTTTATTATGTTTTAATTGAAGTATAGTTGATACACAGTGCCACATTATTTTCAGGTGTAGGACCTGGTTCAACAACTCCATACATACATTATGCTATGCTCACAAATGTAGCTACCATCTGTCACCCTACAACACTATTACAATAACCATTGAGAGTTTCCCTATCCTTTATTCCCATGGCTTATTCATTCCATAACTAGAAGCTTGTATGTCTCACTCCCCTTCACCTATTTTGCCCATCTCCCAATCCCCTTGTCCATTGATTTGTTCTCTATATTTATAGATCTGATTCTGTTTTTTTTTTCATTTGTTTTGTTTTTTAGATTCCATATGTAAGTGGAATCATTTTTCTCTGATTGACATAATACCCTCTAGGTCCATCCATGTTGTCACAAATGGTAAGATCTTACCTTTTATGGTTGAGTAATATTTCATTGTATATATTACCACATCTTTATCCATTTATCTATTAACGTACACTTAGATTGCTTCCATATCTTGGCTATTGTAAAATAATGTTATTTCTATTTCTATTTTTTAATTTTTTGAGGAACCTCCATACTGTTTCCACAGTGGGTGCACCAATTACATTCCCACCAACAGTGCATGAGGGTTTTTTTTTTCTCCACATCCTTATTCAACATCCCTAATCATTAGGGAAATGTAAATCCAAACTGCAATGAGATAGCACCTTATAGCTGTCAGAAGAGCTAAAATAAAAAAAGACAAAAAATAACAGTCTTTGTCCTTTAAATGGAGGTTACATTGTTTAATGATTTAATTGGACAATCACAAGTATATTATTTGATTCATACTATTGTTCTTTTTTTTTTTACTTTACTTAAAATTTTTTAATGTTTATTTTTGAGAGAGAGAGAAACAGAGCATGAATGAGGGAAGGGCAGAAAGGGAGACACAGAATCCAAAGCGGGCTCCAGGCTCTGAGCTGTGAGCGGAGAGCCCAACACAGGGCTCAAACTCATGAACTGTGAGATCATGACTTGAGCTGAAGCTGGATGCTTAACTGACAGAGACACCCAGGCACCTTTTTATTTTAGTTTATTTTAATATTTTAATCATTACACACATTTCATTCTATTCATTTGGGAGATAAACACTTGATTTCTTTTAGAAGTTGCCCTACATGTATAAATATGAATAACTTATCAAAATTTGAAGTAATTAGTATATTCACTTTCTTTTGAATAATGAAGACATGAGAACACTCCATATCACTTTTGTGTTTTTATCATATTTTTTTAAATTTTCACTTTTTAAATCTCACTATATTAGTTTACCAGGGTTCCTATAATAAACTAGCATAGGCAGAAACTTATTTTCTCACAATTTTGCAACCTAGAAGTCAAAGATCAAGGTATTTTCAGGTTTGGTTTCTTTTGAGGCCCCTTTTTTGGCCTGCAGATGGCCACCTCTTACTGTGTCCTTCTAAGATCATCCCTCCCTGTGTGTTGTCTGTGTCCTAATCTCTTATAATGTCCAGACACCAGTCATATTTGATTAGGGCCCACCTTGCTGACCCCCTTTTAATTTAATTACCTATTTAAAGCTCCTATGTCTTTAAAAAAATATTGTTTTTGTATTTTTAGAGAGAGAATGTGAGTGGGTGAGAGGGGCAGAGGGAGAGACGGTGGGGGAGAATAGAGAAAGAGAGAAAGAAAAGGAGAAAGAGAGAATCTTAAGCAAGCTCCATGCTTAGCACAGAGCCTGATATGGGGCTCATTCCCACGACCCTGGGATCATGACCTGAGCCGAAATCAAGACTCAGGCAAGGCATCCCAAGCCCCTATTTCTAAAGAGTCACCTTTGGAGGTTATGGGGGGTAGAACTTCAACATATGAATTTGAAGGCATAATTCAGCCCATAATACCCACTAAACTTATAATTATTGTTTTGTTTTGTTTTGTTTTTCAGCCAAACTGGTTAATCTTATTTAGATGTGCCCATTTACTGCTCTCATGCTATTTGTTTATATATGCATCTTAGGCCTCATTATGAAATCTTAAATTATGGGTGTAATGGCTTTGGTAAGAGTCTGTTGAGGCAAAGTCTTTTGGTTTTGATTGGACTGAAAATGACTAGGTGTATTATCTTCCACGAACGCACTGAAAACATCATGTCACATTTTGGCTTCCATCATTTCTGATGAAGAGTGTTTTTATTGACTAAATCAATTACTAATTGAATTTTTGTTGACTAATTCAATTAGTAATTGAAAATAATATCTTTTTTAATGATTTTAAGACCACTGTTGTGTTTACTATTTCACAGGCTCCCCATGACCTATATATTTATAGGTTTACTTTTCATTTGTTGGCATTTTTTGGTATTTTGTTTTAATCTACAGAATCTAAGTGGTTATAGTGTAAGTGATGACTGACAGCAAATATGGTAAAATATTGAAGGTAGATTCTATGTGCATGTTACAAAATTCTTCCAACTTTGCCATTTATTTGGCATTTTTGTTATAACATGTTAGAAAAATAAGTATAGTCTATATGGAAGCATGAAATAAAAGCAAATTAAATGTGTGCAAAAAGTACTATTCTGAAACATCAAATATTTAACATAATCCTGAAATATCAAATATTTAGGAATATACCTAACAAATGACGAACCACAAGAATTCTGATTAATAAATTCCATGCAATATTAACACTAAAATAGATCCAAATAATAGTAGTATACTTCATGTCTATGTATTGGAAGATAATATTGAAAAAATGGGGCTCTTGGGTAGTTCAGTCAGTTAAGCATCTGGCTCTTGGTTTTGGCTCAGGTCGTGATCTCACAGTTCATGAGCTCATAAATCCCGCATCAGGATTCTCTCTCTCTCCCTCTCTCTCTGCCCCTGCCCTGCTCATGCTGTTTTTGTCTCTCTCAAAATAAATAAATAAACTTAAAAACAAAAGAAAAAATGTCCAGTTATCTCAAATTTAACAATAAATGCAGTACAAATCAGAGTCTTTTCAGATTTTGTGATATATGGAAACTGACAAATTAATTTGAGTATTTATATAACATATGACAAGAATTGAGAAGTTAGTCTTAGAGAATTATAACAAACTCAGAGAACTTCCATTATAAAGCTTACAATAATAAAGGCAATATAGTATTCATCAAGAAAAAACAAAAGGCACATGAGCAAATGGAGAATAATATAGAAACCAACCCACACACATATACTCACTTGATATATGATTAGAGGTCATAGCAGTGCACTGTGAAAGTATGTTTAGTAAGTATTGTTAAATCAGTTGGATATTTAAAACTGGGTGGGGAAAGAATCATAATCCCTAAGATACATCTAAAAAATAAAATCTATCTAGATGAATCAAACATAATTATAAAAGTTTTAAAAATCGAAAAGAAAATAGAATATCTTCATGTTCTTACAATAAGAAAGTATTTCTTAAAAATAACACAAAATGCACTAACCATAATAGAACCTGTTGATTAATTTAACTTTACTGAAATTAAGAATTTTTGTTCATCAAAAGAACCCATTAAGAGATGATGTTTCAGGCTCCTGAGCCTCCTGCTTTTGATTTAAGCTGAGGCCATGATCTCCCAGTTCATGAGATCGCCCTGCATTGGGCTCTCTGCTGACAGCCAAATCCTGCTTGGTAGTCTCTCTCTCCCTCTCTCTCTCTTTCCATCCCTCGCTCACGCTCTCTTTCTCTCTCATTCTGAAAATAAATAAGCATTCAAAAAAAGAGAGATGATGTTTCAGAGTAGAAGATGTTTGGAATCCATATCAAAGAATAAATGTTAAGAATATGTAAATAAGTCCTACACATCAATAAGAAAATGTCAGGTAACTATATAAAACTCAACAAAAAATGAGCTAAATACTTGAATAGGCTCTTTTTTAAAAAGGACATTCTTTTTTTTTTTTAAGTTTATTTATTTTTGAAAAAGAGAGAGTGACCAGAAGACGGACAGAGACAGAGGAAGAGAATCCCAAGCAGGCTCTGCACTGTCAGCACAGAGCCCAACATGGGGCTCAATCCCATGAAGCATGAGACTATGACTTGAGCTGAAATCAAGAGTTGGACCCTGAAATGACTGGGCCACCTGGGTGCCCCTGAAAGAGGAAATTCTAATAATAAGTATATAAAAATGTTTTGAATCTGTTTAGTCATAAGAGGAAATATAAAATAAAACAATGATGAGATATTAAAAATATCGACCCACTGACAAAAATTAAGATGAGTAATACTAAGTGTTGCTGACGTTATAGAGAAATTTAAAATCTCATGTACTATTCATAAGACTGTAAACTAGTACAATCACTTTGGAAAAGGTTTTTTGGTAGTTCCTACTAAATGAAAATTTTGCATTCTAGATGAACCATAATTCTCATTCCTAGATACATATCCTAAAAAAATACATATGCTTGTGAACCAGAAGACAAAGTTATATATAAGAATTTTTGGAGAGGAAGATGGTGGCGTAGGAGGACGCTGGCTCACCGCATCCTGCTGACCACTTAGATTCTACCCACATCTGCCTAAATAACCCAGAAAACCACCAGAAGACTAGCAGAACAGACTCTCCGGAGCCAAGCATAGACAAGAGGCCCAGGGAAGAGGGTAGGAAGGGCAGAGAGACAGTGTGCGCTACACGGACTGGCGGGAAGGAGCTGGGGTGGTGGAGTGGGAGCCCGCCAAGCAAGGCAGAGCCCCCAAGACTGGCTTGCAAAAGCAGAGGGGCTGGACAGACTGTGTTCTGACAGCCAGCAACACTTGACATCTGGAATGTTATAAGTCAACAGCTCTGCTCCGAGAGTGGAAGGGTTAAAGGAAAACAGGAGGGAGAGTTGTTGAGCCCTGGAAGACAGAGCTCAGCTTGGAGGGGAACAAAGGCGCTCACCAGCGCCATCTCCCTAGCCCATCCCCTAGCCAAAATCCCAAAGGGAACCAGTTCCCGTCATGGAACTTGCTTGCACCTCGCAAACACCCAGCGTTGTGCTTCTGTGGATCCATCCCTCCGATGGGTCTGCCTCCCTCCTGGTGCTGCAGGGCCCCTCCCGAAGCAGAGTTGAGCCTGCCCCTCCTGCCCCTGTGCACCTTGCAGATCCACCCCGGCTAATAGGCCAGTCCCATTGGCTAATAGGCCAGCCCCATTGAAGCAGCACCACAAGCCTGGCAGTGTGCAAGTAGCCCAGACAGGGGCCACACCACTCCACAGTGAGTTCTGCCCCTGGGAGAGGGGAAGATAAGGTACACACCAGTCTGACTGTGGCCCGAAGGGTGCGCTGGGGGCAGATACCAGGTCTGACTGCAGCCCCACCCACCAAAGCAAGTTACTCCAGACAGCAAAGAGGAAGCACTCTGCAGTTCTGCACGACTTCAGGGACTATCCAAAATTAGGAAACAGAAGAAATCTCCTCAAAAGAAACTCCAGGCAGTAGTGACAGCTAACGAACTAATCAAAAATGATTTAAGCAATGTAACAGAAAATGAATTTAAAATAATAGTCATGAAATTAATCACTGGGCTTGGAAAAAGTATAGAGGACAGCAGAGAATCTATTACTACAGAGATCAAGGGATTAAGAACAGTCAGGAGGACCTAAAAAATGTTGTAAATGAGCTGCAAAATAAAATGGAGGCGACCACAGCTTGGATTGAAGAGGCAGGGGAGAGAATAGATGAATTAGAAGATAAAATTATGGAAAAAGAGGAAGCTGAGGAAAAGAGAGATAAAAAAAATCCAGGACTATGAGGGGAGAATAGAGAACTAAGTGACACAATTAAACGTAATAACATACGCATAATTGGGATTCCAGAGGAGGAAGAGAAAGGGAAAGGTGCTGAAGGTGTACTTGAAATCATAGCTGAGAACTTCCCTGATCTGGGGAAGGAAAAAGGCATTGAAATCCAAGAGGCACAGAGAACTCCCTTCAGATGTAACTTGAATCAGTCTTCTGCAGGACATATCATACTCAAACTAGCAAAATACAAGGATAAAGAGAAAATTCTGAAAGCAGCTAGGGATAAGCATGCTCTAACATATAAAGGGAGGCCAATAAGACGAGTGACGGATTTATCTACTGAAACTTGGCAGGCCAGAAAGGAATGGCAGGAGATCTTCAATGTGATGAACAGAAAAAATATGCAAACGAGAATCCTTTATCCAGCAAGTCTGTCATTTAGAATAGAAGAGATAAAGGTCTTTCCAAACAAACAAAAACTGAAGAATTCATCACCACTAAAACAGCCTAACAAGAGATCCTAAGGGGGATCCTGTGAGACAAGGTACCAGAGACTTCACTACAAGCATGAAACCTACAGACATCACAGTGACTCTAAAACCATATTTTTCAATAATAGCACTGAATGTAAATGGACTAAATGCTCCAACCAAAAGACATAGGGTATCAGAATGGATAAAAAAAAACAAGACCCATCTATTTGCTGTCTACAAGAGACTCATTTTAGACCTGAGGACACCTTCAGATTGAAAGTACGGGGATGGAGAACTATCTATCATGCTACTGGAAGTCAAAAGAAAGCTGGAGTACCCAGACTTATATCAGATAAACTAGACTTTAAAGGCTGTAACAAGAGATGAAGAAGAGCATTATATAATAATTACAGGGTCTATCCATCAGGAAGAGCTAACAATTATAAATGTCTATGAGCCGAATATGGGAGCCCCCAAATATATAAAACAATTAATTACAAGCATAAGCAACCTTATTGATAAGAATGTGGTAATTGCAGGGGACTTTAATACTCCAGTTACAACAATGGATAGATCATCTAGACACAGGATCAATAAAGAAACAAGGGCCCTGAATGATACATTGGATCAGATGGACTCGACAGATATATTTAGAACTCTGCATCCCAAAGCAACAGAAAATACTTTCTTCTTGAGTGTACATGGAACATTCTCCAAGATAGATCACATACTGTGTCACAAAAGAGCCCTTCATAAGTATACAAGAATTGAGATCATACCATGCATACTTTCAGACCACAATGCTATGAAGCTTGAAATCAACCACAGGAAAAAGTCTGGAAAACCTCCAAAAGCATGGAGGTTAAAGAACACCCTACTAAAGAATGAGTGGGTCAACCAGGCAATTAGAGAAGAAATGAAAAAATATATGGAAACAAACGAAAATGAAAATACAACAATCCAAACGCTTTGGGATGCAGTGAAGGCAGTCCTGAGAGGAAAATACATTGCAATCCAGGCCTATCTCAAGAGACAAGAAAAAACCCACATACAAAATCTAACAGCACACCTAAAGGAATTAGAAGCAGAGCAGCAAAGACACCCCAAACCCAGCAGAAGAAGAGAAATAATAAAGATCAGAGCAGAAAGAAACAATATAGAATCTAAAACAAACTGTAGAGCAGATCAATGAAACCAAGAGTTGGTTTTTTGAAAAAATAAACAAAATTGATAAACCTCCAGCCAGGGTTCTCAAAAAGAAAAGGGAGAGGACCCAAATAGATAAAATCATGAATGAAAATGGAATTATTACAACCAACCCCTCGGAAATACAAGCAATTATCAGGGAATACTATGAAAAATTATATGCCAACAAACTGGACAACCTGGAAGAAACGGACAAATTCCTAAACACCCACACCCTCCCAAAACTCAAACAGGAAGAAATAGAAAGTTTGAACAGACCCATAACCAGTGAAGAAATTGAATCGGTTATCAAAAATCTCCCGACAAATAAGAGTCCAGGACAAGATGGCTTCCCAGGGGAATTCTACCAGACATTTAAAGCAGAAATAATACCTATCCTTCTCAAGCTATTCCAAAAACTGGAAAGGGAGGGAAAACTTCCAGACTCATTTTATGAAGTCAGCATTACTTTGATTCCTAAACCAGAGACCCAGTAAAAAAAGAGAACTACAGGCCAATATCACTGATGAATATGTATACAAAAATTCTCAGTAAGATACTAGCAAATCGAATTCAACAGCTTATAAAAAGAATTATTCACCATGATCAAGTGGGATTCATTCCTGGGCTGCAGGGCTGGTTCAACATTTGCAAGTCAATCAATGTGATACATCACATTAGTAAGAGAAAAGGTAAGAACCATATGATCCTGTCAATCGATGCAGAAAAAACATTTGACAAAATTGAGCATCCTTTCTTAATAAAAACCCTCGAAAAGGCGGGATAGAAGGAACATACTTAAACATCATGAAAGCCATTTATGAAAAGCCCACAGCCAATATCATCCTCAATGGAGAAAAACAGAGCTTTCTGCTGAGATCAGGAACACGACAGGGATGTCCACTCTCACTGCTGTTGTTTAACACAGTGTTGGAAGTTGTAGCTTCAGCAATCAGACAACAAAAGGAAATCAAAAGCATCAAAATTGGCAAAGATGAAGTTAAGCTTTCACTTTTTGCAGATGACATATTATATATGGAAAATACAACAGACTCCATCAAAAGTCTACTACAACTGATACATGAATTCAGCAAAGTCACAGGATACAAAATCAATGTACAGAAATCAGTTTCATTCTTATACACTAATAATGAAGCAACAGAAAGACAAATAAAGAAACTGATCCCATTCACAATTGCACCAAGAAGCATAAAATACCTAGGAATCAACCTAACCAAAGATGTAAAAGATCTGTATGCTGAAAACTACAGAAAGCTTATGAAGGAAATTGAAGAAGATATAAAGAAATGGAAAAATATTCCCTGCTCATGGATTAGAAGAATAAATATTGTCAAAATGTCAATACTACCCAAAGCTATCTACACATTCAATGCAATCCCAATCAAAATTGCACCAGCATTCTTCTTGAAGCTAGAACAAGCAATCCTAAAATTCGTATGGAACCACAAAGGGCCCCGAATAGCCAAGGTAATTTTGAAGAAGACCAAAGCAGGAGGCATCACAATCCCAGACTTTAGCCTCTACTACAAAACTGTAATCAAGACAGCATGGTATTGGCACAAAAGCAGACACAGAGACCAATGGAATAGAATAGAAACCCCAGAGTTAGACCCACAAAAGTATGGACAACTAATCTTTGACAAAGCAGGAAAGAACATCTAATGGAACAAAGACAGTCTCTTTAACAAATGGTGCTGGGAGAACTGGACAGCAACATGCAGAAGAATGAAACTAGACCACTTTTTTACACCATTCACAAAAATAAAATCAAAATGGATAAAGGACCTGGATGTGAGACAGGAAACCATCAAAACTCTAGAGGAGAAAGCAGAAAAAATCCTCTCTGACCTCAGCCACAGCAATTTCTTACTTGACACATCCCCAAGGGCAAGGGAATTAAAAGCAAAAATGAACTATTGGGACCTCATGAATATAGAAAGCTTCTGCACTGCAAAGGAAACAATCAACAAAACTAAAAGGCAACCAACAGAATGGGAAAAGATATATGTAAATGACATATCAGACAAAGGGCTAGTATTCAAAATCTATAAAGAGCTCACCAAACTCCACACCCGAAAAACAAATAATCCAGTGAAGAAGTGGGTAGAAAACATGAATAGACACTTCTCTAAAGAAGACATCCGGATGGCCAACAGGCACATGAAAAGATGCTCCATGTCACTCCTCATCAGGGAAATACAAATCAAAACCACACTCACATATCACCTCACGCCAGTCAGAGTGGCCAAAATGAACAAATCAGGAGACTATAGATGCTGGAGAGAATGTGGAGAAACGGGAAGCCTCTTGCACTGTTGGTGGGAATGCAAACTGGTGTAACCCCTCTGGAAAACAGCGTGGAGGTTCCTCAAAAAATTAAAAATAGACCTACCCAAAGACCCAGCAATAACACTGCTAGGAATTTACCCAAGTGGTACAGGAGTGCTGATGCATAGGAGCACTTGTACCCCAATGTTTATAGCAGCACTTTCAACAATAGCCAAATTATGGAAAGATCCTAAATGTCCATCAATTGATGAATGGACAAATAAATTGTGGTTTATATACACAATGGAATACAGCGTGGCAATGAGAAAGAATGAAATATGGCCCTTTATAGCAACGTGCATGGAACTGGAGAGTGTTATGTTAAGTGAAATAAGTCATACAGAAGAAGACAGATACCATATGTTTTCACTCTTATGTGGATCCTGAGAAACTTAACAGAAGTCTATGGGGGAGGGGAAGAAAAAAAAAAAGGTTAGAGAGGGAGAGAGCCAAAGCATAAGAGACTCTTAAAAACTAAGAACAAACAGGGTTGATGGGGGGTGGGAGGGAGGGGAGGGTGGTGATGGGTATTGAGGAGGGCACCTTTTGGGATGAGCACTGGGTGTTGTATGGAAACCAATTTGACAATAAATTTCATATTAAAAAAAAATTTTGTGGCAACACTAATAGTCCAGCTTCAATGTTCACCAACAGTAGAATGGATATATGAATTACGGTTTATTCATAAACGAAATAGTATATACAATAAGAAAGAAGAAATCACTGCCACAGATAACAACATGAATGAAATTTACATATATAATCTATAACAAAAGATCCATACTCAAATGTGTACTTCCTGTGTGAATACCTTTAAATATGGTGGGGCACTTGGGTGGTTTAGTCAGTTAAATTTTCAACTCTTGATTTGGACTCAGGTCATGATATCACTGTTGTGAGATATAGTCCCGAGTTGGGCTCTGCACTGGGCATAGAGCCTGCTTAAAAATTCTGTCTCCCTTTCCCTCTGTTCCACCCCATTCACACATCCTAGCAAACTCTCTCAAAAGGAAGGGAGGAAGGAAGGAAGGAAGGAAGGAAGGAAGGAAGGAAGGAAGGAAGGAAGGAAGGAAGGAAGGAAAGGAGGGAGGGAGGGAGGGAGGGAGGGAGGGAGGGAGGAAGGAAGGAAGGAAGGAAGGAAGGAAGGAAAGAAGGAAAGAAGGAAGGGAGGTAGGAAGGAAGTAAACATAGTAAGATTGGTTAAAATAGTCATTACTCTTGGACTGAAGGGATATTAGAGGGCTTTTTTGGATGCTGGTAATGTTTGGTATCTTGATCTTGGTACTTGTTACACCAGTGTTTTTGAGTTAAAAAAATTCATCAAGTTTCACACTTGAAATTTATGTACTGTTCCAGGTTTGTGTTGTCATTACTTTTAAAAGGACTTTAAACTTAATTTATGCATGAAATGCATGAAACTTACAGATATATTAAAATATGAGTAAAACAAATTTGTGATTCATAGTAAAGGTAAACATTTCATCAGCTTTTTGTGAAACATCAAAATCCTACTTGAAAAAATATATTAACTGGGTTTGTAGCATAAGTAAAGGAGTGGCAGAAGGCTTATGCCCTGTGCTATTCTGGTACCTTGTTTATGAGATTTCATATATGTCTAAGTATATATATATATATATATATATATATATATATATATATGTATGTATATATATGTATGTAATATGTATATATATGTACATATATGTATATATACATACATATATGTACATATATACATATATACATATATAAACTAATATATACATACATATATGTATGTATACATATATACATACATATAAATATATACATACATATATACATGTATATGTATATATAAACATATATATACATACATATATACATAGATATGTATATATAAACACATATATACATATATACATATATATACATATATGTATATGTATATACATATACATGTATATACATATACATATATATGTATGTATATATAATTCAGAGACACTCAATGGAATATGGATGTTAATAAAATATTAAATTTTACACTGAAATTTTTCAAAAATTAAAACACTTAAAGGTCTTCTCCATCTCTATTTTCTGTACTAATTTATTTTATTGCAGAAGGCTCATTAAAAGGAAAGTTGAATTATTTTCATTATTAAACATAAACAAGGTATATATGAGTTCACACTTTGGCAATAACCATAGATTCCAGGAAAAATATATATATACACAAAACTAAGACAGGAATACATAATGCTAAGATGCTTTTTTCTCCCATAAAAAGTATGCTGAACTTCCTAGATTTTTATAACAGTTACTGACCATGGAGGTAGAACATTTGAAATGGATACATAATTAGAAAGTGTTACATGTTCTTTCATGAAAAGGTCAATAAGGACAGGAAAATCTCAGAAAAAGGAGTTAAGTCTTCCCGTTTCCTTTTTATGGTTTTCAGCTAACCAAGTTTCTGAATGTCATGCTCAGTTCTAGAGAGTGGAAGAATATAATCAGAAGAAAATGTATACCAATATTTGATCTTGTAACAAATATTTTCAATTTTAAAGAATCTCAAGTTTATTAAAATAACAAGTCTTAAGATTCTTAAAGTAATAAAATAATAACAACAATAAATATCATACAATTTGATAATATGCAGAAAAGTATCAGTCTACTCCATGAGTAAGAATAGAGTATATATAAATAATGTGAAAATTCCTTTGGTTATCTTCAATACGTGTTATTAAAATGAGTTGAATTTTAAAAGAATGTCTAACAGATATAAGTATGTTGCATACCATTGGGTGATTATATTTGTTGAATATAGCTTTTGTCTTCTAAAATTAAATATTTTATCTTTTTATGGCATTGCACTTAAATGATATTAAGAAAATTATGTTTGTGCTCAATTTTGAGATTACAAAGAAGTATTTTCAATTACGTTATACAAAATAGAACCTCTGTAGGCAATGCAGGACTACCACTCTGCATTGCAAATAGGCAAATCTGAACAAAACAAAAACAGTAGCCATTACAGAAGAATGTCTGGGATATTTAGTGTTTTTAAGCTGAAACTAATAGTGTTTCAGATTAAAATATTTCAGACTAAATTATCATTAAAATATGTACTATGAAAGTGAAATATATAACTGGCTGCCATTCTGGTGACTAAACGTGAACAAAAAGAGATGAAAAAAATCCCCTAATTATATGAGGAGTGTGATAACTTTAAAAGTTGAGAAGAAACAGTGTTCCTAAAGGCAATTCTCATTTTTGATAATTTCCATTAGAACATTCCTTTATTTTTTCTTTCCTTTTCTTTCTTCATTTTGATGATGATCTTGAAAAAAATCTGTATGACTACCATGTAATTTCTTCCATGCAATTTCTGCTCCCAACTTTATCCTGATACCAAGTTGTGCTATTTTAATTGTGGGAAATTGAACAAACAACAAAAATGGAATTAACTTACAAATAATGCTGTTAAGTCAGGGGAAGCCTAAAAGATAGCATGGCATTTCAGACAAATTTTAAAAATTATAATAATTTGAATGCAAAGAAGCAGTCATGAATC
The DNA here is from genome assembly GCF_018350175.1 of Felis catus. NCBI lineage: Eukaryota > Metazoa > Chordata > Mammalia > Carnivora > Felidae > Felis > Felis catus. Next base: position 86,768,511 of record NC_058374.1, read on the forward strand.
TGATTCAAATTATATAAATATAGATACGTGTAAGTTCCAAAAACACTATGCCTTTGGATCCACACCATATTTTTATAGCAAGAGGTGGCTGGCTACCTTCAGCAGAACATCACTGACACCATCAGTATAGTAAATTTAAATATGTGTTTTGGTTTTTTAAAACTTTTTATGTAAATTCCAATTAGTTAACATACAGTGTAATATTAGTTTCATGTGTACAATATAGTGATTCAGTATTTCCATACATCACCCAGTGCTTATCACAGTAAGTGCCCTCCTTAATCCCCACCACCTATTTCACCCATCCCCCCGCACTCTGGTAACCATCAGTTTGTTCTCTATAGTTAAGAGTGTTTCTTGGTTTGCTTCTATTTTTTCCCTTTGCTTGCTTGTTTTGCTCCTTAAATTCCATGTATGATTGCAATCATACAGTATTTGTCTTTCTCTGACTTATTTTGCTTAGCATAATATTCTCTAGCTCCATCCATGTCATTGCAAATAGCAAGATTTCATTCTTTTTGATGGCTGAGTAATATTCCTCTCTGTGTGTGTGTGTGTGTGTGTGTGTGTGTGTGTGTGTGTGTATGTGTGTGTGTGTGTGTGTATGTACACACACCACATCTTCTTTATCCATTTATAGTTGATGGGCAGTTGGTCTGTTTCCATAATTTGGCTTTTGTAGATAATGCTGCTATAAACATTGGGATGCATGTACCCCTTTATATTAGTATTATTGTATTCTTTGGGGAAACACCTAGTAGTGCTATTGCTGGATCATAGGGTAGATCTATTTTTAACTTTTTGTGGAATCTCCATACTGTTTTCCAGAGTGGCTGAACCAGTTTGTTCATATTTTTATTTTAACTCATAAATTTGTTTTCATTTTATAGCTGCATATAGGAGTTCTAAATATGGAAAGTTTATGCCTTGCTTTGTAATTTAATATATCAAAGTGACACTGGGATAAAAGTATTATGTCATCAGAATGACTTTATTCTACTTTTTCTGTAAAAAAATATGTGTGTTACTTAAATTTTTTTTAATTGAAGATTTTAAATTTTACACACCAAGATCTAGCATTGTTTCTTTAGTCAGATAGATGTCTTAGATAACTCATTCAAGAGAGATCACTTAGCTCAAACTGAAGCCTATATCCTTCTCATGCTTACATTAGTGGCACATAGTTGAAACAGTATTGCTGGATCAGACCCTACAGGTTTCAGCTGATGCAACAAGAGAAAAAACTGTGGGCAAATTTTGAATTGTGGCTACAGTGCAGATGCTGGTGATCCATCTTGCACTCAGGGGTCATGACAAGCCAAAAGGCTATTTCAAGTTTTAAAATAATTTTGTGACAGTTTTCACATTCTTGAAAGATAGGAAACTCACTGGATTTGCTTGTAAACACAAAACTCAGAACAATACCCACCACACGGCATCAGCTTAGAAAAGCTTAGGGAATTGAACTTTGTGTAGCACATAACTAGGTGCAAGGTGTAGAAGTTAAAGGGAAGCAGATACGATGCTATTTGTTTTTTTGCTCAAATTATTATAGTTTTCTCCACTAAGAGCTTGCTCACTTGGCTCCTGTGTGTCTTTGATATACTCCAATAACTACAAGTGAGTTTTTAATCATTTCTTTGCTTCTGACAAATGATTTTTATGGCTATTTTACATGGGACTAGTTCTTATTTGAACACACACACACACACACACACACACACACACACAAAGAGACAAACACAAAGAGATATTTTCATTAGAATAGATTTATTTTAACCGGGAATTAAAAAGGAAGATTATCGATTATAACATATATTTTTTTTCTTTTTACATAGACTTTTTTATTAAACTTTAAAACTTTTATTCAGCTGCCAAGAGATAGAAACAGTGCCCAACTAATGGATGTAAAACCAATTCAAGTTCCATTACTGTGATACATGAGATAATTTTTCAACAAGTACACTTTTTTATATGCCCATGTGTGAATGAGTATTCATAGGGATAAAATGAAGAGTCTACTGACTCCACACTTACAAATAATTTTGTCCTGCATCATCTCTATGCTTCGTAGTCAAAGAAAACAGAATCACTGATCTGCACATAAGGGTTTTGATTTATTTTCAAAGTTTGACAGAAGTAAATGAAACATAATGCGGAAGCTGTGCTGGACTTGTGCATAGGTCATCATAATTGATTCATGTAGAGTAGATGAGAGCAATTACTAATTAAATTCTATGGTTAGTTTCATTTCTCATAACAAGACAGAAAACATAATCATGGAGTAGGTATTTTTGCTTTTTTTCCTTCACCTCTACTTCTCATTCTTACGAGATATTTAATCTGGGGGTTTTAATAAAATATTTAAAATAAGCCTTCCAAATAAATAAGAAACAGGTTATTCCATTAGTAACTGTTGGCATCACATACAAATACACATGTAAAATATTCTCACATTCTTCTGAATTATATGTCTGGTATTCATCATTATTACATATTTGCAGCGTATGTCTGAGTACACTGTATGTGTTAGGAATAATGTCCATTGTTTCAAAGAAGTAGTACACACGGCTTCTTTCCTGAAAAAAACACGTATTTTTTGAGTGTATGATAGGAACTTTATATACTTTGCTGGCTTTGTGTGTACCTCTATGTCAGTATAAGAACAGAATCATTTCTTTGAAAGATGGTCAATTACATAATTAGTTTAGTTTTGCTTCATTCTGCATTTCCTTCCTCCACCCATGATTATTCTCTGACTAATTTTGAATATTTATTGCTACGCTACTCAGATAATGTTACCAAGGGCTCAGAATTTCCAGTAAAGATAAATTCCAAGAATTTTTTTTTCCTATTCTCCCATACATCATCATGTCCAGAAGAGTTCAATGGTTTGGCTTTCTAGCATGCTATTTAGGAATGTAGAGTTTGGAGTCAGTTAAACCTGGTTCAATCACTTTCTGTGTGATCTTTTCTAAGTTATTTAACCTTTTAGCACTCCAGTTTCTTTGCCTGTTAAATGGCCTCATTAGGAGTTTTATAAGGATTAAATGTTGTAATCTGTGCAAAGCACATAGTGCAATGCCAGAAACCTTCACTGTAAAACTCTCAATGGGAGGTCAGCCATGTACAGAAAGTGTGTGATAAATGGTAGTTATTGTTCTTAACATCAGCATCATTATTATTCAGAACACTCCTGCTCAGCTGCTCACAGGTAGACATAGCATACAATTCTTCGAGAAGAACATTTCAAGCTTTGCTTGAGACTCTATGATCACCTTCTACTACGAAGTAAACGAGTTTTTGTTTCATTTCTCAGCTGCTTTGGAAACCTAAAAGCAGAGGCTGAAGTGAGGGAGTAATGGGTTGCCAAGTAAGACCCTCCCATTTGTGGAAGACTTACAGTAACCATCCTGAGTCCTGGCAGCTTTAGAGGATTTGAGTCCAGCCCAGCGTATAAACAGAGGAAGGCACAAGTAGGCCAGGGAAATTCTGCATAATTTTGCACATGAAAAACACTAGACAGATGAGTCTTCTTGAAAAAGGCTATTTCATGTGCTGATGCCTAAAATATGAATTTCATGTCTAAAGCTTTATATTCAAACTAAAGTGTTCAACGGATACCATCACGATCAAAATGCATGGATATTGCTGGGTAATTTATTAAGAATGAAGCTCTAAAATCAAAGACACCAAATGGAAAGAAAGAAAAAGATTAAGTAGTCAAACCTTTTTAGGTACGGATCCAATTTAGGAGTGGATCAGATCTTGCAGATCATTTTGAGGGGGCAACAAGGGAGCTGTTTAAAATCCTGCAAATCTGGTTAGATCTCACTTGCTGATACCACTCCCATTTATTGATATATGTCTTTGGTACATATGAAAGGAATTTAGTAATCAGCCGTTTAGAGACACTTAAAATAAAAACTTGAAAAACAAATAACTTATTAAACTACATAAACATTTTGGAAGAAAGCAACTTGAAGAAACTGAGCCTGGGGCAGAATTTTGAAAAAAGAGAAAGATAAAGTTAATAGTTAGGAGCCAATTCCATAGGAAGAAGAACACCCCACCGCCTTACTAAGTGGGGTAGATGCCCAGAGGTCAGTATGTAGGTCTGTCCTAAAGAGCTGGCCACATAAGCAAGAGCAAAATAGATAAGGTAATAGTAGACTAAAAGGTCAAACACCTTGAAGGCAAGGATCAAAAGATTAGACTTGAGAAGAAACACGGCTGGCAGCTACTTCAGGATAATGAGAAGGAAGGTCATGTTGCTTTGAGGGAAATAATTCCAGTTGCTGAGGGTTGAATAAATTGGATAGGAGAGAGGTTGAAGACAGGTCTCTACCTTGAAGGCTGTCTCGGTAGCCCTGGCACAAGGTAAATGAATTCTAGATAAAGACTGTGGCAGTGTGAATAATGAGTGGGTCTCAGCAATGTCCCAAAGGGCATAGTGACAAGATAGTGATGGACTGAATGACAAAGTCAAAGGAGAGAGTGAGAAATCAAACATGATTTTATTCCTATGGCTCTTAGGACTGTTAAGATGCTGGTATAAGAAAGCTTTTTAGAAAAGTACACTGACTCGAAAGCTCTGTTTTTGCCAAGAGGCATGTTTAACAGACTCGGATAAACATAGGGTGCTAGAATATGAGGAATAAAGTACCTTTACATGTAGATGAGTTTCTGGAAATGTGGGTAAATTACCAAGAGAATATAATCATGTAAGCAAATGACTATTCTGAAGATTTTAATATACAAGAAGACATTAGACACACAAACCCAACTTAATTTATAATAATTAAACGGACTTTTAGACTCATACATTTTTTCCCCTTTGTATAACCAGCTCAGTACTTGGTATATGAAACCTGCTCAAAAATAGGTACCTGTTACTTAAGACCGATAATAATCCTTGTTTTCCATGTTAAAAGTTGGGCAACTCACCAAGTAATTAAAGTGAAAAAGATGGATGAATTTGTGTGTGTGTGTGTGTGTGTGTGTGTGAGTGTGTTATAAAAAGACTATAGAAAAGGATGAGTCAGGAAATTAACTTTTAAAGATTGGCTAAAATTCTCTCTACTAATTGTCAGTTAGCAGGTTTTTTTCTCTGTTAAACAAATCTGCCTATTAACTAAAATAGTTATTTTTCCTTTTCACCCTTAAGTGAGTTAACTAAGTTAGGTGAACTAAAATTTAAGTTAGACTTTTCCAGGATTAGTACTATTTTTAGAATATATTATACATTTATTTCACAGCTTAAAAGGAAAAGTTTTCCTTTTTGTGTTTATTTAATAGAAATATGTTTACAGGCACATTTTAAAAAAAACATTGTAAGGTAAATTAATATAAAGAAGTAAGATTATTAAGACCTATGTATTGTGAGAGTCAGGACAATTTATATTCTGTACTTTGCCTCCCCTAAGTATTTATTTCTTCTTTAGTGTTTCCACTGTGTTCCAAAAGAGAAAAGAGGTAATGGAGACAATTATTTTTATTTATTTATGTATTTATTTATTTATGTATTTATTTATTTATTTATTTATTTATTTATAATAATCTCTACACCCACCTTGGGGCTCAAACTAATAACCCCAAGATCAGGAGTCACATGTTCTACCGACTAAGCTAGTCAAGTACTCCTTGACCATCATTTTTAAAGACGGGATTCAAAGAGGAGTTCCTTCAAAAGAATGTGCATTCCTTTCTAACAGTTAATGAGTTTGGAAATCAGTGTAGGGCCAACTTGAAAATTCTATTTCTAATTAAAATATTATTATACAGCCCTCTTTTCTAATGTTTCGATAAAATTATAACAGAATCCTGCTATAGACAAACAAATGCATATCTTTGTAATTTTTATCAACATTTTCCAGGAAAGGAAAAAGAATTTTCCTTAGTGCTAATTCTATTATAGGTCTCTTTATTAATTACATGAAATAATAATTAGTTATGTCAAAATCTTTATCTTTTGGTTATATCTAAATATAAATTAAATATATCTAAATCCCTTCTCATCTAGTTATGCCATATGCTGAAACAAATGAAATATTTTAAATAAAGTTATAGTGTAAAATCACCTGAAACTTGTAACTCAATTTAAGAAAGGTGAAAAGGAGAAAAAAAAATCATATATCTCAATAGAGCTGTTTCAGTACCCTTTTAAAAACAGTAGCTGTGTTCCCTAAGAGCTCCGACTTCCACCAGGGGGCCCCCTTTTCACTGCTACAATTCTCTGTGGACTTTGTACACAATTTTTTTTCCCCCGTTGCTCCTTCAACCCTAAGCACAGTGATTTTTGCTGTTCTCTTAACCCTGCCTACGTCTATGTCATGTAATCTGTTCTATCATTGAACTTGCCTGGATCCTGATTAAAGTAGTGATTGGCACCAGAAGTAGCCTCAGGAAGTGGACCCTCCAGATAGTATTCTGGTACAGGATTTGAGGTACACACGGATAAGCTCCTTGCCAGGAGATATTCAGCACTAGTAATGCATGATATTGAAGTGTCACTTTGTCTTTCAAAATTATGATTTTCTAACATAAATCTCATAAATATTTTTGTGCAGACTTTTTTTGAGAAATTTTCAACAGGATCCCCTTTTCCTTTTCCTCAAAGCATAAATCTTAGTCAATCTATCTATCAACAAGTAGGCTAATGAGCAGCTACTATGTTGAAAACACTCTGTTTCCTATCTTGATGGGTGAAAAAGCATAAGAAAAATTTATCATTCACCTAAATGAACAGATATCTAAGTTTTATAATTAGAGGAAGTTAAATCCAAAAAAAGTTAAAACTGTTACATGAAAATAGCAACATGCAGAAATTGTGTGTGTGTGTGTGTGTGTGTGTGTCCATGATTCTCATGGCTAGAGATATCTTTCTCGGGCTGCATGTGCACATGATTTATTTATTCTTTAAAAAAATTGGTTTAAATCTGTGCCCTTCTTGATGATTTAGACATGTAGCTAAATGGGGGTAGGAGAGAAAACAGAGCCCAAAGGCAGGTTTGTAAGGTGAGATAAGGAGGGTCAAGGTGCTCTGGGAGATAAGCTGGCAGCCGATGAATGTGTGTTAGAAGAAGAAGGATGGATCATGACAGCTGAACAGGGAGATGAACAAGAGAAACAAGGTTTTAACCAGTGCATTACTGGAAGGAATCTATTCCCTTTGCTCAAATGCCATGACTAGCTTCATGTGTTTATGATAAGAAGGAAAATGTAGGTCAAAAATAAAGTAGGCAAGGGGTGCCTGGGTGGCTCAGTCGGTTGGGTGTCTGACTTCGGCTCTGGTCATGATCTCATGGTTTGTGGGTTCCAGCCCCACATCGGACTTATGTTGACAGCTCAGAGCCTGGAGCCTGCTTTGGTTTCTGTCTCTCTCTACCCCTTCCCCACTTGTGCTCTGTCTCTCTCTCTCTCTCTTAAACATAAATAAAACATTTAAAAAAATTTAAAAGGTAGGCAAAATAAAGTAAAAGTGATATTAAAAATTTAGAAGAACAAAGAAATGATCAAACTAAAGACAACTCTTAAACCATAATGGCTTTTTCATATATTTTAGAAATCTTATTCTGCTTAAAAGCATATTTAAAATCTCAGTAGGAACATAAGCAGATAAAGAGGGAATTTTTAAAGGAAAAATAACAAAGTACAACTGAAAGTGTGTATGTATGTAATATACATATATAAATGTGTGCATAATAATTTTTTTTACATTTATAGATATGACAGTAGGCTAAGACCTGTTGGTGAATCAATTAAATATGCATAACAATTTTAGGGGCTCTGACTCTAAGTTCTAGTATCCCTTTATAATTCTGTTCCATGAGTATTGACTTCATGGTTATTTATGATCCTGGTTTGCAATTTTATTTGTGACCCATATAAACTGTCTTCTTTCTCTTATATTAAATCTAGTCTCACCATATCCTCATATTTAAAAAACAAAACAAAACAAAAAAAGTGCCTCCTTCCTAAAGCCTTAGAATGCTATGGAAATCTATACTGAAGAACATTAAGGAGGGAATGAGCTAGTACGTCACACTACAAAACTTCTTTAAAAATATTATTAAATATTTCTTCTTCTCATTGAAGTTTCACTCATGGCATCCACTTAAACATAATCTGTTACAATTACCCAACAATGTTTCAGTGTACTAAAATAACATTATACATTATGTGGATCAATATTTGAGCCAGGGTTTGGTTGGTTGATTCTCAACTGGAAATCAGTCAGTGGTATTCACCTGGTGGCTGGTCTAGTCTGAAGGGTCCAGAGAATCTTTGCTCACATATATGTAAGTCCTTACAAGTGATGACTAGAAAGCTAGGCCTTGGTGGGATCTTGTTCCACTCCATGTGGTTACAGGGTGTCTCCTTATGGTCTGTCCAGCTGAAGAGGCCTTTCCTCATACTGAAACTCAGGGCTCCAACACCAAGTGTCTCTAGAGCGTCTAGTGGAAGCTACAAGATCTCCAATGACCTAGCCTCAAAAATCCAGGAAAGTTATTTCTGCCACATTCTATTGGTCAAGCAGGTTACTAAGGCCAACATGATTCAAAGCAAAGGGAATTAGACTCCATATTTCACTGAGAGGAATAGCAAAGAAAAGCTTTAAATTAACACAAAAGGTAGAGAACAATGGGCTTAACAAACCCATGATTTAATATGCTGCTTTCTTTGACACAGTAAAAAGTCAGCACAACTGGAAATGCATAAAGCAGGAAGGATTATATAGCCTTACAGATCGTTGGAATTGAAGAGACTGGAAAGGGGGAAAAATATGTTACTTTCCAACATTAACCAAATTATTTCCATATTTTAATTTATCTTCTGTCTTTTTAAACCACTTTATTGACGTATAATTGACATACAAGAAGTTGTGCACATTTAATGTATACAACGTCATGAGTTAGGAGATATGTATAGATTGTTGAAGCTATCGCTACTACATATACCATAAATATACCCATTATCTCCAGAAGCTTCCTCCTGCCCTCTTTATTATTATTATTATTATTATTATTATTATCATTATTATGTGATAAAAATGCTTAACATCAGATCTACCCTGTTAGCAAATTTTTAAGTATATAATATAGTACTGTTCACCATAGTCACCATGCTGTACAGTAGATCTCTAGGTGTTATTCCTTTTGTAAAATTGAAATTTATACCTTTTGACCAACACCTCCCATTTCCCCTTTCCCCCAGCCCCTGACCAGCACCATTCCACTCTCTGCTTCTAAAAGTTTGACTATTTTAGATTCCTCATATAAGTGGTACCATACACTATTCGTCCTTCTGAGTTGGCCTAATTTCACTTAACATAATGTCCTCTGGATTCATTTGCATTGTAGAAAAGAGTAGGATTTCCTTTTATTGACGGCTGAGTGATATTTCATTGTATACAGATATCACATAACCGAAGAGGAGAGTCAAGGTTATCTCACATTACAAGAATCTAAAAACTGAAATCCATAAGAAAGGCAATAAACAGATGAAGTTTCTTCCCTTAGATTAGCATACAGTCCAATAGAAATATAATGTGAGCCCCATATGTAATTATAATTTTTCTAGGAGCCTCATTAAAGGGAAAGAAAAGAAACCGGTGAAATTAATTTAAATAATAAAATAATATATTTCATTTAACTCAACATATTTGAGAATGTTACCTTTTCAAGGTGTAATCAATAACAAACAAGTTGTAAGTGAAATATTTTACTTTGTTTATAAAGTCTTTGAAATCCAGAACTTTACAGTATGTCTGCATTCAAACCTGCCATAATTAAAATGCTCATTAGCTACATGTGGTGAGTGCTTACTTCGTTCACCATGCAGCTCTGGACTCTTGCTACTGAAAGTGATCCTCTAAGCAGCAACTTTGACATCACCTGCAATCTTGTTGGAAATGCTGAGCTTTAGGTGTCACCTACTGAATCAACATCTGCATTTTAATGAGATCTCCAGGTGACAGGAAAGTTGCACTACGTGGAATGAGTTTCCCCCTTTCTATTAGTTTGCTAAGGCTGCCCTAACAAAATACCACACACTGGTGGCTTAAACAACAAAAATTTCTTTTCTCACAGTTCTAGTGGCTAGAAGGCCAAGATCAAGATGTCAGCAGATTGGACTTTTCCTGAGGTCTCTCTCCTTGCCTTGCAGAGGGACTTCCCTTCTTGCTGTGTCCTCAGATGCCCTTCCCTCTGTGTGTGCACACCTCTGGGGTCTCTTCCTCTGTCTATAGGGAAATTAGTCCTATTGGATCAAGGTCTACCCCATCCTCATTTTAACTTAATCACTTCTTTAAAGTCTATATCCCCAGATACAGTCATAGCCTCAGGTTATGGGGGTTAGGACTTTAACATAAGAATTTGGGGAAAAACAGTTAAGCTCATAATGTCTTCAGTCACGTACTCATCGCTGACCAATGCCTTCCTCAAATCCTATTTCTTTCCTTTCCTGATCCCACCCAAGTTATACCCTTCCCATAAAGGCAAGCTTTTATCACTACCAGAATATTAGTGAATATCACTACTAGAATAGTAGTAAAGTATCACTACTTGAATATAGTTTTATAATTTTCTGCTACAATTTAACCTCCACCAAAGTGTGCCACTTGTGAGGAGTGCTATGTCTTATTTTTAGCAATATCCTCTGAACTTACTATAACACCTGGTCTGTAAAATAGAAATAATACAAACATGGTAGAAAGAATGAACAAATGCATTAATGAAGCTTAGGAGAGAATTCGTTAATGCTAAAAACAATTATTCCTGGCATATTCAATCATCTCCTACTTCCCTGAGGGGGTAGAAGGAGTAAAACTTTTAGAAGGAAACCAACTCACTGTCTCAGCAGAAAATCTATATGCATCTCAATTAATCATTTTGCCTTGGCTATTTTCCTTTGAAGAAGGGTCCCTATCTTATCTAAATCCACATCTTCTACTTATGCTATGGATCTAGTCCCTTCTCACCCTCTCAGGATTACATTCTTTGATTACTTCTGCTCTCCCCTTTATCTTCAATGCTTCTCTTTTTTTTTTCTCTATCATAAATGTTCAAGCATCTTACATCTTTGGGGAAAAAAAGTCCTTTGAGGTCAGCTCTAACCATGTTACCCTTCCCATTATCCTTCATGGACAAGTATCTTGAAAGAAGAAACTTTTATAATCTCCACTAACTCACCTATTCCCCACATGTCAGTGAGGTAAGATTTACTTTCCTCATACTGTTTTAGTCATTTATTCTGGAAGAAACCATCCATTTTCTACATGTCACTAAATCAAACAAGCAACTTTTAAACTCACTTAACTTTCAGTGACACTTAACACTATTAATCAATTTCACATTTCTGAAAACTACCCCCCACCCTGCTTTCTTTCCTCCAGTGACGATAAACTCTCCTGATTTTCCTCCTACCCTTTCTGCCTGTTCTTCCATCAACTTGACAAGTTCTCAAACCATCACTTGAATATATGTGGTCCTAGTCTCTCTTTTTTCATGCTACATGTTATTCCTGGACAACTTTATTAACTCCCTGTTTCTGCTTATTATCTATGTTTTTGCTCTAGATACATAACTGCCTAAAGGACATTTCCATTTGTGCATCCCACAGAAGCCTTGAATTCAACATGTATATAAATTAACTTATTAGTTTCTCTCCTTCTTTCCATTCAGTCACATTTACATTTCCTCTGGGTTTTCTGGATTGTATAATGAAACCATATATTCACTCAGTTATTGTTGGAAGTCTAGGGATTATTTTTTATTCTCCTTCCTTTCTTTGCCCTCCAAGACTCATCAGTGGTCTTCTAAATAGATTTGAATTTCCAAGGTCTCAGTTGGCATATTTCTGCTTAGCTTGTCTTAATATCCCTTTGTTCCCCTCTAATCTACTCTAGAAAAAATGCTGATGCCAGCATGACTGGAAAGGCCATAGTGTTCTGCTCAATATACAAACTGTAGATTGACCAATTAGTTGATGTATCTATCTATCCATCCAGTAAGCATAATTCTCAAATTGCTCCCAAGATTCCCACAACTTTGATGTATATACATTGATTTATTCCCTCCCCTTGATTGTGATACCTGTACCTTTATTTTGAATATGATAAGAGTAATGGGATATCACTCCATGATTATATTACAGTATATGGCAAAGATGAGGGGATTTCACAGGTGTAACTAATGTCCTCACTCAGTTTACTATAGGATGATAAAAGTGATGTTATCCTGGAGAGCCTGACCCAAGCAGATGCTCTTTAAAAGAACAGTCTCTTGCTGGCCAAGAAGAAGCAAATAGCTCTGGTGTGAAGTCCAATGAGAGGAGAAACCTCTCAGAGTTGATGACCTCAGTATTAAAACTGTGAGGAACCCAATTCTGCCAAGCACCTGAATGACCTTAGAAGATCCTTAGCTCTGGAAGCGATTGTAGCCAGCCAACATCCCAAATTCAGTCTTGTGAGACCCTTACCAGAGGAGCCAGTTAGGGAGCGACTAGACTCCTACCAACAGAAGCTGTGTGACAATAAATACATGCTGTTTTAACAGGCTAAGTTATTAACTCTTTTGTTTAAAATATTTCAGTGGAGGGGCACCTGGGTGGCTCAGCTGGTTGAGCGTCTGACTTCCGCTCAGGTCATGATCTCACGGTTTGTGAGTTCGAGCCCCACATCGAGCTCTTTGCTGACAGCTCAGAGCCTGGAGCCTGCTTTGGATTCTGTCTCCTTCTTTCTCTGCCCCTCCCCACGTGTGCTCTGTTTCTCTATCTCTCAAAAATAAATAAATGTAAAAAAATTAAAAAACAAATATTTCAGTGAATTTCCAGGGCACTCAGAATAAAATCTTTAGCATATCTTGTAAGATTCTCCGTGAAGTAGGCTGTGCCTCTCTCTCCAGCCTTCCGATCTTTTCTCTTATCAGCTTTTCTGTCCTGCATAGAAACCAGTTATTTAAGCCTTTTTTCAAATTTTCACTACAGTCAGACTCTCTTGACTTCAAATTTTTACATTCATCTGGTCAAGTCTACCATCACAGGCTACCACTCTGATAAAAAGCCACAGTCATCCTTTTCCTGAATTGCTGTAATAATCTCCTCACTGATCTCGTTGCCCTTGCCCCTTTTCCTCCCACCATAGGCTTTCCCTGACAGAGTAGTTAGACTAAAACTGTTAAAACAGAAGTCACATAAAGATTCTACTCTGCTCAGAACTTCACAAAGTCTCTCTGTTCTCTCTGGTTTTTCACTTTGGTAAAAACCAAAGTCCTCAAAATGGCTTCAAAGCCTGTGCACAGCCTGACCTCCTCTTGTCTCTCTAATCTCTTTTCCTTCTCCTTCTCCACTAGCTCAGTGGCCCTGGCCCAACATTTTTTTTTTCTCCTTGTCTTTTCCTTATACTCCAACAAGTATACTTCTATATACTTGTTCTATGTGAAAATACTGCTGTCCTTTCTGTCTTAAATGCTCTTCCCCCAAGTGGACAGGACACATAGCTTATACTCACTTATTCCTGGTCACTCACATAGCAGCTTACCACTGACAGTATCCTTCCTGAACAGTGTTCTTCAGAATAGCAACCTCTCCCAGTACTTGCTAAATGCTTCCTCTGATTGTTTCCTCTGTAACATTTATCATGATCTCCCATTCTGTGTGTACATAGTTGGTTTTGAGGACATGGATTCTTGTCCCCTTCACTGCTGTATCCCCAGTACCCAGAACAGTGACTAATACATAGTAGAAAGTGAACAAATACTTGTAAACTAATTAGTTAAAAAAATGTTGGCTTTTTATAACACACTATCCTCTTCCCTCTCCCTTCCCCTACACAACTCCCAGGAAGTACACCCTCTTTTCTTTTTTTTTTTTAAGTTTATTTATTTTGAGAGAGACAGAGACAGCATGAGTGGGGGAAGGGCAGAGAGAGAGAGAGAGAGAGGAGAGAGAGAGAGAGAGAGAGAGAGAGAGAGAGAGAGAGAGAGAGAGACAGAATCCAAGCAGGCTCCTCGCTGTCAGCTCAGAGCCCAATGCAGAGCCCAAACCCACGAAACCCTGAGATCATAACCTGAGCTGAAACCAAGAGTCAGGCGCTCAACTGACTGAGCCACCCAGGTGCCCCTTTTATTTTTTCTAGTTAGTTCTTCTGCATGCCTTTCACTCTTAGAGTAGGTTCTGCCTCCACAGAACATTTTCATAAAACCCTGTTTATAGTCCAACTGCAGTAATAATTATATTTACTACTGCTACTTTTTAATGTCAGTTTCACTTGCTGAATATGTCTACAAAAATATAGACAAGTTTTCATTATTTTATCCCTTGTAACTAATCTAGTACCAGTAATATGTTATGTGCTGTATGGGTATTTGTTGTAAGCAGTAAGGGGTGTAGGATGTAAAATACATAAGCAAAAAAGGGAATTTCTTTCTTTTTCTTCAATTCTTACCTTCACTTTGCTTTGCCTAGCAGAATGCCAAGCATATAACTAGTATTAGGTGCATATTTGTTGACTGGTCCATGAGCACGAGGGGAAAATGACCAAACTAACCATGGAGCAATGAAGTAGACCATCGAATACAACTTTGTGTAGAGATAATTAGATGCCTCTATGATCAAAAGACTGTGTAGGGGCGCCTGGGTGGCTCAGTCGGTAAAGCGTCCGACTTCAGCTCCTGATCTCATGGTTTGTGAGTTCAAGCCCCACGTTGGCCTCTGTGCTGACAAGCTTGGAGCCTGGAGAGCCTGCTTTGGATTCTGGGTCTCCTTCTCTCTCTCTGCCCCTCCCCTGCTCATGCTCTGTCTCTTTCTCTCTCAAAAATAAATAAATATTCAAAAAAAAAAGACTATACACAAATTAAAAGTAATTGAATGAATTATGCCTTTGGAAATATATTTGTATGAAATGAACACATTCGTGTCAGTGTGTGTGTACACACACACATACATATATATCTCTCAAAATTATTAATGGAATTATTTACATTGTGACAATGTATTTTTCTTTTAAAATAATTTTTAGGGGCGCCTGGGTGGCTCAGTTGGTTAAGCATCCGACTTCAGCTCAGGTCACCATCTCACTGTCCGTGAGTTCAAGCCCCACATCGGGCTCTGGGCCATCGGCCTGCTTCCGATTCTGTGTCTCCCTCTCTCTCTGCTCCTCCCCTGTTCATGCTCTGTCTCTCTCTGTCTCAAAAATAAATAAACATTAAAAAAATTTTTTTTAATTTTTAAATTGTATTTCCTGTTGGATTTTTTTTATGAATTAGTAAGTGGCTATGTTTTTTATCAAAAGAGTTCAGAAACAATTTTCCCTACATCTGAAATAAATGTAGTATCTCTCCTTATAGACACTTTACCACATATGGTTGGTGCCCTTACTTGTAAAGCAGTGAAGCATAGGATTCTTGGCCAAAGATCAATTCCTCCAGTACTGACCTCTGTCATAAACTTTTGTATTAACTTACAACAGAAGAGACACTTTTCATCCTGTTTGAATTTCTTACTGAGTCTACTCAGACCCTCTTCAAACTTCATAATGATTGAGATAAGCTATTTGACTAATATTAACCATTTTATAAACCGTTTAAATAATTAAATTCTCCCATTTCTACTTTATTTTATTCCAGTGTTCAACATGGCCAACTTAGAAACTCAAATGTGTTATTAATAGATATATGAAAACAAGGAATATATTGCCTAATAAAAAGTATTTTTAATATTTCAGTTTTCCGAACTAAAGAAATTTATAGACCCTTATGGTTAGGATACACGTTGCACTTTTATAAACTTGCCTCTAATATATTATGCACTCATATTTAGTGGAATGCTTTTTTCCAGCGCCCTTTAATAGCTTCATTTTGTGGAACAGGATTTATTTATTCCAATGCTGTCAGTTTTATAATAGTTCTTATGTGTCATTTAGAGGCATCCATCCAACATAATGACAGATTATGAAAAAAGAGGACACGAGAATGAATGGCCATAATAAGAGAAGGTAGATGTAGCAAATTCCCCTTCTTGATTCCCTTAATCATAGTTAAAGTTTCATTTTCTATGTAAATTTTTTTCCATCTGTCATTGGGCTCTACAAATGAAAGAATCATAAGTGAAACTGTATGTATTTATTTTCCACCTTAAGGAGGACAGAAAGCAAGGTTGTGATTTTGGATAATAAAACCAGGTCTCTTAGAATGGGAAAATGAGTGATTTAGTTACATTTTTGTTTTTCCTCCCTCCTACCCAATTACACGATTCTGTCTCGACTTGATGAGAGCCTGAGTTTTCTACCTAATAACTGAGTTGCTATTGAGCAGATGACACTAAGGAACCCCATCGACCCAGCTGAGATGGGAAAATGGTCCGTGTGCAGACAGTGAAAGTAAAATTTACCAAGAGTTGCAGAGATGATAGATCAGAGTTGAGCACCATATATCTGTCAACATTCACAAAAGTAGTGCACCTTTGAGAATTGTTATTTTAGGGCCAAATAGGACATCATTAAAGAGTTGAGCTATATCATAAGAAAAACATCTCCAAAATAAAATATTTTTATTCATACAACTCAAGAGAAAACTGATTAGCATTTTGACTTTGGAATGGCTTGAGGCCCTAAGTCAAAAGAGCTGTCTCCATTAATGCTAGCTACTTGATAGGTCTCGTTACTAATCTTTAATCCTTGCTTGAAAATATGATATTGCCTTATTACCTGAAATTGTGATTTATAAATGATAGCAGTGTAAAAGTGTCACTAATTCATAATTTTAGAGAGTATAGCTCATCAAAATTTTCTCTGATGTGTTTTATGAAAGGGGAAAAACCCAAGCCCTTTAATTAATAACCTGTCCTGGAAAACCATCTTTCTAGAAGAGTACTGAAAAGACTTAAGGATAACCAATAATAGCCTGACATCCTCTTTTATTTCAAAAGGAATCATTTGCTATTAATAATGGTAAGCAGGGTTTCGGGACATTTTATGGGAGCATCATTCCTTTAACTTGTCAGTTGGTTTTATGTTATAAAGAGGATGGTGATGGGGTGAACCAAGCTTGCAGGCATATATAACATTATAGAAGGAGAAGAATCTATGATGCTTCATCAGACAAGCCATTTCATTGTGTCACTGAATCACAGCAAAGTCATTGCCATCTGAGGAATTATTATAAAGCTATTATATGCCATCTTAGACTTTATAGAACTATTTATATATAAAGTTGATATCAGTTTCTGTAATCACATCATACAGGGAAAATGTAGATGCACATATTTAAAGTACTGTGTTCCATTTACTGAAAATAAAATGTGTACATACATTTTTAATTTTGTTTACAAAATGAGAAATATTATGGTCAAATTTTTCATTACTTGACAGTACTACTGGTCAGTGAAAATTGCTACAAATACACTGAACATATTCTTCCTTCTCCCTACTCTAATCCTCGCCTATCCCAGCAATAGGCAGAACTTCTAGAATACTAGGGAACATTATAACAAAAAAAATCAGGATATAAAAACTGTTGGAAATAGAATCATAGATACTAGATTATCTATAGAGCATTCCTTCAATACCTTGAGAAACAAAAGCCCCTGAACAAACATGAAATAGTAAGAGATGATTTTACCAGGATTTTATGAGTTCTAACATTATAAGAAAATGTCTCATATTTACTAATGTTATAAGTAAACTTACCATGTGAGATGTTCATTCACTCAAAAAAAATGTATTGAGAGAGGGTTCACTTTGGTGGTAAAGACTATGAATAAAACAGCTTTCACTGACCTATTTTATCACATTATAGGAAGTAATGGCAAAAACACACATGTAGGCAATACTTTAATCGGATATGTTACAAATAGGGTTATGTACTATGGGAAAGAAATAAAATTGAATCCTAAAACAGAAGGCAGGGAGGATAGGATTGTTCATGGAAGATCTTTCTAACATAACATTTAGCTGAAACCTGAATGGTGAGAGTTGAATAAGCCCAGAAAATACTAAGGGGAAGCATTTCAGGCAAGAACAGTACATGACAGTTTTCTGTTGCCATTTTTGCCCAGTGCTGAGAGATTCTAGGATCTTACCTTACAGTTGTAGCTTATCAATACAATGAGGTTCAATCGTCAACATCTCCCTAAATACAGACCACTCAGGCCTCATAAACTTGCTGACCCTCAATCCTAAAACTCAACACTTACAGTGCACACTCTAAGCTTTCAAAGTCTTGTAGTGCTTAAACTAAGGCATTCAAATTCAGTTTGCTACAGTTAAAAAACAAAGAAAATATAAATGTGTAAGCATTCCAAATCATTTTGCCTTGTAATGTCTCTGGTGTGCCTAATATTATATCTGAAAATAAATACTAAGAAAAATCCTAATGGGGAAGTTATCAGATCCTTATAAAATACGAACACATATCATGAGAAATCTTTTAATTCACTCATGGTTACTTAGCATCACAATCTCTAAATCAGAAAATCTCACCCCAGAGAAAGTTCCAGATAAGAAGTCTGATTTGGGTTCAGTCTCAAGGTGCAACACATGCCCTTTAACAATAACATCCCTTCCAACTGTCCACAAGTTCCCTAAAGAAGTGGACTAGAAATCAGTGTTTCTCAATGGACACAATATTGGTCACTGGGGCTGAGAGAGGAGTGTGGGTCCCTGACCCTTACCTACTATATGTCATTGCCATTCCCCAGTTGTTGTGACAAACAGAAAATGAAATGTTTTTACACATTACCAAATGCACTTTGGGTGTGAAAATTATTTCTTAAACTGTGTTCATAATAATACTGTCCTGTCGGTTGGGTGACTGACTTCGGCGCAGGTCATGATCTCACAGTTTGTGAGTTTGAGCCTCGCATCCGGCTCTGTGCTGACATCTCAGAGCCTGGAACCTACTTCAGATTCTGTGTCTCCTCCTCTCTGTACCCCTCCCCTGCTCGTGCTCTGTGTCTTCTCAATAATAAATAAATGTTAAAGAAGAAAATTAAAAAAAAAATACTGTCCTGAATGACATTAATTCACATTATAAAAAGAAAATGTGTTCATAGGTCAGAAATTACCTCTGCCACATAATATAGTAAATTATAAAGCAGATTTCTTTTTGTAGGATGTTTCCAGAACCTAATATGTTAAGGAGAACTGAAAATGTCAAAAGGATGGAGGTAGGCAAAGTGTTTATAAAGTGCTCTAAGCTGATTTGACTGAACAAAAATATTTTTTTTATAAAACTATTTGTGAGAAATGGACTAAGTGATCTTTCAAATTCCTACAACATCACATCACATATGGTATAGCTGACAATTTTATTTACCCTGTTTTTGGAGATTCAATTTGAAAGACTAAATAGGCTACAGAAAAGAAAGCAAATATGCAAAATTTTTTATATACACAAAGACTCAAATAAATAATACAATGATATCTGAATGATTCTACATTCAGAATTGAATGGTAACATAATTTGCAAGTTTCTCTGTTAAACATTTTCCTTAACTGTTCTCTTTTTATGACAGTCCTATACGTAAAGTGATTATCTTTAATCTGTATTTGGGAAAATAGAGACAGACATTTGCTCAGAATATAATCTAGTTGCTGTGAAAAAAGATACAAAATGTAGTTGTTCAAATAAGATACAAGTCTTTTCTTTTCTTTTTTTTTTAAATTTCACCAGCAAAATATAGATAGGTGATCAAGGGTCGATAGATGGCTCAGATTCACAAAATTATCCAGAGAATCAGGTTCCTTTTATCTAATTTCTCTTCAGTCCCCCCGTGTTTCTTTTATTTGCTTGGTTGAAACCCTGTCACCAGAGTACCATATCTATATTCTAGCCCCAGGTAGTGGGGAAATATTGAAAGGAGGGGCAGGTTTACAGAAAGTTTCAGGCATTACCTATTGGCAAGGGAGTTTGGAAAAATAATCACCAGCATGTTCCTACTCAAGCTTGGCAGGGGACAAGTTCTATTACAGGAAGGAAGGAAGGAAGGAAGGAAGGAAGGAAGGAAGGAAGGAAGGAAGGAAGGAAGGAAGGAGGGAGGGAAAGAGGAAGGAAGAAGGGAGGGAGGAAGGAAGAAAAAGAAAGAAAGAGAAAAGAGAGAGAGGGAGGGAGGGAGAGAGGGAGGAAGGAAGGAAAGAAGAAGGGAGGGAAGGAGGAAGGAAGGGAGGAAGGAAGAAGGGAGGAAGGAAGGAAAAGAAAGAAAAAAGAGGGAGGGAAGGAGGAAGGAAGGGAGGAAGGGAAGGAGGAAAGAGGGAAGGAAGGAGGGAGGGAGGGAAGGAAGAAGGGAAGGAAGGAGGGAGAGAGGGAAGGAAGGAGGGGAAGGAAAGGAGGAAGGAAGAAGGAAGGGAGGGAGGGAAGGGAGGGAGGGAGGAAGGAAGGAAGGAAGGAAGAAAGGGAGGGAGGGAAGGAGGGAGGAAGGAAGGAAGAGCGGGTACTAGAGGGAAATTTTCAATGTCTGCCAAAAAAGAAAGAGAGTGGGAGAGAAACAGGGAAAGAAGAAAAGAGAGAAGACCTATTTGCATTGAAACACAGTGCCCCTCAATATGCAAAGGGAAATGCATAATGATGATAATAATGGTACCAAACATTCATCAAGGACTTCCTTTATCCCACACAATGTTCTAAATACTCTGCATACAAATATTAACCCACTTCATTCTCACAGCAACCCTAAGGTGTGTGTGCCATTATCATTGCAACGTGGCACCAGTCACGGGATCCCTGCTTCATTTCTGTCTTGTGCAAAATGACACACTAGTAAGCAGGGACTGAGATTTCTAAAATAGGCTGTCTGGCTCTGAAATTCATGCTCTTCTGTGTCCTGCTCTGTTTCTTCTCCATGTCTGTTTCTCCATGAACAAGAGTTCTTTACATAAATTTGTTCATTTGATGCCTGACCCTATTGTGATTCAAGTTACCAATGGTTTTCTTAAAAAAAAGTGGGGAAATGAGGATTTAAGTCTGTGATAAATATCTTTTTATTTTCTGTTAATATTATGGTAGAAATAATGAGAGATGAGGTTTATCGTCTTTAGATCTAGATGTCACTACACCATTTTTAACTCCATAGCTACCATACCTTGATATTTCACCGTCATTTGGTGTCAGAATTCAGTGTGATTTGTCTTTGCTTAGGAAATTGCCATTCACAGCATACCTGTTATGACAAATTCTGGCATATCAACGGTATAAACACATCCAAGTCCTTAGATTTTTTTTTAAATAGTCCTTTAAGTATGACTTCAAGTAGGACATTAATACATAGTTTCTGGATACATTTGAAAGTTCTGAATATAGGAACACCTGGGTGGTTCAGTCAGTTAAGCATCTGACTTCAGCTCAGGTCATGATCTCACAGCTTGTGAGTTCGAGCCCCATCATCAAGCTCTGTGCCAACAGCTCAGTACCTGGAGCCTGCTTCAGATTCTGGGTCTCCCTCTCTCTCTCCCACACCCCCGCTCACGCTCTGACTCTCTCTCCTTCAAAAATAAATATTTTTTTTTTTAGGTTCTGAATATGGACCTCATGTAATTTTATCCTGGCAATCATTAACTGTGCCTGAATTATGTAGGTCTGAGAGTATCCTGCTCCTTGTTTATAGTGGAAGACTCCTATGAATGGAATTAACATTGCCCTGAATAGGTCAGTACCAATAGAAGGGTAGTGGTATTGATGTGGAAATGTTACTGTTTGGAGCCAATGGCCAAGAAAGAATTTTTGGGGCATCTTTGGTGCAAAAAACAAAAAAAACAAAAAAAAAACAGTTTTATTAAAGCACAGGGACAGGACCTATGGGCAGAAAGAGCTGCATTAGAGAGGAGTGGCCAATTGTATACTTTCAAATTGGAAGGGGGTTAGGAACAACACAAGCCTCCAAGGCATTTTGGAAACAAGGTTTCCAGGACCCTGAGGACCCTGAGAGGGCTAGCTATTGTTAGGAAAAGGTCATTTATTACTCTTTCGTAAACCCTCAGTCATGAGACCCTTCAGATGCATATCAGTGGGCCATAGCTTGGAAGATGATTGCTATCATATGTTTGGGGAGTAGAGATAAAGGAAGTTTCCAAAGGAATTTTTATATGTTAAAGTAGACTCACAGGATCCTGCAGGTTAGAAAAATGTTAAGCTAAGATTGCCTTTTGCCCTTAGCAAAGTGTCCTCAGGGAGGCAGCTGAGTTCCTAGAGGAAGGTCATTCTGTCTGCTTTAAAGACTTGTCAATGGGCTGTAAGTAGTAGGGAAATTTAATTATTTTTTTTTCTTTTGTTTTGTTTCCCATGTCAGTCTCAGTGTCTGTGCCAGACAGAGAATTTTGGTACATTCCCTATATTGTTCATATTAGCAGCCCGCAGGGAAAGACTAACCACAGAAGGAAGAAAGAGGGTAGTAATACTGAAGCACTTCAGCATTGTTCTGAGCCATAAAGCAGCAAGAGGAGAATGTGACTGAAAGACTCATTTCAGCGTAACCACCATGCACATGACTGTGGTTCAAGGTCAGAAGCCCTAATGTACTCAGGGACTTGACCTAGAGAAACCAGTTTAATGCAAACTCTATAGATATAGAATGTGATTTTTTTTTAATTTCTAATATCAACTTCCTCATAATCATATCCCATCCAGTACCTGAAATAATTTTCAATACAGGTCATTTAACAAATACTGCCAACAAAATCAGCATGAAGTGATTCTTTTAATCATTAATGGATCTCAAAATATCAAGTGTAAAGTTTGAATTTTAAGCTCAGAGGTGATTTTTTTATAGTTTTATTAAGCCATTATAAGATCTCTAAATTATCGATACTCTGTTGAAAAAAGAAGTGTTCAACTAGGTATCTTTCAATTCTTAATCTTTTGTTTCCCCCAACACTTTGCTGTCACAATAGTCCTGAATTGTTGTGTATTAAAATGATTAACTTGGGGCACCTGGGTGGCTCAGTCGGTTGAGCGTCCAACTTTGGTTCCAGTAATGATCTCACAGTTCGTGGGTTCGAGCCCCGCGTCAGGCTCTGCGCTGACAGCTCAGAGCCTGAAGCCTGCTTCAGATTCTGTCTCTGTCTTTCTTTCTCCTCCTCCCCCTCCTCCTCCTCCTCCTCCTTCTTTCTCCGCCCCCCGCCCCCCCCCCCCCCCCGCTCTCAAAAATAAATAAACATTAAAAAAAAGTTAAATGCTTAACTTGGTCTGCATTCAATACCACTGGAGACAGAGCATTTCTTTCACAAGTATGACGCAAAAATATGTCCTTGAAGCCTCAAACTGAGTACATAAATATTTTCTCTTGTTTAAATGAGATACTCCCTAAAGTGACAGATGTTAATAGGTAAGTATTCCCAGTATTAATATCTTCTCTCACACTTACAAGTGATTTCTTCCCGCAAGAGATGTGTAAGAGAGTGTTTCTGTTTCTTGAATCTTCATTATTTTTTCTAAAGCTTGATTTAAAGCGCATGAGCAATTAAAGTCACATAAATCCCAGTGATTTCTTTTTTGCTTTTTTTAAGTTAATTGTATCAGAATATATCCCTGTAAAAATCATAAAATAAACCCTGGTCTCTGCCCTTCTCCCCCTCCCCACATCCTCTCCTTTCCCTTTCCTTATTCAAATCAATATTAATTGACCAACATTCCTCTCAGGAACCAAATACCCTTTTGAAAATGGTCTTTTAGTGCTTTCTTCAAGAATATCGTTTACAACCAAGATTAATCTAGCATCAACTCATTTTCAGGCCAGTGTAGTTAGGGGTATCAGTGTCATTGAAACATTCTTAGAATTTTATGACAAAGGTAACTATTGTAAAAGTATAATATTCAAAATTAAAACTAAAGGATGGCAAAACTTGGTCAAAGTCCATTTGAAGAATATTTTGCTGCCCAAGAAAGAATGTTGGAAGGAGATCACGAAATTAGATTAAGAAGCAGTTGATAACTTTAGAGAAATATAGCCATAACAATTGGGGTTATTTTTAATTCGAAACAGAAATAATTTGAATCCTGACTAGATAAAAATCTACAACTGCATAGCTTATCTAATCAATAGTAAGTAGCAGTCAAACACATCCAAGTTGCCCTGGGGGAAAAAAAATCTTTGAGAGGGCTTGTTAGATAATGTTCTGGAATGGCTTTGAAAGGGCACACAGGCATCTCTTTCCTTATTTCCTTGTTTTGGGTACTTTTCCTTAACATTTCAATTCCTTCCATTTTTAGAAATTTTAAATGAAGTTTTAGTTAACATACAGTGTAATATTGATTTCAGGAGTAGAATTTGGTGATTGATCACTTACATACAGCACCCAGTGCTCATCACAAGTGCCCTCCTTAATGCCCACCCCCCACCTAGTATATCTGCCACCCACCTCCCTCAATTCCTTCCTTTAATGAAAAAGGTTCACTCCTATAACAATGGAGTGTTATTGGCATAACAATAGCTTCCTGTAAAATGTATATTTTGTCTTTATCTGAGATGAAGAAAAGTGAAAGTTCTGGATTAGATGAAATATAATTTTTTCACACATGAGAATTAACAAAATAGAAAAAGCATCTAACTTCCCACAGTGAGAATGGTGTCTGTCTATCTGTCTATCTATCTATCTATCTATCTATCTATCTATCTATAGTTTTCTAAGATGGCTAAGATTTCCTATAATATTTAATAAAGGCGTTTTTTTCTAACAGACATATTTAAAATCTTTGCAGACACTTTCATATAAACAAATTCATTATTACAAAACTATACTTCATAAAATATGTTCTGATGATTAGTTTAAAAAAGATCATCCAAGACGCCTGGTGGCTCAGGTGGTTGAGTCTCTGGCTCTTGGTTTTGGCTCAGCTCATGATCTCATGGTTTGTGAGTTTGAGTCCCGCATTGGGCTCTGTGCTGACTGTGGAGCCTGCTTGGGATTTTTGCTCTCCTTCTCTCTCTGTCACTCCCCTGTTTGTTCTTGTGTTCTCTCTCTCTCTCTCTCTCTCTCTCTCTCTCTCTCTCTCTCTCAAAATAAATAAGCTTTTTAAAAAAGATCATCCAATTATTAAATAGGGTTGTTTCTTTAGTCAGCAAATTGTTGAACATTACTCTGTGAAGGGTAATAAGAAAAGATTGAAAATATGAACAAACATGATTTTTGTCCTCGGAAGTTTACATGCTGGATGGTGCATGAAAACATTTAGTTATGACGAAAACTGTGAGAAATATTCTAAGGAAGCTGGTAAAAATGGTCATGCTAGAGCACAGAAGGGAGGGGCTTCTCAAAGTAGTGGGAGCAGGTCTAGCTCGGGTCGTGAATGAGCTGTGTGATTCAACAGGTTGAAGTGAAGCAGCTTGTAAAGTTATGGTTTCAGGGGGACCAAGAGCAAAGCATGGAAGGCCAAAAAGAAATTTCCTAGGAATTTCAGATATTTGACTTGAGGATATGATACATTTACAGAGAAGACTAAGATGAATTATGTATGAAAAGCTAAGGCTAGGGCAGTTTTTGCTTCATCTCAAATATTAGTGATTCTGTGTTTCTGCAGAATTACACTAATGTGTCTCACCACTTAATAAGTACAGTATACATATTCTATCAATTTGTGACAAGTTACAAGTGAACGAGATTATGTTATTTTTTGGTTTTCATTTCTTTATCCTGTTTTCTTGTTTTAGCATTTGCTTTCAGTAGCCATATTTTTAAAAATCTCATATATGATTGTGTTTAAGTTTTTTAAAAATGTAACTTACCAATATGGCCTAGCGTTCTACTAAGAACCCTGGCAGTCTTAAATGACCAAGTTTGAAAGTCAGTAGAGTGGATAACTGGGGTCCTCTGAAGAGTTTCTACTAAACGGTGATACAGTCAGCTTAAGGGTAATCACTGTAGTTACCACATGATGGATCGGCATAAAGAGAGAAGGAAAGTGGTGAAATAGAAAGTTGTACAGGTAAAATATGAAAACCAGGTAGTTGTGTTCCATTTGAGGGGGGAAAGAACTTGACACAGAAAAAAATAAGAGCATGAATTTGATATTAAGTTACAATTTATTCCATTATGAATTGTTCACTTATTCTGAATCAGATTGAGTACATGTTACTCATACTATATTTTTTTTTCATACTATGCTCTTTGCATATTATCTTGCCAAAATGTGCACTAGTTTGTTCGCTATGGATTTGCTTCATAATCTGCTGCATACCCAGAAGTAACATTTAAATTACTAGCAATCAAGGTATTAAAATCGAACTCAGGTGAAATAATAATACCCAAATTTAAAATGAACATAGCAGAGAAAATACCTTTTTTTTCCTGTTTCATAAATTTGCAGATGTACCATAGTGCAGTGTAATTGGAGAACAGCATCCTCACTTCACCACGTGACAGGTCATGAAATACATAACACATATTTTGTACTCATTAAATATTTACAAGCAATAATGAGTGATCAGTAATTATATAAGTAATCTATTACTTTAATTTTGTTTATAATTAAATAAGAAGCAAGCTATGCTATATACAAACGTATAAGATAGAATGAAATAATACTTGTTAGATGTTCTTTGACAGGATTATTAAAATACTCCACGATTTATGGTATCTATTGCAGATATATTTATCCATAACTGTCACAGTTAATTTACATATCTGAATGATATGGTGGTATATAAGAAACTATTGTGACTTGAGATAATAATTTAAAAATCTAATCTAAAAGTACCCAGATATAAGGCATAATATTACATAATAATATCATGTAGTCGGGGCGCCTGGGTGGCTCAGTTGGTTGGGCAACCGACTTCAGCTCAGGTCATGATCTCACAGTTCGTGAGTTCAAGCCCGGCTTTGGGCTCTGTGCTGACAGGTCAGAGCCTGGAGCCTACTTCAGATTCTGTGTCTCCCCGTCTCTCTACCCCTCCCCTGCTCATGCTCTGTGCCTCTCTATCTCTCAACAATAAATAAACGTTAAAAAATTTAAAAAATATA
Source organism: Felis catus (assembly GCF_018350175.1). Taxonomy (NCBI): domain Eukaryota; kingdom Metazoa; phylum Chordata; class Mammalia; order Carnivora; family Felidae; genus Felis; species Felis catus. Next base: position 86,795,458 of record NC_058374.1, read on the forward strand.
TTATGTAGTCATATTTCTTTTTTTAATTTTTTTAATGTTTATTTATTTTTTGAGAGAGAGACAGTGCATGAGCAGGGCCGGGCAGAGGGAGAGGCAGACACAGAATCTGAAGCAGGCTCCAGGCTCTGCTGTCAGCACAGAGCCTGACATGGGGCTCAAACCCACAAGCTGTGAGATCATGACCTGAGTGGAAGTTGGACGCTTAACTGACTGAGCCACCCAGGTGCCCTTAAGTAGTCCTATTTCTTAACTTGGTTCTTAACATGGTTCTTAGGGGACAATGTCCCTTCCTTCTCTTTCCCCTAGCTCATGGGATATTTGGCAGTGTCTGGGATAGTTTTGATTGTCATCATGGATGGGGGGCGGGGAAGGGTGTGATACTAGCATCAAGTGGCAGAGACCAGAATGTTTAGGCTATTAAACACTGTATAATTAAAAGGACAATGCCTCCCCCCAAACAAAGAATTATCTGGCTCAAGATACAATTGTGCCAAGGTTGAGAAACCCTGACATACAGTATTGGTTTAAAATGTAAGCTTGTGAAGACAAAACTTACTCAGTTTAATGCGTTTTATATGATTATCTCTTGATGGGTGGCAAACAGATTGTGAAGATTAAATAACATTCCTTATGCATCAGATTTTGCCTTATTGCATGCAACAGTCTGTTTTTAGTGTATACATAAGAATACGGTGACTGATAATGTTCATTCTGTGTTTATATGAAAACTAAAACCCAGCAAAAACACTCTCCTACTCATTCTCTGTGACTGAATATAAATACTGTCTGAGATGTTATTATTTTAAAATGAGAATTCCTCTATATTTGCCAACAAGAGAAATTTTATTAACCAGCTCTTAGTACAAAAACGAAGTCAGTGCCAAAGGACAGAGAAAGTCTAAATTGAGAGTAAGAAGGTTTCTGCTTTGTGAGACGGCAAGGCTCAATTTTCCATCAGTTTAGAATCACGAGCACCTGAAAATGCAGAACACAGAATTCTGAAATTTTTATGTGAGGATTTTCTCTCAGCTTCTAGATCCATCCCTAATTTTCTTTTCCTTAAAAGAAATCTCAGATGTGTTATGCAGATTCATTTCTCTTCATTTATATTTCATACTTTTCACCCACACATTTCCTATGTCTTAGGACAGAGGCATAAGAAAGTATAGAAGATATTTAATTTATTGTCCCCTGAGTAATGATAAGCACTAATAGGCAATAAGTGAGTGCAACTGGATAGGCCTATAACTGACGGAGACTTGTTACATCATTTCTCATTTCATGTCATCTGCAAAATACTGTAGCTTGATTGTTAGAGTTTTTAAGAAACATTTTAGAATAGGTGTTCAGCAATCTTTTGGTGATGGTGATAAAAGATAAGATGATGATAAAAGATAACAGGGGGCTGACTTGTGCAGGATGGGACTCAATTAAAAGTAATATTTGTTCTGTAGTATTCCGTAGAATGAAGTAGAAAGCAAAGGAATAAACATTTTACTCAACAGAGTCTGGAAAAAGCACTTGAGGACAATAAACAACAAGAATGGAAGACTGGTAATGAAGATCAATGAGATAAATGCTCAAAATTTAGCAACGATTAAGTGTGTAATATATAGAATCACTATGTTGTGCACTTGAAAGTAATATAACATTATATGCCAACTGTACTCAATAATATATATATTTTTTTAAATGGATGGGGGCAGTGCTCTGCTGGCTCAATCAGTGGAGCATGTGACTCTTGATCTCGAGGTTATGAATTCAAGCCCCATGATGGGTGTAGAGAATAATTAAAAATAAAATCTGAAAAAAAAAAAGGCTACCAGGAGTGTCCTTTTCAATTTGGGACAGTACAATTAGTAACAAACACAGAAAACATTGCAAGTCTTTGGACAACAATGACAAAGGCTAAAATATAAAACATAGTACACATCTAATTAAGATCTGGAAAAAGGAAAATAATTACATGTACAGAGTTGTGATTTAACCTATTATTTGTACAAATAACTTGTCCAAGGAAGGTCTCTCAGAGAAGAAGTTGCATTTTTCATTATTTGTAGTTTATAAACATTTGGAATTTATTTCTATCTTATTATAATCTAATAGATTGGAATAATTATGGTGAAATAATAGTCGTTTTCTCAAATGTATTATCCATACCTTCTGATATAATTATAAAGGGTTCTTTACTGTTATTAATTTCAAGATAAATCAGAAAAATAAAATGCCTAAAAAATAAAAATAATCCCCACTTATTGTTTGGTAGGGATCTGTGAGTATCATAAAGATTTTCTAATACTACTAGGGTCGTATCTAATTTGTTTATGTGAAAATTGAAGAATAAAATTTCTGCTCATTGAAATGTAACAACAGTAAAGTAACCTACTTGTGTTAACTAGTTGATAACAATAAATCATTTAACACGCTATTTTTCCAAACATTTATTGAGCTACACTGTACAAGGTATTAATCTCTACTGGATAAAATCTAGCAAAAAAAAAAAAAAGCAGTTTATCCTTATTGTGTTTATCATTCTTGTAAGAGAGTTAAGCATCAACTTTAAATTATTTACACATATATGTAATATGTAATATATATAATTATAAGTTTTGGATATATATAAAATTATTTTAGGTGGTGATAAGAGCTACAGGGATAACAAAGGAAAGGGGATATGAGTAGAGAGGCATTGGTGATAGTGCAAAATTTTAAATAAGGTGGACAGGAAAGTAATTGCATAAGCATTGATACTTCAGTAAAGACCTAAAAGAGGTTGTGTTAGGCTAAAAAATACCTGCCCTCAAGAGATATCAATGTCCTACTCTCTGGAAACCAGGAATGTCACCTTACATGGCAAAATGGAAAAAAAAAGGTCTTTGCCAATGTGATTAAATGAAGGATTTTGAGATGGTAAGATTATCCTGGATTATCCACTTGGATCCTAAATGCAGTCATGAATCCTTTTCAAGTCACAATCAATCCTTTTCTTCCATTAAAGAAATTTTACCCATAAACAGAACAGGAAAAAGTAATGTTATCCCAGGAAGAGAGACTTGTGTAATGCAGCCACAAGCCAAAGAAAGACAGTCGACACAAGAAGCTGAAAGAGACAAGGACTGGATTCTCCCTTAGAGACTTCAGAGGGAGTGAAGTCCTGTCCACACTTTGATTTCAACCCAGCGTTAGTGGTTTCAAACTTTTGGCCTCCAGAACTGGGAAAAAATTTATTTGCAGTGTTAAGCCACTAAATGTGGTAATTTGTGAGAGCAGTCATAGGAAACAGATATAAGAGTGAGGATGCAAATCATACAGATCTCTGGGAGCAGAGAGGTGCATAGGGGAAATATTAAGAGCCACCTTTTGAACATGTTAAGTGTAAGAAGTCTGCTAGATGTCCAAGTGTGGGGTGTGGAGAAGAGTCAGGGAGAGTTCAGGGGAGAGTCCGGGCTATCTAAATTTGAGAATTATTAACATGTAGATTGTGGTAGATTCCTGGGACCAGATGACTGAACTGTTCAGAAAAAATAAAAGGTCAAATCACTGGGCTCTGGACCCCTTCACTATTGGAGATTAAGGACATGAAAAGGATCCAGAAAAGTAGGCTGAGCAAAGAGTGGTCTGAGTAGTCAGAGGGAAATCAGGCAAGAATGGTAACCCTGGAATTCAATAAAGAAAGTGTTTCAAGGAGGATTGCACAACAGGGGCGACTGGGTGGCTCAGTTAGGCATCGGACTTCAGCTCAGGTCATCATCTAGTGGTTAGTGGGTTTGAGCCCCACGTTGGGCTCTGTGCTGACAACTCCGAGCCTGGAGCCTGCTTCAGATTCTGTGTCTCTCTGTCTGTTCCTCTCCCGCTTGCACTCTGTCTCTCTCTCTCTCTTTCTCTCTCAAAAATATATATAAAAATTAAAAAAAGAAAAAGGAGGGCTGCACATCAGCTGTATCAAAAGCTGAAGGACAGGCTAACAACTGTGGAATGACTTTGCTTTTAGCCACAAGAAGAACATTGATAGAAATATTAAGAGAAGGTTCAGTGGAAGGGGGAAGCAAATACTTGCTTGGACTGAATCCAAGAGAAAAGGAAAGGAAAGAAATCAAAGATCACAAATATAGTCAACAAATCCAAATAATGTCATTTGAAATTACACGGATTTCTTCTTTTAGTTACTGAGTTTAATCTAATATACAAATGAAAGTGAGGCTAACAATAACCAAATATGGTGACATCATGTACATATGTAGTCAAAAATATAAGGCAAATATTTGTCCATATCTTTACCCCAAATGGGGCATGGTGCAAATCTATCATATACTAGACATAGTGTTTACTTCCTTTACAATATAGTTAGGTTATAGGTATATAGGTAGGTATATAGGTAGTTAGGTAGGTATATAGGTTATAGGTAGTTAGGATATAGTGAAAATATTTTTGGTGATGTCACAGTGTAGATCATTTAGCTTGTCTTCATAAGAATATGTGTGGACTTTATACTACAAATATTTATACTGTAAACACATTTATCTTCAGCTTTGTTATAAATATCTAAGTTAAAGTCAGAAAACTATAAATTCAGTGAGAGGAGAAATTAATATTTATCTTACCATAACAATCTCACTGTGTAGAACAGTGTCTGGGATGTAGTAAATGTTCAATAAATGTTTATTAAATAAAGGAAAAGTTAATCACTGAAAGTTGATTTCCACATCTTTTGAGCTTTCCTTCTTATTCATTTAGATGGCCTCAAATCTCAGGTCCTCAGATTTTCCACTCTTAAAGTTGGAAGAATTCTACTCACCTTACAAGACTTCTGTGAGAATTTGAGACCTAATAAAGCATGCTTACCATTAGAAAACTATTTAAATACATTACTTGTAAAGAGAAGAATGATTAAAACCTCCTCTCAAGACTGTCATTACTTCACCTGCCTCCTTCCACTTTCTTATGGTTTCTTCTTCAAAAAAGTTACTGAAATCTTTAGTAGCCTTTTAATACCTCCCCCTTCCCCTGGAATACCAACTCCATTAAAAAAATAATAATAACTGTTTATTTATTTTCAGGAGACAGAGAGAGATAGAGCATGAGTGGGGGAGAGGTGCAGAGAGAGAGAGGGAGACAGAGAATCTGAAGCAGGTTCCAGGCTCTGAGCTGTCAGCACAGAGCCCGACTTGCGACTCGAACTCAAACTCACGAGCTGTGAGATCACAGCCTGAGCCAAAGTCAGATGCTTAAACAACTGAGCCCCCCAGGTGCCCACCAACTCCATTCACTTTACCTTTGTGGGTTTATTTCATTTTAAATCATTATATCATTAGGTTCTAAGAAAGATTTTAGGTAAGTTCACATACCTGGAGTACTGTGCTGTATTTCAGGTCTCACAGTCTGTAGATTTCTAATATGCTGTCATGTTACAAACTGTGCACCTTCCCCTTCACCTTCCTAGGCTCCGTGGATCTGGTTTTCCTTTTGTGAAATCAAAAGTAAATTGCTTTCTCCAATTTGTTGCTTGTATTTTCTCACTACGCTTGTCACACAGACCTGTTTTTATTATCACCATACCTACTAAACTCTAAATTTACTTGAACTTCTATGTATATACATAATGTCTACCACAGTTTTTGTACCTTAGTAAATAATATTTGTTGAATAAACAAATACGTGCATTAATGGAGTTTTTTCTCAGAACATATTTTTACAGTTGGTAAGGATATTTCTGTTGAGATTTTACAAATGAGTCATCAGAAATACAAGCTAATTCCTTACCAGAATAAGGTCATAGTGAAATTTATATTTAAGAACCTGATGCCAGTCCTCACTGAACCAGATGGAACTGTGATGACCTCTGGAGAGATAAAAATACAACTCTTTAAGGCTGAATTTCCCAGAGCCTCTGCTTTCCAAATCCTAATAGAAATTGTTTCATTTGTACAGAAAATGTAAGTCAAGTACATGCATTACAGTTATTAGTGATTTTTAAGATACAGTAATGGTATATCCCAAGGGTGACACCTATTCTAAAGCCACCTTATTATTACTTTACTTATGACAAGAAGTTAGCAATGAAGAACAGGTTGCTGTGCACAATGTCTCATTCCTTGATAGCCGAGGATATTAATTCATGAGCTTCAGGCAAGTACATTGATCTTTCTAGCCATCCAGAAATAAAATGTCATGTAGAGCAACTACTTCTTCATTGCTATTCCAGCACAGTTTTCCCCCCTCCCTTGAGATTTTTTTTCTCACATTAAGAATAAAAACGTACCCACTCTTTTCCAAGGAAAGATGACAAACAAAACCACAGGTTTAGAGGTACTCAGTCTCATTAGTGTCCTCTTTGATGAGCACCGCACTATGCCCCAGATAATAAAAATATACAATAGTTACCAGCTTCTCAGAAATAAAAACTCTTTTCATTTCCTCTGGCATCAAATTAATATATTCTCATATTGACCCCAAAGAGACCAAGGCTGTGCCTGGACAAATGCCTAGTCATGCATGTGGTAGAAAATATAGATGAAAGGGTAAAATAGACAAGACCTCTCTACAAATCCTTTTGAGTACAAGTACTTGATAATATACTAGTGAATTAGCATGCTGCATGAATTCCCTGCCTCACCTCTACCCATTTCCACAGACAGCCGAAATATCCTTGAATATAGTATGATAAATGGAAACACACACACAAATTCCAGCAATAGCCCAGAACACCTACAAATATAAAACACGTTGAGCAATGCAAAGGAGGGAAAGATGAGCTACAGTGACATAATCCAACCACTAAGAAAAATGAAATAAAGTAGGAGGAAAGGAAAGAATGCCAGTTAATGTGCATATATAAAATAAATATTGTTATAAATAAATGTATAAATATAGAATATATAGAGATCTGTTGAATATTTAATTCTATAGCCCTTGCACATTTTGCTATAATGCTTTCAAACTAAAGTCACTGAATTTTAGGATGTAGTGAATTAATAGGGTAACTGTCCTTGAGAAAATAGCAAGTATTATGAATATTTTGTTTTTTTTTTTTTCAACGTTTATTTATTTTTGGGACAGAGAGAGACAGAGCATGAACGGGGGAGGGGCAGAGAGAGAGGGAGACACAGAATCAGAAACAGGCTCCAGGCTCCGAGCCATCAGCCCAGAGCCCGATGCGGGGCTCGAACTCACGGACCGCAAGATGGTGACCTGGCTGAAGTCGGACGCTTAACCGACTGCGCCACCCAGGCGCCCCATGAATATTTTGTTTTAATGGAAATTTTTAAAAATCATATACTTTGCCATCAGAGAAATCTGAATCCAAGTGATTTCTGCTTTTTTTTCACTTTGAGCAATTATGTGTCCTTCCTAAGTGGAAGAGCCTTCATAAAAATTGAGCAAACCAAAATATTTGCCTATTATAAAAACTTTTTTTTATTCCTTTGAGGAAGTGAAATTTAAAAACCCCCAATTTTATTACTATGCAAATATTTCTTTCTCATACTGTAATCTATCTATCTACCTATCTATCTGCCTGTCATCTATTTATTTTAGTCCCAGTATAATTAACAGTGTTTTATTAGTTTCAGGTGTACAATATAATGAATCAACAAGTTATGTATTACTCAGTGCTCATCATGGTTAAGTGTGCTCTTAATCCCATTCACCTATTTGATTCATTTCCCCAACAACTTCCCCTCTGGCAACCACCACCAGTTTGACTCTATATTTAAGAGTCTATTTATTTTTCTGTCTCCTTTTTTCTTTGCTTCATTTCTTAAATTCCAAATATGAATGAAATCATATGGGTCCATTGATATTGTTGCAAATGGAAAGATTTCATTCTTATTTATGGCTGATATTTTGTTGAATATGTATAACCACCTCTTTTTTATTCATTCATCTATGGATGGACACTTAGGTTGTTTCCGTATCTTGGCTGTTGTAAATAATGCTATAACAAACATAAGAGTGCATTTATCTTTTCAAGTTAGTGTTTTTGTTTTCTTTGGGTCAATACCAAGTTGTAGAATTACTGGATTATATGATTATTCTATTTTTAATTTTTTGAGTAACCTCCACAATGTTTTCTATAGTGTCTGCACTAGTTTGCATTCCTACCAACAGTGCATGAGGGCTCCTTTTTCTCCACATCCTTGCCAACACTTTTTGTTTCTCGTGATTTTGATTTTAGCTATTCTGAGAGGTGTGAGGTGATATCTCATTGTGGTTTTGATGATGAGTGATGTTGAGCATCTTTTCACATGTATGTTGGTCATCCATATGTCTCTTTGGACAAATGTCTGTTTACGTCTTCTGCCTATTTTTTTTGAATATTTATTTATGAGAGAGGGAGAGAGAGTGTGAGTGAGGGAGGGACAGAGAGAGAGGGAGACACAGAATCTGAAGCAGGCTCCAGGCTCTGGGCTGTCAACACAGAACCTGACGCAGGGCTTGAACTCATGAACTGCGAGATCATGACCTGAGCCGAAGTCGGATACCCAACCAACTAAGCCACCCAGGCACCCCATCTTCTGCCCATTTTTTAATTGGATTATTCTTTTTCTGGTGTTGAGTTGTATAAATGCTTATAATTTTTAGCTATTAATCCATTATCAGGTATACCATTTACAAATATCATCTCCCATTCAGTAAGCTATATTTTTGTTCTGCTGATTGTTTCCTTTGCTGTGCAAAAGCTGTTTTATTTTGATGTAGTCCCAGTAGTTTATTTTTGCTTTTGTTTCCATTGCCTCAGGAGGCATGTCTAGTAAAATTTTGCTATGGCTGAGGTCAGAGAAATTGCTGCTTGTATTCTCTTTTAAAATTTCTATGGTTTCTGAATTGATAAAGATGTGATATATATAAAATGTGTGGTATATATGCAATATACATACATATATATATATATATATATATATATATATATATATATATATATTACTCGGTGATGAAAAAGAATGAAATCTTGCCATCTGCATCAATGTGCATAGAACTGGAGGGTATTATGCTAATTGAAATAAGTCACTCAGAGAAAGATAAAAAACATGATTTCGCTCATATGTGGAATTTAAGAAATAAAACAGATGAACATAGGGGAAGGAAAGGAAAAATAAGATAAAAACAGAGAGGGTGGCAAATCATAATGGGGTCTCAAAGATGGAGAACAAAGTGAGGGTTCCTGGAGGGATGTTGGGTGGGGTGATGGGCTAAATGGGTGATGGGCATTAAGGGGGACACTTATTGGGATGAACATTGAGTGTTATATGTAAGTGATGAATCACTAAATTCTACTCCTGAAACCATTATTACACTGTATGTTAACTAATTGGGATTTAAATACATTTTTTTAAAAATCATAGAACCAGAAAAGAGACCTAAAAAAAAACGTCCATGATTTCAGATCACACATTTAGGTCTCTAACCCATTTTGAGTTTGTGTATGGTGTAAGAAAGCGGGTGAGTTTCATTATTTTGCATGTAGCCATCCAGTTTTCCTAGCACAATTTGTTGAGGAGACTATCTTTTGCCCATTACAAGTCTTGTCTCCTTTTTCATAGATTATTTGACCATATAATTTTGAGTTTATTTTTTATTTCTGGGCTCTCTATTCTGTTTTGCTGATCTTTGTGTTTGTTTCTGTGACAGTACAATACTGTTTTGATTACTAGAGCTTTGTAGTATATCTTGAAACCTGTAGTATATCTTGAAATTTTAGGATTGTTTGTTCTAGTTCTGTGAAAAATACTGTTGGTATTTTGACAAGGATTGCATTACATCTGTAGATCGCTTTGGAGAGTATGGACATTTTAACAATGTTGGTTCTCCCAATACATGAGTATGGCGTATGTTTCTATTTGTTTGTGTCATCTTTGATTTCTTTCATCAATGTTTTAGAGTTTTTGGAGTATAAGTTTTTCACTTCTTTGGTTGTGTTTATTCCTAGATATTATTATTTTGGGTGCAATTGTAAATAGAATTTTTTTAATTCCTCTTTCTACTGCTTCATTATTAGTGTATAGAAATGCAAAAGATTTCTGTATATTGATTTTGTATCCTGCAATCTTACTGAATTCATTTATCAGTTCTGATAGTTTTTTGGTAAAATCTTTAGGGTTTTCTATATTTAGTATCATGTTGTCAGCAAATTGTGAAAATTTTACTTCTTCCCTACCAATTTGGATGCCTTTTCTTTTTCTTTTCTGTTTGCTGTGGCTAGGACTTCCAATACTATGTTGAATAAAAGTGGTGAGAGTAGACATCCTGGTCTTGTACTTGATCTGGGGGAAAAGATCTTTGGTTTTCACCATCGAGTTTGATGTTAGCTGTGGGGCTTTTGTATATGGCCTTTATTATGTTGAGGTATGTTCCCTCTACACCTACTTTGTTGAAGGTTTCTATCATGAATGGATGTTGTACTTTGTCAAATATTTTTCTGCATCTTTTGAAATGATCATATTGTGTTTATCCTTTTTTGTTGTTGATGTGATATATCATGTTGATTGAGTTGACTATTAAATCACCTTTGGTTTGCATCCTAGGAATAACTCCCACTTGATCATGGAGAATGATTTTTTTAATGTATTGTTGGATTTGGTTTGCTAATAGTTTGTTGAGGATTTTTGCATCTATGTCCTTCAGAGATATTGTCTTATAGTTCTCTGCTTGTTTGTCATGTTTTTATCTGGTTTTGCTATCAGGGTAATGCTGGCCTCATTGAATGAATCTGAAAGTTTTCCTTCCTCTTCTATTTTTTGGAGTAGTTTCAGAATAAGCATTGGGGTGCCTGGGTGGCTGTCAGTTAAGAATCCAACTCTTGATTCTGCCTCGGGTCATGATCTTAGGGTTTGTGACTTCAAGCCTTGCATCGGGCTTTGCTCTGTTGGCATGGTGCCTGCTTGGGATTCTCTCTCTCTTCACTTTTTGCCTCTCTCTCTCTCTCTCTCTCTCTCTCTCTCTCTCTCTCTTTCTCTCTCTCCTCTCTGTCTTCTCTCTCTCTCTCTACTCTCTCTTCTCTCTCTTCACTCTCTCTCAAAATAAACTTGAGAGAGAGAGAGAGAAAGAGAAAATAGCCATTAACTCTTCTTTCAATGTTTAGTAGAATTCACCTCTTCCTGGGTAAAGCCATCTCTTCCTGGGCTTTTGGGGAGTTATTTGATTACTGATTCAGGTTTATTGCTAGCAATCATCTGTTCAAACTGTGTATTTCTTCTTGATTCAGTTTGCGGAGACTATATGTTCCTAAGAATTTATCTATTTCTTCTAGATTGTCCAATTTATTGGTGTATAACTTTTCATAATATTCTCTTACAATCTTTTATATTTCTGTGGTCCTAGTTGCTATTTCTCTTCATTTCTGATTTTGTTTGGGTTCTCTTTCTCTCCCCCTCTCTCCCTCTCTGTGTCTCTCAGTCTCTCTCTTTGATGAATCTAGCTAAAGGTTTATCAACTTCATTGATCTTTTCAAAGAACCAGTTCCTGGTTTTATTGATCTGTTTTATTGTATGGTTTTTTGTTGTTGCTGTTGTTTTTTGTTTCATTTTGTTTTGTTTTCATTTATTTCTACTCTAATCTTTATTTCCTTCCTTCTACTGGTTTGGGGTTTTGTTTGTTTTTCTTTCTAGCTCCTTTAGGTATAAGATTCAGTTCTTTATTTGAGATTTTTCTTGCCTCTTGAGGAAGACCTCAAGAATCTTCCTTCTATAACAACTTTTGCTGCATATTCAAAATGTTGGAACTTTGTGTTTTCGTTTTCATTTGTCTCCATATATTCTTTCTTTTAATTTCCTCTTTGATTTCTTGGTTAACCCATTCATTGTTTAGTGGGAATGTATTTGACCTCCATGTATTTGTGCTCTTCCCATATTTTTTCTTGTGGTTGATTTCTAGTTTCATAGCGTTGTGGTCAGAAAAAAATGCATGATGTGATTTCATTCTTTTTGAATTTGTTAAGATTTGTTTTGTGGCCTAATATGTAATCTATTCTGGAGAATGTTCCATGTGCACTTGAAAAGAATGTGTGTTCCTTTTTTATTGGGTGGAATTTTCTGAATATATCTGTTAGATCCAATGTTTCCTTGTTTCTTTTCTCATGGATGTTTTATCCACTGATGTCAGTGTGGTGTTAAAGTCCCCTACTATTATTGTATTACTATTGCTTTCTTTATGTTTCTTATTAGCTGCTTTATGTATTTGGGTGTTTCATGTTGGGTGCATAATTATTAGAATTATTGTATCTACTTATTGAATTGTTCCTTTATAATTATGTAGTATCCCTTCTTTGTCTTTTGTTAACAGTCATTGCTTTAAAGTGTGTTTTGTCTGGGGCACCTAGGTGGCTCATTTTGTTAAGCGTCTGACTCTTGATTTCAGCTCAGGTCATGATCTCACAGTTCATGGATTTGAGCCCCGCATCGGGCTCCATGTCAGCATGGAGCCTGCTTGGGATTTTCTCTCTCCCTCTCTCTCTGTCCCTCCCCTACTCCCTCCCCCATCTCTTTTCCTCTCTCAAATAAATAAACATAAAAGGAAGTTAAAAAATTAAAGTGTAAAGTGTATTTTGTCTGATATAAGTATTTCTATCCTAGCTTTCTTTTTACTTCCATTTGCATGATAAATGTTTTTCCATCTTTCACTTTCAATCTTATTCTCCATGTGTCTTTAGGTCTTAAATGAGTCTCCAAGGCAGCATATAGATGGGTCTTGCTTTTTTATCCATTCTGTCACAATGTCTTTTGATGGGAACTTTTGGTCTATTTCCATTTAAAGTACTTACTGATAGGTATTTACTTATTGCCCTTTTGTTGCTTGTTTTAAGGTTGTTTTTATAATTCTTCTGTGTTCATTTCTTCTCTTTCCCTCTTCCTTTGTGTCTTGATGGCTTTCTTTAGTGATATGCTTGGACTCCTATTCTTTATTTTCTGCAACCCTGTAATATATCTATTACAGGGTTTTGATTTGTGGTTACCTTGGGGTTTATGTATAATATCCTATGCATAAAGTAGTCTATATTAAGTTGATGTCTGCTTAAGTTTGAAAAGCAATAAAATTTTTATATCCCCACCCTCATATTTTAGGTATATGGTGTCCTATTTTCCATCCCTTTGTTTTGTGAATCCCTTGACTGATTTTTATTGATATACTTGATTTTATTATTTTCTGCTTTAACCTCCATACTGGTTTCAAAGGGATGAATCTATTTGTACTATGTACCTTTGAATATTTTTCCTTTCCTACTTTTTTTAAATTTTTGCTTATTGTCTTTCCTTTCTGCTTAAAGAATATTCTTTAACAGTTCTTGTAATATTGGTTTAGCAGTTATGAATTCTTTTAACTTTTGTTTGTCTGGGAAACTTTGTGTCTCTCCTATTCTGAATGATAGCCTTGATGGATAGAGTATTGTTTGTTGTAGGGTGTTTGTTTTTTCCTTTCATCACCTTGAATATGTCACTTTGAATATGTCAAGCCACTCTTTTCTGGACTGCAAAGTTTTGGCTCAAAAATCAATTCATAGCTTTGTGTATTCTCCCATGTCTGTAACTGTTCTCTTTCCTCCTGCTACTTTTAAAATCCTCTGTTTATTACTATTTTTTTGACATTTTAATTATTATGTCTTTCTGTAGATCTCCTTGGGTTTATTTTGTTAGGGACTCTCTGTGCCTCCTAGACCTCGATTTTTTTTCCTGTCCATATTTGGGAAGTTTCCAGCTATTATTTCTTCAAATAAATTTTCTGCCCCCTTTTCTCTTTCTTCGCTTTCTGGGTTCCCTATAATGTGAATTTTATTGTGCTTGATGGTATCTCTGAGTTACCTTAATCTATTTTCATGTCTTCTTATTATGTTTGTCTCTCATTTTCAGCTTGATTGCTTTCCATTAATCTTTCAGTATGTTGATTTGTTCTTTAGATTCTTCTAGTCTACTATTTATTCACTCTATTGTATTTTTAAGTTTGTTACTGAATTCCTCATTTTTGATTGGTTCTTTTTAAAATTATTTCCTATCTCTTTGTTGAGATCTTGCTGAAGTCTTTCACCCTTTTTTCAAGTCCGGTGAGTGTTTATGACCATTACTTTCAATTCCCTATCAGGAATATTACTTATCTCCAAATTTCACTTAGCTCTCTTGCTATGATTTTGGTATATTCTTTCTTTGGGACATATTCATCTGGCTCCTCATTTTGTCTAACTCTCTGTGTCTGTTTCTGTGTGTTAGGAAAGTGAACTATGTCTCGTGCTTTTGAAAGTAGTGGCCTTATGAAGAAGACAGTCCATAGGATCCTGCAGTGCACTTCACCTGAACCTGGCACTTGGGGGTATCTCTTGTGTGTATTGCATGTGCCTTGCTCTATCACTGAGATGTGTTTGCCTTCAGTCCAGTCATCTTCAGTGTTTCTCTCAGCTTGTTGTGGGCAGGATTTAGTCTCTGTGTTGCTAAGTGGCCAGTCTGGAGCTGCCTTGAGCTTGAGTTGCATCCAGATGTTTGCTAGAACTGTAGTCTCACTGAATTGCAGGGCACTTTCCATGTATTATCTGCTGAGAGTTTTTCATTCGTCAGTAGGTCTTATAGTCATACAGGATATCTGCCTTCAGCCCATTCCTAGGGCTGCAGTTGAACCAATGTATATTTTTGTCTTCTCCTCTCCCCAGGGCAGCAGTCCCTTCAGAATGTTGTGGGCCCCTGTTGGGCTGTTTGTGCAATGCCATGCTTGTCGAGCAGTTTTGGATAGACTCCTGCCAAGTGGGGCATATTGGATGGGGCAGATCTATATTAGAATGCAAGGATGAGGTGTGCTCTTAACAATCTAAGAGGAGATTGTTTGTGCTTGTTCCCGCAGGTGTCCCTGTATCTAGGCTGGGGGGTGGGGAGAAAAATGGTGCCCACCAACTCTTTTTTTCTTAAAGAAATCTCTGAAGATACCTGTTCCTCCCGCACATGTTCTGAGATTAGTAAATAAATCTCCTTCCAGTATACCCCAGGTCTTTTTCAAACTGCTACTTCTATGCTGTATCTCAGAGGAGTTGTTTGCTATGTTATCTCTTTAAGGGTGGGGACTTAGTTTCCTATTACCCTCCGGCTTTCCCAGAGCTAAGCCCACTGATAGTTAAAGTTCTAGATGTTAAACCCTACTGATGAGTTAAGCTGCTGTGGTTTTCCAAGCCAAAGGTCATGGGGATTTATCTTCCCAGTGCAGGTCCCCCATGCCTGGGGTTCTGGTGTGGGATCTGCTCCTCTCCCTTCTCCATGCTTGAGGTGTCCCTCCCTATTGTAGTTAGTTTCACAGGTTAGTTTGGTTACAAACCACATCTCCTCCTGTTCTACCATTTTTAATGTGTCCTCCTCTTTATGATTAGCTGTGGAGAATCTGTTCTGCCAATCTTCTGGTCATTTTCTGGATTATTTACACTGATAGGGATTTTATGTAGGTGAGACAAGGTGAGCTTAGGATCCTCTTACTCTGCCACCTTCCTCCAAATTTTTTTGAAATTTAAATAACTATATATATATTTATACGTAAATATTTATCTTAACAAATTAGTATTATATAATTAATAATTAAATATTAAATATTTATATATAATATAAATATTTAATTATTAATTATATATTATATATTATTATACTAATATATAAAATATTAATTATATATATTTAAATAACTGTATGTATATAATATAGTGTCTGAAACAGGTGCTCAGTATATATGGGAAGGCAATATGATGGCATTATTAAGAATTTAAATTACGGAATCAGACAAAGTATGGTTTAAATTTTGGTCTTACCATCTTTTAGAATTTTAAATATAGTCAACTTGTTAACATTAACACGTTAACTTCTCTGGGCCTCAGTTTTCTCATCTATGAATGGACTCATAAGACTTGCTAACTTTTTCTCTTACGTGCTTCCAGGGAGTCCTGTGTTACTTTTTTTCATTAAATGTTCCACATTACTATGCAGCTACTCCTTTATTTTTCTGTGTCTTTTACCAGAATAAATGTGCCTGTTTACAGATACTGTATCTTTTTCAGCAACACATCCCTGAGACCATTACATAGTAAGTGATCAATAAATCTACATTAGATCAGTGATTGAATTAATAGTACCTACCTCACAGGGAGCCTATGTGGCTTAGTCCATTAAGTGTCCAGCTCTTGATTTTGGCTCAGGTCATGATCTCATGGTTTGTGAGGTTGAGCCCTGCATCAGTTTGTGACAGCCCTGTGCTGTCAGCGTGGAGCCTGCTTGGGATTCTCTCTCTCTCCTCTCTCTGCCCCTCCTTCCACTCAGATGTGTACATTCTCGCTCTCAAAATAAATCATAAACTTTTAAAAAATAGTACCTACCTCAGAAGGTTATTGCCTGTCTCAGGAATGGCATTTCAAAAATAATCCTAAAGAGCATTATTTTCTGTATTTCAGATTTGAATCAATTTTGAGGCACATAACACAAAGATCCAAAGGGATTAGGCAAACTGGCCAATTAAGTCTTACTGGGTAATCTCAGAGAATAGAAGTTCAGGGATAAAGCAAACAGTGAGCTAGAAAACAGAAGAGAAACTGGTCCAGTTGCAAAATGTTTCATTTATTCTTTTGCAATACTTTATCAAGCAATTTTTCTGTGTTAGGTGACATTCTAGAAAGAGAAGTGGAGCTAACTACTGAACTGTATACTTAAAAATAATTAAGATGAGGGGCGCCTGGGTGGCTCTGTTGATTAAGCCTCCGACTTTGGCTCAGGTCATGATCTCATGGTTCATGGGTTTGTGCCCCACATGGGGCTTTGTGCTGACAGCTCGGAGCCTGGAGCCTGCCTCAGATTCTGTGTTTCCCTCTCTCTCTCTGCCCCTTCCCCACTCACTCTCTGTCTCTCAAAAATAAGTAAACATTAAAAGCAAATATTTTTTAAATAATCAAGATGCATATTTTATGTTATGTGCTTTTATCATAGTTCAAACACAATTGAGATAAACAGACATGGTTATGGCTCTAATGGAAACTTAAAATGACATGAACAAATGTAAGCAAGGAAAGAGAACAAACAAACAAACAAAATAGATTGTGATTAATGGCATAAAAGAAACAAGGAGAGGATGAGAGAGAGTCAAGACTTAGATGAAGAGCAGCTCTGCACTGGATAGGATGACCAACTCTTTCTGGGATGATAATACATCCTAAAGTTGAGAAGGGGATACCCTTCATGAGAAAGAGAAGGGCAATCAGGGCAGCAGAGATAGTATATATAAAGGCCCTGATTAGCAAAAATCTTAGCAGATTCAAGAGATTAAAAATATATATATTTTGAAAGTAGAAAACATGGGGATTGGTGAGTAGTTGGATAAATTTGGAGAATTAATTGAGGCTCACTCATGTTGGGCCTCCTATATGGGATATAAATTGTGAGTAAGCAAATAAATATCTATGCTGATGGATTTCATATTTTGGTGAAGGCAGTTAGACAATGCTTAATCAAGAAATAGCCAAGAATATTGTGTGTTATCCATAGAATTAAAATATTTGATGTTCTAAAGAATGACTGAGTAGATATTTCAGGTTTGAAGATCAGGAAAACCCTTTCTGAGAAGATAACATTTAAGCTATAATCTGAATGACAAGATGGAGCTAGCCAGTCAGCAGAAACAAAATAGCTATTAAATTCTTAAGACGGGAAAGACTTTAAGTTTTTCAAAAAAAAAAAATGGAATGAAGACTAATGTGGCTGGGTAATTGGACACAGGGGCAAGATTGAATATTGACTAAGACAATATTGAATAAGAAAGTAGGACCCGTATCACATAAGGCTTTGAAAGCCAGGGAAGGAGGTTGACTTTAATTTTAAGTAAAGAGACCTTATCAGGGAAGTAGAATAGAATAGAAGTCTCAATGAGATGGAATGGCTTTGAAGTAGAAAGTGAGGAAGAAGAGATATTGTTAAGTCAGTTTGATGTGAAGGAGAGGTGAAAATCTGAAATTCACTTGACAAGAATATGGAATTATTTGTGTAATTTCTCTTTCCAAGAATAATTACCTGTTCCAATGCAAATATGGAGAGACCACCTATTCTTCAAGGGTTTCATTTCTCCAGGACAGTAAGATAGAGAGAGAATGTGGAAAGGAACTGAGTATACTCCACTGTGTTGAATAATAATAATAACAAGAATATATCATGGAATTCTGGCTGGGCAAATAAAAATCAGCCAGAAAGAAGCTATGGGTAATGACAATTTGGTGGTTTTAATGAGTTAAACTTTGGCTTCACACCCAGCATGGAGCCCAGTGTGGGGCTTGAACTCACAATCCTGAGATCAAGACCTGAACTGAAATCAAGAGTTGGATGCCTAACCAACAGAGCCGCTCAGGCACCCCAGTGAATTGAACTTTTTGAAGTTCTGACTTTTTGATGTTACGGAATAAATGAGGTCAAATGAACACTGAGGCAGGAGGGCAGAGTTTTTAAATTGTTGATTAGGTTCTGCTGTTTTTTGGTGACTAGCTCTAAGATTTAACTACATAAGTAGATACAGAAGATAAATTAGAAGGAAAGGTCACTAAAATAGATGTGAAGAAGCTGGAAGCTAAAATATTCATCTGAAGAGTGAAGTCACCAAGGATGATAACATTAAGAGCTAAGACTTATAAATAAGGAAAGATGACCAGGAGGTAAGTTCTTGACAGCAGTGATTTGGGATTTTAATTATGTGCACCACAATATTCAAATTGGACTATATTTATCATGTTCTATAAGTTTGAGTCCATTTATTAAAAGCTGAGAGCAAACATTAGGTAATATGATTACACTAAGAAACAAATAAAAGTTGTGAGAAAATGTGTGTTTACTAATACCATAGGTAATATTTTAATTGCTACTTAATGTTTAAATGATAAACTTTCTTGGGTTACATTGTGGGGTGAGTGCTATAAGTGTTCTAGAAATTATATAAAATAGCTAAAATTTTAATATATCCTGGTATAATGCCATCACTTAAAATTCTAATTATTAAAATGTGTGACACAAAAATACTCAAATTTTCTTGTCAGCTGCAATATAATAAACTCTCATCAGATTTTTTTTAATTAGTGTTTATACTAGGGTAATAGTTGTATTAAATAAGAAAGTTTTCAGAGCACTCTTAACATTTCTTTTAGCTGTTGGGAGAGCTTAATTGACTAGTTGGTTAAACAATAAGTCAAAATTAAACAAATTAAACAAATCCAAAGAGATCTTTCCTGCAACTTAACACTAAAGCTTTTTGGGTTTGAAAGACCTATGTACTACTTTGTGGGAGGTTACCTTGAGACATTCTTAGAGAGGGGAATGAATGATAACTACTAGGCTATACCTTATATTCAGGACTTCATCCAAAGACATCCTATCCTAGTGTAAAGGAGAGTAGTCTATTCCTTAGGAATAGGAATCAAACCTATTAAGTGGTAGGAATTCAACTTGTTTGTGAACGTTTTTCATCATGAAGTTGCTCTCACTCTAGAGAAGACACAGTTGAAGAGCATATTGCCACATTTCATATCCCCAGTAGGACATTAAATGAAAGCTTCTTTTATTCCACATCAAACATTAAGCACTAAGTCACTGGATTCCAGAGGAATGTACAGATAATAGTTTCTCCCCACTGGAAGAATAATAGTGAGAGCAATGTACTCAGATTGAAACTTAAATTCAAGTATTTGTGCCTTTCCTTGTTATATTATCTTCAGTAATTTACCTAAGCCACTAAATCTTGGGTTTCTTTTCCCTCCCATAGCAATAGTAATAATCTGTCGTCCTACCATTCCCTCCTCCAGGGAAGCTGAAGTGAATTAAACTTAAACTGTTATATACAAAGGACTGAGCACATGGCCTGGCATATTATAAATGCTAAGTAAATAGGACTATGGTTTTTACTGGTAATAACAAAACTTCATCACAAGGAAGATGCTGTTATGCAAATCCTCCTAATTATTCTCTACTGTAAGGTTGGAGAAGGTATCTAACACAGGAGTTTACCGGTTTAGGGAATAGAACTTATCTCTCTAGTATACTGTGTTGAGAAGTCCCCCAGAAAGCCCTATTTTTAGTTTTAAACAGCCTCATGTCTTTGAGATAATATAGAAGTTGCTCTGCATTATAAAAATTCCAAATCAGAACTTTTCCTAATGAGGCTGAAACTGAATAACTGAATTGAAACTGGGATCTTTTGCCCTACCTGTAGAAAGAGGGAAGAGATCATTGGCCAACACCCTGATCCTATTTTTCAGCTGTCAGGTAATACGCATACCATGTTTTACTTTTACAGAGTCAGAAATAAGGCAGTGTTTAGTTAGACTAGAATGCATAGGTGTTTCTTGGGTATTTAACAAGTAACATGTGGTAGCAAATGCAAGATATGCAGTATTTTGCTTAAACAATGTTTTGTGCATGGTATTTAGACTCGATTTTATTTAATAATAATGACATTTTTACAAGAAAAACATTCTACTTAAGCATGCATTGCAGTGTAATAACCTTGCCATCTCTAATCTAGCCACCATAAACAGCTCAAGTAATCAAGACACAAACATAAGAAAAACTGAGCACAGATAGGAGGTTACTAAGTTACATTTGTATCTTGTAGAGCACAAAAGGATGAGAAAAAGAGATAGAAAGAAGAAGCAGAGAAAGAAAAAGAGACTGAGGGAGGAAAGAAGGAAAGAAAGAGGGAGAGGGGGAGAAAGGGAAGGAAGAAACTGTGCCTCAGTTATGTAGGTGATCCAGCTTTCTGCTAGATAATATGAACACAGAAGCCACAGATGATTTTTAGAATATTCTTTTGAAATACTGGAAATACATATGAAATAGGAATAGGAAGTAATTTAGAGGTTGATGTATAGTTTTGTCATTAAGAGGGAAAAAAATCTTTAAAAGATGATAAGCTAATTGGATTTTCCCAGAAACAATATCACATGCAACACTTTTTAAAAAATGTATGATTCCCGAGGCGCCTGGGTGGCTTAGTCAGTTGAGCGTCGGACTTCAGCTCAGGTCCTGATTTCACAATCTGTAGAGTTCGAGCCCCGCCTGGGGTACTGTGCTGACAGCCCAAAGTCTGGAGTCTGCTTTGGATTCTGTCTCCCTCTGTCTCTGCCCCTCCCCCACTCATGCTTTCTTTTTCTCTCTCTCTCTGTCAAAAATAAATAAACATGAAAAAAAATGTTAAAAAATGTATGATTCCCTGTTGATCACTAGAATGCAGACCTATCTATGTTCTTAAAAACAATAAATAACACGATCAGCAGTAAATTTTTTAGTTAGCTTTGCATGCAGTATATAATTTTAGATTAACCCTCTTTCAAATTGTTTTTTGAAATTTTGTAAAATAAACATTATTAGACTTGTTTTATATTTTCAAAACATGTTTGTTTTAGCGAAGACATTATGATTTCTCCTTAGTAAAAAAATAAAAAAAAACAATTGCAGGCAATTTATAGAGGCCTAAATCCGTCCTCACCATCAAGATTTGCCTGAGCCCAAAACTGACACATTATTCCATGTGACTAGAGATGGCATGAATCAGATAAGAAAGAAAATGGCTACATTTAACAAAAAAAAAAAAGAGGGTGCCTAGGAGGCTCAGTTGATTAAGCATCCAACTCTTGATTCCAGCTCAGGTCATGATCTCATGGTTTGTGGGTTCGAGCCCTGCGTGGGGCTCTGCACTGACAACACAAGCCTGCCTGGGATTCTCTCTCTTTCTCCCTCTCTCTCTGCCTCTTCCCCGCTAGCTTGTGATTCTTCTGTTTTTGTCTCTCTCTCTAAAAATAAATAAACAAATATAAAAAAATTGTCATTCCTTTATACACAGAATTAAAAATAATCTGAGTCAAATTTGTGCCCATCCAATTGTTAACCTGGGGAGAGGGAACTTGAACTGGGTATTATAAACACATTGGGAAGCAACTGTGCATCTTCCAGCAGGGTGGGCAGAATCATGATTGCAGGCCACCTTTTCTGTTTTATCTGGTAGTGTGCATTCGGGTCAAGGATGCTATGAGATTAGGATGTTTCTTGTTACCAGAGTTGGGGCAATTCAATAATTTTGTGGTATTTTATCTGAAAACCATTACAATAAAACAATTGCCTCCGAATGACAGAATTATCACACAGAGAATAGGTCTTAATTTCTAAAACAAGTAAATAAATAATAACTTTGGAAGAAGAAATGAGATCTGGCCTAATTATATACACTAAGGATATTCAGTGTCTTATAATTCCATGTTTTGATGTTTAACAACCTTCAAGACTCTACAGCTATATTACATTGGCTGTTGATCAGTCTTTGATGTGTTCATTAAATATTCTTAGGCCTCCTGTACACTGCATTATTGGTATGTAGCTGATCACACACACACACACACACACACACATTGGGATGAATAACATTTTATTTTGTTTTTGTTTTGAGAGAGAGAGAGTGTGTGCAAGCAGGGGAGGGGCAGAGAGAGAGAGAGCGCGTGAGAGAATCCCAAATCAAGAGTCATGCTTAACTGACTGAGCCACTCAAATGCCCCTGAATAATATTTTAATGATGATGTTTTAAGAAATAAAATTAATGTAAGGATTCATGTTGAAGAAAATATGAAACAAATATATTATCAGTATCACCAATTTTTCTCTTTGTCTCAGACTCCATTATGGCCTAACACAACAGAGCTCTAAATTATTTACTACATTATACCAAACTCTGGCTAACTTAAATTTCATTAAAAGGATATTAAGTAGCTCAGAATTATTAGAAATTTAAAGAACTGGGCTGAGAAAATGGGCCCTTAATATGAAAATTCTAGGCAGCAAAGAAAGGACTGCTGTATCAGTTTGGTCATTATGTGATTATTGTCATTTTTCCCCATTGGATACTTCATAACCTGGACTCCACAATAAAATGATTTTTAAATCTCTCTGCATCTTTGTATCACTCCTCTGAGTTCAAGTTGTTGGATGGGAACAGAAAATCCTCCGCAGAGTCCAGGACTGATACACGTGTCCTAGTTTTTAGGGATTAGAGCTCAGTTTTGCTTCTTGTTAAGACCCATACAATGGAGGATTCCACTGAAATAAATATATTCAATTGTGGGATAGTAATAAAATGTCCAGTGTCTATTATGCCCATTATTATCTGGAGCCCTGGAATCAAAGTGAAAGCCCGAGCCAGTTGTCCAAATGGAAGAATAAAAATACAGAAAGCAGACAAATAAAGAAGTGATATTTAAGAAGCAAAAAGTAGCCTTTGAACTGGTCATGTAGATTTCTAATTCGGTGATAATGTCAGAAAGTTCAGAGAGTGGGAAGAAGAATGTCAACTAATAGGAAAATAAAAATATTCCTGAAAAGGTATTTCATTTTCTTGGTATTAAAAATTCAGATCACTCATGCAGTACTCAAAGAATCTTTTGCTTACTAGATGAAAAACCAAATAAATTCAAGGGGCTCTAAATAAAAACTCAAAGGAAAATACTAACTTTTATTTAGTTATTATAGATAACTAAATGTGTCATCAAGAATGTGTATGTATGTGGGACAGACTGTTAAAAAGCAACTACTTGATAGTGCATGGTGAGGTCGGTAAATATTCTTCGCCTCCAAAAATATACAAAATTGCCCCCAAGCCATTGCAGGTGTCTCGATATTGGTTATAGGACATCAGGTGAGAAGCACATCTTTGTGACAAACTGTTAGAGCGGAGGCTGCAGCCTTCTTGCCTGGTCGCTACAGTGTGCCCGAAATCCATTGTTGTGATTGCTTTCTGGTTTGGCTGTGAAAAGTGTCCGTGTCACTGCCAGGGAGACAGACGTAATGTGAGGCTGGAGTTGTGTTTTCAGGAGTGGTTGTTGTTTTCAGCTTTGCATTTCAATTATGTCAGCCCCCTAGGTCCACACTGCTTGACTCTGGGTTTATCCAGTGTAACAAAATGGCTCCTGCAATCCACATTTAGAGCCATTTTGCAATTTCAAAGGTAGGGAAAAAGGGGGATGGAGCATTAGGCAGAGAATCAGCTTACTTTTTAGCAGAGATGAGAAAAATTCCTGTAAAATTCCCAGGAAATAGGGGCATTCAGTTGGTTAAGAGTCTAACTTTGGCTCAGGTCATGATCTCTCAGTTTGTGGGTTCAAGCTCCTTGTCAGGCTCTCTGCTGTCAGCACAGAGAGCAGGCTTCAGATCCTTTGTCCCCCTGTCTCTCTGCCCCTCCCCCACTTGTGCTGTCTCTCTCAAAAATAAATAAATAATAAATATATAAACTTGAAAAAAATTCCCAGGAAACATTCTTTCACTTTATTCAACAGAATTCAACAAATGACTACTCTAAAATGCAAGTGAGTCCACAAAGTAAATTTCTGGTAAAAAGGAATAGGTATCATCATCTAACTAGGTTTTTTGCCACCCAGAACAAATTCAGGTTGATTTGGCAAAAGAGCTATGAACTGGCAGCTAATTGTGTCTGCTGTCATTTTTCAGCATACATCTCCTTTTGCAGTAGTTTAATTTCTCTGTGTCTTCCCCATGAGACTCTAAACCCCATGAGGTCAGGGACTAGACATGACTTGCTTACCATTATTGCCCTAGTGTAGAACAATATGCAATTCAAACAGGAATGATATACTGTATATAGTCATTGTGAAAATTCAAATTTCACACAGGAATAATAATGGCCATGAAAACGACATGCTTAAACCAGTTGTTCTTTACTGGGTGTATCCTCCCAGGGAATGGTTGGCAATGTCAGGACACAGTTTAATGATCACATTTGGAGGGAGAGATGCTACTTGTGTCTAGTGTGTAGAGGACAGGAATTCTGCTCAACATGCTATGATACACAGGAAGCACCCGTAAAAGAGTTGCCCCATCCAAACTGGCAAGACGTCTGGTGCATGCCGGTCGTGCCAAGGTTGAGAAACTTTGGCTTAAACTCATTTTACTTAATTTGTAATAGTCTACAAAAGTTGAAGACCAGCTTCAGCAACCACTTTTCTTATTTCCCCTTCATTCTATCTCCCTCCCCATCTTTTTCAGATAGAAAAAAATATATATTTGTTGTATGTAACAAGATACAGAATCTATACTACATCACTATTCCTGACTGAGATTGGGGAGCTCAGGACCAGCACCCCCAATATGAGTCAAACAGGAATTTGTATAAGAGGCATTTCATGACCTGATAAATGCTTCCTCCTGTCTTGTTGCCTGCGTTTGGGAACGCCTGTGAACACCTTTTCTATCGATAGAGAGCATGCCCAAGTCTTATTTCCTATCCAAGAAATCAAGCAGCATAGAAAGAACAAAACTAATAATTATTGATTCATACATTATGGTTAATGTTTGTTTATCATCATATTAGTCATAAGAATAAAGGAGAATATATCATTTCCAGCTAATAAATATCAAATAATTTTAGGATGGAGAAACCCTTAAGACTAGAAAGTTTGGCAGAAGTATCTATGGAATATATTTAAACGAGTAGTAGTTGTCTTTATGATTCTAAGTCAGCTTCTCTGATTGTGTTAATTCCCATTGGATGCTATAACAAATAACCACAATTGGGTGCCTGAAACAACAGTAATTTATTCTTACATCATTCTGGAGGCAGAAGTCAGCGTATCAACAGAACTACACTCCCTTTGAAGGGTCTGAGGGAGAATCCTTCTCGGTCTCTTCCAGCCTCTGGTGGCCGTGGCAATATTCCTTTCCTTGGCTTGTGTCCACATGACTCTAATCCATCTCTGTCTTCATTATCAGCTTTCTCCTCTGAGTATCTGTTCTCTATATGTGTCTTACAAGTCTGTGTTTCATTTGATTCAGTATCTACCCTGACAATCCAAGGTGATTTTATCTCAAGATCCTTAAAGTAATTATATCTTCAAATAGCCTTTTTCCAAGTAAAGTAGTATTCATAGATTCTGGGGATTTTATTTAGGTATCTCTTGGAGAATCATTTTTCACCTTATCACACTAATCATTTGAGATTTTTCTTTCACTTTGAATATCAGTTTTTAAATGTTTCCACACGTCAGTTATGTTGATCATTGCCAAGCTAATTTTGATTTATAACATAACTCATACTTATAGGTCTGTTTCTGGATTAAACATTGGTTACACCAGTTGATATCACTAGTTTTACTGCTATAGGAATATATTTCTGCTTTGGTTATTTAGCTGGCAAATACCTTGTTCATTTGCTGTTACTATCAGCCAGATTATTCTTTCACATTAACAATATTACACAGAATATTAAGATTGTATCTAGATCATTCTTTTCCAGTGCTGAAACGTACTGTCTTGATCACATACACCATGGCTGTGAGCTATCCTGCAAATGTGCTCTGATATTGTAATTGCTCTCATTGTTAAAATTAAAATATTTTTGACAAGTATTTTCATATTTGTTTCCTCTGTGACTCTTATAGCATGCAAAAGATTTAACTGATTGACATCATAGTTAAATCTCTTAAGTGCTCAGAGGAATTTCAAAAAGAAGAAAATAAAAGTTTTCTCATGGTCTAAAATATATGAAATTTTATAAATGCTTACTCATATGTATGCATACATATATTTTATAAAATATTACAAAATAGTATATATAATGAAGAAAATGTCAAGGAAATAATTTTATATGAATAAAAGAATATATATTTGCTCTTTTAAATATCTAACTTTCATTTTGAATCTAATAAAATGTGATATAAATACACAAGCATATGTAGGGGGTGAAAAAACACTTTACTCCCTTAGCTTCTCGATCTATGGATTGCACTGACAAAAGACATATTATTAGGAGAAAAGCATACAAATTTTATTGAATATTTTTACATGCACAGAAGAGCATTCATGGGGGGGGGGTGCCTGAGTAGCTCAGTCAGTTAAGCATCCAACTTGGGCTCAGGTCATGACCTCATGGTTCATGAGTTCGAGCCCCATGTTGGGCTCTGTGCTGACAGCTCAGAGCCTGGAGTCTGCTTTGGATTCTCTGTGTTTCTCTCTCTCTCTCTCTCTCTCTCTCTCTCTCTCTCTCTCTGTCTCTGTCTTTCTTTCTCTCTCTCTCTCTCTGCCCCTCCCCTCCTCAAACTCTGTCTCTCTGTCTGTCTCTGAAAAAAAAAGAAGAGCATTCATAGGAAAAACTAAGATCTGAAGGAGCAATTAGGACTGAGGGCTTATATAGCTTTTAAATAAAGAATGGGAAGTATGTGGAGAAGTGACAAGACAAAGGAAAAGGGGGTTAAGCTTCTTGGGATGATAAATTGTGGGAAAGTTACTAGGAAATACATGAGGGAGATTAATGGAATGTAAGGATTATTTTAATGGGTTTGTTTGTATAGATTAATTCCAGCATTGACCCCCAGTCTCCAGTGATAACAATGTTCTTCTTTTCCCTAAGGCAGGAAGAGCACTTTTTTCTTGGGAAATGTTATGACCTGCTTTGTGGTAGGAAGGGGAAGGTCAGAAAGCCCTTCCTGAATCTGTTGTTTCTCAAGTGTCTTCATCTGAAAATTATTAATATGCCAAAGTGGCATATTTTGGGGTGGCATGTCCTGAACCCCTTTATGTCTCCCACCTGAAACTTCACTGGAAATTACACATATTAAAAGCTGAGTTGGTGGCTGTGTACAGAAACATAGAGTTAGTAGCTGAATTTTAAGAGATCTTCAGAGAGAGAGAGAGAGAGAGAACATGCATTAGAACAAGAATAAATAAGCAGAAAAGAACAAATCTAAGTGTATTTCCTCATTTCCCATTAAGCTAATCTACCAAGCCTGGGAATAGGTCAGTCCAAGTAAATGGTGGAGCCTTATTTATCTTATGGAGAGTGTCAATTTTTTTAGGTATACATTAGACACTTCTTGTCTTATCCAATTCAGATAGAAGCAGCATTTTTTTTACTATTGACTGCACAAGCTCCTCCTTGTTGGACAGCGAACAAATCAAGGGTGTGACCATGTAAAATACAACACAGCCTCAGCTATTAACTTCTTATTGAAGTGTTTTCAGCATCCATATAGTAGATATTGAACTGTTGTTAGAGGAAAGATTTAGGGTTACCTTTAACAGATCATAAGTTTCAAAACATGGGAATAAGTCCCTCAATAATGGAAAGAATTAGGAGTGGGAATACAAAAATGGGTTTTCCGTGCCATTTCACCGGATAAATTTATATTGACACTATCTTCTGAACAAAGAAGATCTCAAGCTTGTAATTTGGCAAGTATTTAAGATGGTTTAATTGGTGATGAAAAGAGCAAAGTATCTGAGTCCATCTCACCTTGACCATTTACTTGGGAATCCTTCATATACCTTAACACTACATAAGATGATTAAAAAAAAAAAAGTAATGTTTCTCACAGACAAGGTCAGAATGGAACTTGGAATTCCCCAAGTCCCATGTGTTTTTGTCTTTGTCATTGGTCATGTTGGCATCTGCACACCTCCACTTTCCAGGTGCCCTCGTCAGTTTATAAGAGCAGAACAGATTGTAAAATGTCTAATATAGGAGGCCCAAAGTCTTACTTGACTTTTTCACCTGACCAAGTTAGTCCAGATTTTTGGTCCACCCATATATAACTTTTGGTGTTGGGCACCTAAGCTGGGCAGCTGAGCTACCCCAGATTACTTGAAGATGGCCCATGAACCAGCTGAAACATTTGCTGATTTGGCAAATGTTTGTGTCTTAAAAGGCTGTGCTTGAAACCCTTATGACTCCTGTGAAGGGTTTGAGGATGCAACTGTCGAATCAAACCATAGGGATCACTCCCAATATTGTTTTGGTATGTCACCTATACATGTCTAAAGAGAGCTATGCTTGTTTTTAATGAACAGGTAAATTTTTCCTTCCAATATTTTTATCTGAGCAAGGGACAGTCCTGGAGTTTCAACAGAGGTTTATCTGAGCCCAGTTAACTCACATCAAGGAGAGTAGATTGACATTGTTTTCCTGGTCATGGACCTCCTACTCTTTCATTCACCCATCTTCTGTTGTTCGCCTGTCCACCAGCAATGAATACGAGTTCAGGTTCTTTAATGCTATCTAGATGTTGACATAACCAGCAACGAGATTGATTAATTAATGTGGCCAAGGATTTTGAAAACTGGGGTGAAGGAATGTTGGGTTGTGTCTGACTTGTTGAGAAAATGGTAAGGCTTTGTAAGAGTGAGATACAGGTTGAAAACTAGCTTGGTGGATGATCGCAGGAAAAGTAAGACAGATTGAGACAAGCAGTCTCTAGTCAGTCTTCCAATAAACAATGTGAATGACGAGCTTAATTTAAATAAAGGTGGTTTTTTTTTCTCTGTTTCTTAGGAAGAACAGAAATTTAAAAGGAGGGTAAGTGTAAGTAGAGTCAAAGTTTTTTGAGACATGACCTTGGGGAAGACTGTCTATTTTGTGATGCTGTCTGCTTCAAGAGCCTGGGATTTGGCTCTGGAAATCCTTACTTTGATATCATCCAATTGTCCTGGGAGGAATGATCTGGGTCTAAGTTGGTGTGGTTCACATGAATCCCAGAGGATTTTTCTTTAATTTTGATGGCAGTGTAGGTTACCAGTATTTTGTAAGTTCTTTCCCAGCAAGGTGATAGTTTGTACTTTCTTCAAAAAATCTTAATGCACACCCAGTCTCCTGGTTAAAAGGGATGATAAGCCATGTCAGTTGATGGAGGCCATGGCTTTCTTACCAGCTAATGTCTTGCTCCAAGTATATTAGTTCTTATGTTCAGCTTATCATAGCATTAAATTGTCCACTTAAGTCCCCTTGATGGAGTGGAAACTGTAGAGATGCTAGGAGGCATAGGACAATGAAAAACTATTTCAAAAGGGGTTAATACAGGGCACCTGGGTGGCTCAGTCAGTTAAGTGTCAGATTTCAGCTCAAGTCATAATCTCACAATTCGTGAGTTCGAGCCTGCATCAGGTGCTCTGCTGT
Source organism: Felis catus (assembly GCF_018350175.1). NCBI lineage: Eukaryota > Metazoa > Chordata > Mammalia > Carnivora > Felidae > Felis > Felis catus. The sequence continues at coordinate 86,825,368 of NC_058374.1, forward strand.
CAGCATAGAGCCCACTTGCGATCCTATGTCTCCTTCTCTCTCTGCCCCTCTCCTGTTCATGCTCTCTCCTATTTAGAGTATTCTGGATACTCTAGACAGGGATAATGCTCCTGGTCATTTAGGTCATTTTTTGACAGATTTTTCTAAAGTCCATTTTTGGTCTAGATTTTTATTTTTTATTTTTTTTTCAACGTTTATTTTATTTTGGGACAGAGAGAGACAGAGCATGAACGGGGGAGGGGCAGAGAGAGAGGGAGACACAGAATCGGAAACAGGCTCCAGGCTCTGAGCCATCATCCCAGAGCCTGACGCGGGGCTCGAACTCCCGGACCGCGAGATCGTGACCTGGCTGAAGTCGGACACTTAACCGACTGCGCCACCCAGGCGCCCCGGTCTAGATTTTTATATTCTACTTGCCTTTATGGTTGAGAATGGTATGAGGTATGAAATTATAATGAGTACCTCAGAGTTTTTGTAAGTAAATAGTTTGTTTCTGCTAAAATGGTCTGATTTAATCCATAAAGGAATGCCAAGATAAAAAATAATCTCAGTTATTAATTTCTTGACCAATGTTGTGGCATCAGTATGTCTAGTTGGATAGCACTCAATCAGTTCACTAATCATGCAGACAATAACCAAATAGTAGAAATAGCCTAAAGCTGGTGGTAAATCTATAAAATCCATTTGGAGTGCGGCTGGGTCCAGTGTGGGCCTCAGAGGACAAATTGTCTTTTAATTCCTTAATGTTCCCTAGTCTGCACATATGTCCCATCTGATAGGAGGTAAGAACAGGCAAAGAGGTCAAAAGAAAGGGAGTACAGAAAGTCCATTTGGCCCAGTGTCTACTCCATCTGGCACATGTTTAGTGCTCTTTTATATCAGTTTGTCTTTTTCAGATTGCAGGATATTTGCTTCATAGTCTATAATATCATACAGGGATAAAAGCAGGTTTATAAATTGGGTAGACAAAGGAGATGTGGGCCCATTTTCAGCAGTGTTTTTAGTAGTCTTGTCAGCCCTACTGTTCCCAGTGATATAGTACGGATCTCCTTAATATGGGCTGGACCATGAACAATAGCAATTTTTGTAGCAAGATGAATAGACTGTAACAGAGTAACAATTATATGCTCATTGGCAATAGTAGTGTCAGCAGAGGTTAAGAATCCACAGAATTTTAGATTGTGCCAAATTGTGGTAGACTCCAAAGGCCTACCTGGGGTCATTGTAAATGGTGGCACTTTTCCCTTTTCCCAATGTGTAAAAACTCTAGTAGAAGCTATGAGTTCAATGTCGGGAAACTATGGTATAATCAGTTATATTTTCCTGGAATTTGGTTGAAAAGACCCATTATAAAATTGAAGTAAGTTTAGGTGGTATGAAGGGATATATAAGAGATCTTCTTGTGGCTTTGAAACCATTTATATAGTTGCAAAGCAGTCTTGAAATGGAGAGGGTTTCTCCATCATCAGGGAGAAGTAGGAGAGTAGCTGAGTTTAAAGTATTACAATAGGGCCACCTGAGTGGCTCATTTGGTTAAGCATCTGACTCTCGTTTCAAGCTCAGCTCATGATCTCATAGTTTGTGAGTTTGAGCCCCGCATTGGACTCTGTACTGACAGCTCAGAGCCTGGAGCCTGCTTCGGACTCTACCTGTCTCTACCCCTCCCCTGCTCACGCTCTGTGTCTCTCTGTCTCTCAATAATAAATAAACGATTAAAAAATTTAAAAAAATAACTTGAGAAAATATCAAGGGGGACTCACAGTTTCCCTGAGCTATGCAAGGCCATGTAGTCTTCCTCTAAATGTAAATGCAAAGAGAAATTGTGAATCGGGGGCAATGGAATTAGAAAGCTGAGCAAGAGTCAATTACTGTAAATCAGGCTATGTCAGCAGAAATTGAAGTAAGAACAGTAGTTATATTAGGGACTGTAGTGTAACAAGGAATTACAAAAGCCTTTATGGCTCTTAGATCTTATACAAATCAATAGGTCTGGTTCCCATCTGAATAAAATTTCCTTGTTTTCACTACTGGCAAGGTCAAGGTATTACAGAGTGAGGAAGTAAAGATAAGAACATTGTGCTGCAAAAATAAATAAATTAAATACATACATACATACATACATACATACATACATACATAATACTGTGCTCTAAAAGAAGTCAATTACAGATCCAATTCCCTGTTCTGCTACTTGAGAGAGAAAGAGTATTGGGCTACTGATGGGACAGGTTTCCAGAAAATGTGCATAAGCTCTACACTGGGTAACAATACAACCTCATTTGCGTGTGAAGAATAGAGACTAATGAAGACCTTTTTTAAGGTTACATCTTCTTCAGAGGATTTTGAAAGAGATAGGTTTCCTTTAGGGAAAGTAGAAAGTTTGACATTTGATCTGAGGGCAGGGAAATAAAAACACGTTTCTCATAACATTGTATGGTGGCATTACATTTGCCTAACAAGACTCTACCTAAAAGATTTGCCTATGAGTCAGAAACTCAAAAGGTATGATGGGTGGTAAGACAGCCTAGAGGTGTTGGGGTGGTCTCAGATATGGACAATAAAATAGGTTGCCCAGAGACTCTGACAGGTTGAACAGAATTAGAAATGGCAGGTAGAGATAAATCCTCTAAGCCAATGGTAGAGAAAGTGCCACTAGTGTCAATTAAGAAGTACAGCTCTTAGTGTGCCTGGTGACTCATTTGGTTGAGTGGCCAGCTTTTGATTTTGGCTCAGGTCATGATCCCAGCGTCATGGGATCAAATCTCATGTCTGGCTCTGCACTAAGCATTGAGCCTGCTTAAGTCTGTACTTCTGCCCCTCTCCCCACCTTGCATTCTCTCTCTCTTGCTAAACTAATAATAATAATAATAATAATAATAATAATAATAATAATTTAATAATTTGAAGAAAAAGAAGTACAGTTCTTGATCTTCTACTTTAAGTTTATCGGGAACCTCTGAGGTACAACTGAGGATTGACCAACCCCATCAATTGATGGGGAATTATCCCACATAAGGTAAAAAACTGATTCTCTGAAGTTTCTTGGATCTAGTGAGTTTGTTATGTAAGTTTTCCTTTCTTTTAAGCGCAGAACAGTTGTTTTTTCAAAGTCCTGGCCTTTTACAATATCTTCAAACATCTTAAGATGGATAGGGAAAACTCTATCATTGGAAAAGCAAGTGAGTGGCTGTTAAGTTACCCTTAGAGTCCTACTTCTTGTTTTTTAAAGACTCAATTTTCAAGGCAAGCACTGTTGATGTTAATTCCCTTTTCCTCCTGCTTTCCTGCAAACTATTTTCAAAATATTAGATAGCAGTGTCAATAGTGACACAGATACTGTCCTACACAGCCAACCACACCACTTTGGATTTCTCCTTTTGTACCAGAGAGATATGTCACTAAGGTGGAAATTAAAAGATTTCTGTGTTCTGGAGTGCCTAGGTGACTCAGTCGGTTAGGCATCCGGCTTCGACTTAGGTCATGATCTCATGGTTCATTGAGTTCCAGCCCTGCACTGGGCTTTGTGATGACAGCTCGGAGCCTGGAACCTGCTTCAGATTCTGTGTCTCCCTGTCTATCTCTGCTCTTCCCTGCTTATGCTCTGTCTCTCTCTCTCTCTCTCTCTCTCTCTCTCTAAAAAATAAATAAACATAAAAATATTTCTGTGTTCTGAGGCTTCAGGGTTTAATGCAGTGCGGCTTTGGAAAGTCTGTATAAAAGCATCCCACAAAGACCCTAGGATGTTTCTCTGTTCTTTCCGAATGTACAGTTCAACCTTAGACCCATTCACCTTGAGGGGAAGACATCTACTGTGACTTCTTTTAGTCCTTGAATATTGGCTTCCAGAAGATCCATTTCCTGATCATTTAGAGGAGAGTTTGGGAGAACTTCTAGCCATCTGTTTTCTCTGTTGGGGGAAAAGGAGTTTCCCCAGGGGGCTAGCTGGCCTGTCATATAACTGTAGTATAATCACAGTCAGGAAGAATACCTCTTAGCCAGTTGATGTCCCTATAAGTGGACATGTGAGTGGCCACTAATTTTTCTAGTTTCTTTCTAGATTTTATGGGATCTTCTAAAAGTAGGGATAAAGGGCCTAGTAATTTAAAAGATTTGCTGCTGTACAAGGGATGTGAATTCTTTGCAGTGGAGATCCAGGATACATCCTCAGTGGGCATTGCATGGGATGACCTAAAGCTGCTGGGGTCGGATTATATGTACGTGGCAAGTGAGTGGAGTTATAAGAAACAGCTAAATGAACCCTACTGCATGGGCCTGGGCCTTTGCCGAAGCTATTTCCTGGATATAAGCATTTATGTAAGTAATCTGTATACCCATCCAGACCTGGATATCAGACTGGCATACTTAGAGTAAGTTTTGCAGAGAAATAAAGTGGTCAGTGGGTATTTGGGGGCTTTTTCTGGGGGAAATTAAGAGTTTCAGGGATTAAAGGGATTTATTGAGGAGGTAGAGCTGGATTATGGGTAGGAGGATTTGAGCTGGGGGTCCAGAGATCAAAAGATCTTCTGGGTAGGAACAGGGATATAGGAGTATAGGAGGGAGGAGAAGGGAAATTTACTATAGATATAGATTTTATCTTTTTTTGTAAGTCTCATTTGTGTTTCTTTTTCTTGTTAGAAGAGTTCAGAGGCTCTTCTGTGTCCTTCTTTTGATTTGAATTTCCCATAAGTAACAATAGGACACCTGTTTAGAATGAGAGCTCTCCGAAATGTTTTTAAATATAATTTCTTTTCCAAATCAAAGGATACATCCATTGATGAGTACAAACTTAAAGGTATACCTGTTCCAGGAATGACTCAATCCAATGAACCTTTCCACAGAAAGAACCAGAGGTAACTTTCCAGACTTAGAATAACTTTTTATCATGGACGCAAGAGATATCCCTGAAGTGAGTGCAGCCTTCATGATCCAAAATATGATTCACAAAGATAGTCGAAGAAAGCAAGGACTCTTGTTGTCAGCAGGGGGAAGAAGAGTGTTTATGAGAACTTGTGTCTCCAGTCTCCCACAAAAGTAGCATGTTTCCGATTGTCAAGGAGCAAGAATTTCCTGTCCCCTTTAAGGTCTTTTGAGCTGGACTAAGAATCACATTGACATGAAACATATTAATTGGAAAAAATCAGATTTAATTCGGTACATATGAGGAATCCATACAGACTTGGAAATTCCAAAGACAGGCAAAATGAGATATATATATGTCATTCAGAAATAAGGAGAAGAGGGTATAGGTCTGGGACTTGAAGGGAAAGGAATGCAATTTACAGGAAGATGAAAAAGAGTAAATGTTTGGTAATGCAGTATTTTCTGGGCCACTCAGAAAAAAGGGGACATAGGAGACATTGAGCAAATTTTGCTAGGTTCCTCCCTGTCTACTATACCTGGCTCATAGTATGAGGCAGTTATATATGGTGATGGCTCTCTCCTTGAAGCTAGTTAATTTTTGTTTTGTAGGCTGTTGAGGGGAAGTAAAGAGCTCTTCCTACATTGGTGGGTTTTGATTGCTTTTTCATTCAAAATAACCTTCCTGCCAAAGTGACCCATCGTGAGGGGGCCTTGCTCTTGGCCCACAGTCAGACCTGCTAATCTGGGACACTAGGTAGCTGATACTCCTCCTATGGGACTCTTCCAGTAATGACAAGGCAACAGGGTAAAGATGATGAAGGCCCTTTATGGGCTGAGACTCCTTATTAAGCCAAACTCTGTTGAGAGATGGCACAATCAGAAAATGCTACTAGTACACTTTGTGTCTCAGGTTCCTAGTCTGATGGCTGGCTACCTATTACAAACTCTACAGTCTGCCTTCTGTCTGGCAGTAACCTGGTTACAAGCCGAGTTCTCAATACACAAATAAAATGAAAAGAAAATCTCATCCAGGTTTTGGTGTGTGTGTGTGTGTGTGTGTGTGTGTGTGTGTGTGTGTGTTGTTTGCTTTGTTTGCTTGTTGGTGTTGGTTTTCATTGGTGGTCCACAGTAAAATTCGACCAGACTTTGGTCCAGTGAGAACCATTAAGTCACTTGTCTGTGAGAAGCCAGCTTGAACAATTGGCTTATGAGGCCCATGCCTATATTCTATCCTTTGATTCTCCCCTTTATTAAAAATGTCATAAAAGACAGAAACAAAGGAAAGTTGTGGCCATTCCTGAGAGATAAAGGATCAACTAAAACCAAGAGTACTCAAAACAAAGAACACAAGGAAAGGAAAAGAAAAAGACAAGAAGAGACTCTCAGCATACTCACTTGACTGATTCCTACAAGCAGACACCTGGAAGAACAACATGGTAAGAGTTCTTCCCTTTTGCTGACTTTTCTCAAGTGTCCCCAAGATATCAGCTGCAGTCTCTGAAGTGAGTAGAGTATCCTGGCCAATGATATTCTGTCCTCATCATGATCACTGTAGAGGAGGTGAAAGAAATCTCCTCTACCTTCTTAGGTTCTGTAGTTGAAGCGTATGGACTGAACTGACAAAAGATTAGCACCAAAAAGGATACACATTTTATACAAAATTTTTACATGCACATAAGAGTTTTCAAAAGAAAAACAAAAATCCAGGGAAACAGCTATGACTGAGACCTTATATACCTGTTTAACAAAGAATGATAAAATTGTGGATAAGGGGATAATTGTGGACAGAAGAAAAGGGGGTTAAGCTCTTAGGGGAGATAAATTGTGAGAAAGTGACTTGGAAATATATGGGAAATGGAGGGAAGATAAGGATTAATTTAGTAGGTTTGTTTGTACAAATCCATTTCAGCATTGACTCCCCATCTCTGGTCATAAGAATGTTCTTTTCTTCCTATCATAGTCAAGGCACTTTTCTCATGAGAAATTTTATGCCCTACTTGTTCGTAGAAGGTGGGGGTAGGGTCAGAGAGCCCTTCCTACATCTGCTGTTTCTCTTCACCTCAAAATTATCAATATGCCAAAATGGCATATTTTGGGGTGACATCTTCTAAACCCTGAACACATACACACAATCTTGGGACTACTGCAGATTTTTCTGAAGTGAGTAATTCAAAAGGTTAATTTGAATTGCATAGGAAAGACAACACCTAACGAGGCCCAAAAAAAAAAAAAAAAAAAAGTGTTCTGGTTCGTTAGCTTCCAAACAGATATTTTTATATAAAAGGGTACATTTTTGAAGAACTGCGAGGGAGTTATGTGCAAAAATTCTGTTCATGTATAACAGGATTTATTCTAATACCTCCTACGCACCACTTTTAAAATGCACCCCTCTCTGCTTTATGGATTGTTGTCTTGGGAGGGACTGTGACTTGGTAAGAGGTGGATATTTGTAGAACAAAAACCTTGCTACCAACAAAAAGCCTTAATAAAAATAGTAGTTTTAAAATGATGATAAACAGAGAGAAAAACAGGTAGATAGGTGGATATAGCTTTATATTTTTTAGGTTGCTTTGAAACAAATCAACATAAAAACTAATACCAAATGAAGATTTCAGATTTGATGAAGTGTCAAAAGAGTATTAATCACAGAACAATTTTCTTTTTACAGCTAGTTTTCCTAAACCCCTTTATGATATTATATTGGCATGAAGTCTGATACGTAGTGTAAAAGAGTAGCTGCACAATAAGGTGAACACTAGTCTTTGACCAAGAAAATGAAACTATTTACGTGAGTATATGCCCAGGCATTCCTTTTTTTTTTTTTTTTTTTTTTTTTTTTTTTTTTTTTTTTGTACAAAAGAATAATGATGTCCGGAACTACAGGGCTTTTGTGGAAGGGCCTCTGGTCAAAACCAAAGGGCATTTGATGGTTAAATCCAAGGAGGAGGCAGGAAGTGGATGAAGACAAACAAGAGGAAATGATTATTTGATTGTGGATGAAAGAGTGGAGCGTACAAAGCCGTACAGATTAGCAAACCCGAAATGCCAGCATTCCTTCTGAGCTATAATTTCCTGAGAACAAAAAGGCATTAACTCAGTACCCTCAATGCACAATGCCTACTAATTGCCAGTGATAAAAGTAAGCCTCCTGCTTCTAATCCCAAAACCTCCTACCATATTTCTGTGAATACCAGTTGTGAATTTGTTCACTCTGTTTCCCCTATGATAAAAGCGCTCCTGGAGGAGACATAGCTGTTTGGTAGGCTTCTATATTTAAAAATAGACAGACATAATCAATATAAGGAACAAATGGATTTGAAAACTTTTGTTAAGTGTAAGTACTTACTTTACATTATAACCTGTTGGCCGGCCATTTAAAATTATGCACTGAAAGAGAACAAAATATACCACCCAAAATATAATGCCCTTTTGGCATATTGATTATTTTAAGCTGGTTATTTAAAAAAAAATGACAGACACAGAAGAAGCTCTGAGAGCAGAACAGAGTTACCCTTTTGTAAGGAACAATTACATTTATAAGGGAAGTCTCTATTTGTAAGGGGGTTTCCCTTATTATAAGAGAAAGAAGGGATGATTTTAGAAACTGTTATCCATGGAAACCTTAAAGCCACATAACAATCTTACCCTTGTTTGCTATGATTTGTCTGAAAACCTCCTGTAATGGATTCCCTGCCGCAACGTCCTTTTTTTTTTTGGTCTTTAGCTGAAGGTGCTACTTACGGTGATGGCTTGGGCCTTTTCAAGGAATTAGTTTTCCTGGGTTTTTCCCATTATACAGGAGGTATACATATTATTACTTTTGTTTGTTTTTCTCCTGTTAATCTGTCTTATATCAACTTAATTACACCAGACAAAGAACCAAGAAAAGGAGATCGTTTTTCTGCCCCCATAACACCGGTGGAGAGAATTTTTTCAATAAAAACTTTATGATTAAACACCTGATAAAATGCCATTACATGTATTAAAAAACAAAATTTAACTGAGTAAATTTGAAGATCTAATTGGCTTTATTAAACAATTCATGAATCAGGCAGCATCCTATCTAGCAAGTAGAGGGGAGCTCTGCTGAACTCAACAAAATAGAGGTTTCTGAAGACAGAGAGGGCATTTAAAAGAAGGGGGAGGAGGAGAACAAAGAAAGAATAGGGGAAGGGGGAGAGGAGAAAAGAATTTATTAGCAAAAAATGCATTGTTTAGGCAAGGTTGCCCTCCTAAGGAGAGAGGAAGTATTCTATCAGCAAATTTCCTAGTATTGGCCAGAAAATTTCATGTTGACTAGTTAAAGGTTACATTCCTGGGAGGTTGAAACTGCAGCTAGTTAGGTATTAAGTCCTGATTTACTGATGTGGGGGCCTTATGGCAGGTATTCTTTTTAAGGATTCTCCCCTTTTGATTAGACTGTCAGCTTAACTGGGAGATGTGATCAAAGTTGAAGGCATTAGCACCACTCTTATGCACCACTCTGTAGTTCTTGTAGACCTTGTGGATCCTTTGCTTGGCAGCTACAGGTCATGTTTTTGCTTACTGTCTGTGATATTTACAGGTTACAGCTTCAGGTTTACATTCTTTAAGTCAGCCATCCTCTTCATTCCTTTTCTGAATTCCAGTCTTAGGGAGATCGTTTGTGTGGTACTTAGCGACTACAATAACTTTAAAAACTAATAATTTACTGATCATACCAGTTAAGTAGAGACCTGCCAGAAGAGTGAATCCTCAATTATGAAAGCCTCTTGGCAGGTTCTTTTAAATTTACAATGTAAATCCAAGGGAGTCAACCAGTGAGATGGCTTATTTTGTTTACGAAACATTAGGAACACAGATTTTCTCCTAACCTGAAATAAAGGATGATTCTAAATTCCAGGGGTTATTCCCCCTTAGCACTGGCCTGGGAGATAAAGATAAGGGTCTTTCCAGGCCAATACCAGCATGGAGACAATGAAAAGGAGAGTTATATGTTTAAAGTATGAAGTCTCCATCCATTGTTTCGGTGGAAGTAGTCTACCTCAAAGTCAGCAAGCAATAAAGTTACATACACAAGTTATATCTGTCCACAATGTCAGGTTTACTCAGTCATAAAGCAAGGTCAACATAACCATAAAGCAGGGTCAGGATTCCAAAGTCAATGACATTTCACTACACATTTCACTTGGCTTCATAACATGCCACACAAAACAAAGTACAATACAAAGTCACACAACAAACAAGACACAGTAAAAGGTAAGAAATTAACAAACTGGCGGTGCCTAGATGGCTAAGTCAATTAAGTGTCCAACTCGTGCTATTGGCTCAGGTCACGGTCTCATGGTTTTTGAGATCGAGCCCCACATTGGGCTCCACACTGACAACACAGAGAGTGCTTGGGATCCTCTCTTTCCTTCTCTCTCTGCCCCTCCCCTGCTCTCTCTCTCTCCCTCTGTAAAATAAATAAACATTTTTTTTTAATTAAAAATTAACTAAAAAGGAAGTTAACACACCAAACTTGAAGTTAGTGTCTGAGCACATGGTTCACATTGAGGACTTGGTTGGTCAGGGTCAGCTCTTGGGGCTTAGGGCTTACTATGCTTCAGCAGTGGAAGATCTTTATTATGATCAGTGATCAGCTGGACGGAGTCTTCAGGAGCAGTTGCCTTTCTAATGTGATCAGATGTGGAAGAGTCAGTGTATGGAGAATCTGAATGTGCTGCAGATGTCCTGCCCTTTTAAAGGAGTTTAATCAGTCCAGGGCCTATGTAGGCCTCTTCTGGGTCTGCTTCTTTTCACTTCTGGGTGTTGTCAGTCTGTACTGGTTTTGGTGGTATCTTCTCTCTCTTCCTTCCTTCCTTCCTTCCTTTCTTTCTTTCTTTCTTTCTTTCTTTCTTTCTTTCTTTCTTTCTTTCTTTCTTTCTTTCTTTCTTTCTTTCTTTTTAATGTTTATTTGCTTTTGAGAGACAGAGGGAGGCACAGAATCCAAAGCAAGCTCCAGACTCTGAGCTGTCGGCACAGAGCCCAATGCGGGGCTCAAACCCACGAACTGTGAGATGATGACCTAAGCCTGAAGTCAGACACTCTACCAACTGGGCAACCCAGACACCCCTGTGATGTCTGTTCTTAAGCTTCAATGCCCTTGGCTGATTACATCACTACTTAACATGAGTAATTCCATCTTGCTCTCTATACTTGTCAATATGATTTAGAGGTCTCCAGCATCTGTACAAGACTAGCAGTCAGGTGGAGCCTTTCTCAGCTGGGTGATGTGTCCCCAAGCTCAGTATCTTATAGTTTTGTAATAGTGTCAATGGTCAGGAGTACTTGGTAAGGTCCTCTTCCATGGGGCTGGAGGGCTGTTTTCCTCTGATCGTGTTTCCAGAATACCCAGTCACCAGGCTGTAGCCTGTGACCAACATGATTCTTTGAATTGAGATCCAGGAAGACTTTTTTTTTTTTTTTTTAGCCTGTTGATGATAATCTTGAGCACAGACATTAGAAACTTATAAAACAGCTCTTGTCATACTAGCATGAAGCAACAAGTATACAGCAGCAGCTTGTATACCAATAGAATTTTAAGAAGTTTGTAGGTTTTTGTTAAGGCTTATATGACTTGTTTAGTGATCTGGGTGCTTTGATCAATGGAGATCATGGAAAGTATACCCCAAATGGGTAAAGCACTGTTTTACTCTCCCCGCTCCCAGAGTGGGGACATAAGCCTTACAGCAGGGAAAAACTTCAAACCATGTGGAAAACACATATACAGTAACAAAAACATATCGATACCCAGTAAATGCCAGTTGAATGAGTCCATCTAAATGCAGGTGTTTAAAGGTTCCAAGGAAGGTCTGAGGCCTCTGGGGACAAAAATAGTTTTTGCCAGAACTATGGACCCAGCAAATCAGACATTGTGGGTAGACTGTTTTTGAAATTTTATATTGGTCTCCCCACCATTCTCAATTTGTAATTTGAGTCACCTTTAATGTACCATGGTGAAGGAATGTAAAAACTGACAGATGGGATTGCCAGAGAGCAAGGAAGAACCAACCAACTGTCTTGGGTTCCCTATAACCCTGACATTTAATGTACAGCCATTGTTTACCATGTTAATGTCTCTGATTTAGGAACAGGTTGTTGCCGTGTTACAAGGACATTAGGATAGCAAAAACCTGGCAATGAGGAACCATTTTCCTCTGGGCTTTATCTACATGTGCCACAATCTTTACAGATTCTGTTGCTATTGCCTTTGTATGAAAGCCACCTTGATCACATATTAAAATTTCTTTCCAAAGATTCCTTTCCACAAACCTTTTACAACTTTATTTTTTATATTCACATTTTGTTCTAAGTTTTCCTTCTTTAAATAACCAGCCTCACTTTAGGACAAAATTACTTTCTTTTCTCTAAATAAAAATGTATTTCTATTTTTCATACTTCATTTTTTTACCAAAAACATACATCTTTTCTTGTAAAAGAGTTGCTTCCCTTATTATTTCCACTGATCTTAATTACATTTATTAGCATTCCAAACTTTTAAAAACCTTAATTTCTAGTCAAAATTAAGTAGTAGTGAATGAACTCATTCATTGTGAATATATTTCATAATTTTAGAAGCATACACCCTCTTCAATTTTCCATCATAGCATAGCATGAACACATACAAAAATTGTTTTTTTAGTTTTTTTGTAATAGGAAACCAAAAGTAGATAAACCTATATTTAGCAATTAAAGTTTCAATATTTTATCATAATCAGAAATGACCTAGTTATTTAATTAATTTAAGTTGAGTTATCATTTAACCTAACTAAGCAAAATTTTAAGGTTTTAGGTTACCAAAAATATTTGGGAAAAGTAGTTAAGTAAATGTAAATATGCCTGAAAATATGCCTGAAAACTCTTTAAGTAGATGTAAATTTGCCTGAAAAGTTCCTTTATTGCTTTTATCTTGTTTATTTACACCTACTTAATTTACATGTTCTTAGAAATTGTGTTTAGCTACCTTACAAGAGCTCTGTTAAACACTAGACAAAGTCAGCTCTTATTCCAAGCTATTCTTGTTTTTGTTGACAGATCTTCTAAGAAAGAAATAACATGAACTTGCTTGGCTAATAAATGAAGTAAAAAAAAAAAAAGTTTGATATTTAATTCTGAGATCTCTAAAGACATGCCTGTTTTAATTAAACCATCAACATTAAACTAGCTTTCATAGAGAATATTTTCCCCTTTCACATAAATCTGAAAAACTTTGTGTTAGTTTCTATCTTTCTCAGAGTTTTAGAATGTCCAATCCTTGTAAGTGCTTGCCTTTCAACCAACTAAATAGAGCTCTTTTGGAACAGGGCCACAGGTGCAAGAGCACCGGGCTCCAGGGCTTTATGCAGACCAGGTTCGGCAACTTGCTGCTGACAAAATACAAAGGCAGAAAGGTGAGCGGTGCTAAACCAAGAAAGGAATTTATTTCATTGAGGCCAACACTGGGAAGACAGCAGACTAACATCTCAAAGACTGTCTCCAAAGTACTGAAAATACTTCTAGGTTTATATAAGGAAAATGTGGGACAGAGGTCGGTGGGCACATGCAGGTGGGCAACAAAGGTCAGGTTGATTATTACCTTGGGGTCAGTCAAGGGCCAGGTCTTGCTGGCTCAGGGTGGTCCTTATTGCTTGAGGGGGTAGTTTCATTTCTCCTCATGGATACTTCCCCTGCAGAGTCTTTTGCAGGAGTTAAGAGATAAGCTGGGGAAAAAAAACTTAATTAGAAAGTGGAGGTGGTTGAAGTCTTTTTTCAAGGTATCTGAGTGTTCAAAGGGGTTTAGATCTTGCAAAGATAAGTCAAGAATGTGCATCAGCTCAATCTTCACTTTTGAATCAGCACTGGGAGTTTCACCACTGAGTTATTGTCCTGGATATGATTAGGCTATCTCCTGGCCTGATAGTGGCTGCCAGGGGCCTAAAATGACTTTTTTTTTTTTTATAAGTTTACTTATTTGTTTTAAGACAGAGAGAGACTGTGAGTACAAGGAAGGAGCAAAGAAAGGGAGAGCGAGAGAATCCCAAGCAGACTCAACATTGTTGGTGAGACCCTGATGCTGGGCTCAAACTCACGAACCTGAGATCATGACCTGAGCCAAAATCAAGAGTCAGATGTTTGACTGAGCCACCCAGGCACCCCTAAAATGACTTTTCTTATGTCAAGAAAGCTATGTTTTGTCTTTTTGTTTCTGTGGACCCCTAACTCCTTTTGTTTATAATATCATCAGGAGGTATAGTGATAGCTCACATTTATAGCACCTATGGACATACAGGAAGATCTAAACACCTTATGGTTACATATATTTGTGGAGAAAAATTTTATGCTGTGTCTTTGTCTCTGGAATTAATCTTAAGGAGGGTGCACTAGAGTTTGGTTGTAAGAGCCCTTTGAGTGTATTCAGTTTGTACTTTTTAAAAAGGCCTCTTCTGGGGCGCCTGGGCAGCTCAGTCGGTTGAGCGTCCGACTTCGGCTCAGGTCACGATCTTGCGGTCCGTGAGTTCGAGCCCCACGTCAGGCTCTGGACTGATGGCCCAGAGCCTGGAGCCTGCTTCCGATTCTGTGTCTCCCTCTCTCTCTGCCCCTCCCCCGTTCATGCTCTGTCTCTCTCTGTCTCAAAAATAAAATTAAAAAATGTTAAATTTTTTTTTTAAATAATAAAAAGGCCTCTTCTTCTCCCCTCTTCCCCCACCCACTTTTATTTCTTTTGGTCTCAGATGATTGTGGGCTGTGTTTACATTTCCAAGATATGATAAGATGCATAACTTCAAAGAAAGAGAAAGAATGTAAGTTCCTCTAAGAAGGTCTTTGGATTCCTAAGGCCAAAATTTATAAGCCTTTTGAGATAAACGGGGAGGCTTAAGGATTGGTAAAGAAATAGGTGAATTTTGAGTTGCCTCTAAAGCTGTCTTTTGTTTTGCAAAAGACTCGTGAGCTAAGGATAGTTGCTTTCAGTGTTTGACAGAATTGTGCTGTGACTTAAATGACATCATAGGTTGATTCACCTATCCAATACATTATCTTCAATTTGCTTTTCTCATTCTGGCTACATAGTTTTAATTTTAAATATTTCTAGCAGTATTGAATAACCATCCTTGGATGTAAGATGGATCCTCAAACAGGGTACAAAGGATATTACCTTCCCCAAACCCAGAGTCACTGCCAAAAAACGCCAGAAGAAAGAACCAATAACGTGCGTGTTTCAGGCAGTCAGAAAGCCAAACTCAGTTATGCAAAATGAGACAGGCGAGAAGGCAATAGTCATCTCTGGAGAGAAAGGATCAATACAATGGGTTCGGATTTGGAAAGGATGGGACAATGTGAAATTTCATTTTTTAGTCTCTAGTAGGCACTTCAGACAAAGATTCAGCAGAATTGATTCAGGTACTTTTCTGGTTTCTACAGGTTTTTCTAGGATTCCTTTAGAAGTTTCTGGTATCTGTCAGTTTCCCATCTGCTGCTTAAGGGCATAAAGTAGCAGTTTACCAGAAAATCCCTCTGTTTTTGTCAATGCTGGGAGGACCCATATGGGGGCCCTCCTCTGAAGAGAGAGATGAGGTGTCTGTAAGGTCATTAACTTAGAGGACTTTTGTTTACAGTTGTATGGTCTTTTCAAAGTAGGAAAACAATTCTGATAGAATTAGCAGAATGAGTCCTGGAAGGAGGAGTTAAAAGAGGAATAGTAGGAGTTAGCCAGTCTTATAGTCTTTTGTTTTAGGTACTTCTTACATCTTTAATTTTTCATTAGCTCTTTGTAATGAATCTTTGAATGAAACTGCTTTGGAATTTTGAAACCTTTTGGAGGCTTCTGCTTGCCAACGAGAGCAGACACCCCATTTTTAATTTGGGAAACCTTGCTTTCAAGTGTGCCTCTTAAATGATCTTATCAAATCCCAATGTTCCTGATCATGACCATTGTCTTTTTAAGTTGTCAGTTCCCGAGGGCTGCAGCAGTTTACTAGGACCCAGCCACATGGGGTTAGCCCACATTTCTGTCCAGCCTTATTTGGGGGCCCGCAACCTGACAGTTACCTAGCAAAGGGGCTCAAGACAGACACCCCAGAATGTGCCACATAGGCATGCCTTGAGTTGAAGGCACTTGAGAACCTTCGATTCAAGAGAAAATTTTGTCCTTCCCTTACACAGAATAATCTAAAATAGGAGTATTCCCCAGAATTAGGGTTATTAACAGAGGTAAACGTCCAGTTACCAAACTTCTGCTTATCACCCCGTAAAATGCATTCCTTTCCTCCAAGTCTCAGACCTGGACCCCTTATCCTTAGTTCAGGGTGACATTTATAATTCATTTTGTCTGACTGCCTTTGGAATTTCCATGTGTATGTGGATTCCCTATATGTACAGCCATTAAAATTTATTTTCTTTTATTAATATGTCTCATGTCAATTTGATTTAGACCAGCTAGAAGGACCTTTGAGGGGAAGGAATTTTTACTCCCTGACACAAGCCACATTCCTTAAGATGTAAAACAAGCCTATAGATTTGTATAGATTCTGGGACCATAGTTCTTAGATATAAAATACGCAAGTATGCCAGAAGGTGGTGTGCTTAACTTTTTAAAATTTAGGAATCCCATTAGCTAAGCCTTTGTTTACACAAAACAAGACAAACAAACATGGTACCTTAACACACCAGCAGACATCCAAAGATGTCACTATGGACAGACCAAGAGAAGGTCCTGCACATCACCACCAGCAATCCCCAGCGTGGACTAAACCAGGAGCCTCCATTAATGAGGACTATGGACTAGATATGGGGAAATGGGGAAATGGGGAAAGGACTAAACCAGCATACTCCAGTAAATGGAGACTGCACACTGGCAATAGGGAATGGGTTCCAATGTAGACTGAACCAAGGGCTAAGTCAGAGCATCCTGTTAGTCTAGACTCACCTGTCAACTCTGGACTAGAAAGCCAGTTAGATGGTTAGCTCAAATGCAAAAAGAACAGAGCTCAAACAGAGAGGATTTACCAGTGGCTCTTGGAAATGATGAGAAGGACAGTGAACTCAAGAATGTCACAGGGCCCTACACCTGTGTTTCTCCTTATCCCCATGTGCCCTCACAAGTTCACTTTAGATCCCAGCGCTGCCACCAAATCTGTTACAAAACAAAATCCAACTCAGTAAATTTGATGATTTGATTGACCTTATTAAATGATTTATGAATGGGACAGCATCCCATCTAGCAAATAGAGGGGAGCTCTGCTCACCTAAGCAAAAGAAAGGTTTTTAAAGGCAGAGATGAGGGAGAGTATCACTTCTGGAGAGTTTTGGCAGTGTCTGAGAGATGAGGGAGAAAGGCAAGATCTGAATGTGTTTTGAATGGGATTCTTGGTTTGAGGAAGGCCTTTCAATGGTAGAAGGAGGATGGACTTGATTAAGACTGGACAATTGATCCTAATCAACAATGGAAGCTTCAAGGAGATGATTTTGAAGTGAGATGATGTTAGAGTATGATTTGTCTGTGGACTTTTTTCAATGAAAAGTTGATGGAGCATTCCGTGAGTTCCTGTGATAAGTAATTAAGCCATTTTGGGGGCAAGAATCTTCTCAGGGCCCATCCTGCACAGTGTGGAGAAGGCTTAAATAGTTTTGCTTCTTATAGTTATCAGCACATGCATGCACGCACATACATGCACACACACATACACCTGCATAAATGAAGTGCCCAAACTGAATCATTCATAGCTGTATCTGTCAATTATAGCTACTATAATCTCAATATGACCAAACTTTACATGGGCCATTACATAATGATGAAGCTGTTGTTCTCCCAAGAAGATGCAGTAAGACTTTGTTATCCTCATTGCTCATTTTTAATTGTAATTTTTTGTCCCCTCTTAGAAGCAGAAAACCTGTTTGCCTCTTAAGTTTTTGAGAGCAGCCATGTACTCATTATTCTAAGGATTGCTAAGAGAATGAAAGGTACTACTGAACAATCTATCAAGGCTGCTAACTCAGGAAACAAACCAGAAAGTCCTGGGCCACTACTGTGGCCAGGCGATCCGCTCCCACCTGGGGAATCTCAAAGGGGTGGGACAAATCGAAAGCATAGCTCCAGGCTGGGTTTGTCAACACTGTTGCTAAACAAACTTGGATACACTTGTCACAGGAAAAGCCAATAACTTTTCCAAGGGTTTGGAAAAGAGAAAGGGAGAAATTTATTTTGGGTTCCAGCAGCCAGGGAAGGTGGCAGGGTCAAGCCTGAACAACCAACCTCTTGGCTGGCAAGATGGACACCTAGAGTTTTATGAGGAGAGGTTGGGGGGTACGTGCAAGAGAGCAGGCAGGAAGCATGTAATCATTTGTGGGAGGTGGTTTAACCCATGAACTTGATCAGGGAGGGAGACATCTGGCACGTAAGCATGAGCATTCCATTGCTATTAGGCCTCAACAACGTGCCATAAGAAATAAGCCAAATGGGTTTTAGTTAGAGCATGAATTAGATGGGCTTGTCTATTCCTGATTTTAACTGTTGGGGTCTATAGTTGAGCAACAGGACTCACTAATACACCAGCAAACTGAAATCACTTAATTGGTGGCTTAAAATTAAATCTCAGTTTTGCCAGTTTACTGACTACCAATGAAATATACACACTACATCTTTATTCATTCATCCATCAGCCGTTGTTTCCATGTCTTGGCTGCTGTAAATAATGCTGGTTATGAACATGGCGGTGCAGAGATCCTGATTTCATTTCCTGTGGATAAATACCCAGAAAGATAGCAAGTGTTGGAGAGTTTGTGAAGAAAAGGGAACCCTTATGCAACATTGGTGGGAATGTGAATTGGTATAGCCACTGTGGAGGACAGCACAGATGTCTCAAAAAATCAAAACCAAGTGGCATATTTTGGAGTGTCATATTCTGATCATCTTCACTCTCAAACTACTTTTTTATTGGTTTGATGTCATTGCCTTCTAGTTTAAAAATATTTAGGAAATACGAAAGCAGTGCCATTTAAAAACAACTTATTTAAACATTCTGGATAGTCTCTGAACAGAGCTCTATTTTCTCTCAAATTCCTTAAGAAGGATACATAAATGTTAATATTGGGATTTAGGAATAAGGTTTTTTAGCATTACATCTGAAGTTTATGGCAAAGGTTTATATTATAAAAAGTAAAACCGCACTTTTAAAAAATTTACAAATCATAAACCAGTGCACTAATAGCTACCATCCATCAAACATTTATCCAAATGTTTATTATAAATTATGTAGAGTTCAGGAAACAGAAATTAGAAGAGAAAAGAGAAATAGAATCCATTCTTTTTTCCAGTAATTCATAGGCTTATACACCTTTATGGGGAAATGTTTATCCTTTCTATGCAATGAAATGTTTAATTTCCTTTAGATAATCAGCATCTCATGAGAACATGGGTAGTAGGACTTTTTGTTTTGTTTTGTTTTTTAATATACTTTGAATTTTTGAATAGATGTAGGTTTTCGAAAAAATTACTAATGCTTTTGAGTTCCCATATAACTCACATCCAGTTTCCCCTATTATTAACATCTTCTATCAATATGGTATAATTGTCACAATTTATGAATATTGGCACATTATAGTGATAATGAACTTTACCTGAGCCCTATAGTTCTGGAAGCAGCTATAGTTAAAGGACCCTCCCCTCACTTTGTGTTCTGGGAAAATGGTTACTGCCATGAACCAACCATCCCCACATGAGTTAGGTAAAACTTCGATAAAAAAGAATAACACCGTTTCTGGACTTGTGGATAAAACCCTTTTTACCTAGGACAAGGCCAAGCACAGACCCTCCAAATTCTCATCATTTGCCTCTTTTTTTTTTTTTTTTTTTTTTTTTTTTTGTCTCCACTGATCAATCTGAGCAAAGTGCTTGACTTGGCCAAACTTAATTTAAGCTTCTTTCCTTCCCACAGGACCTTGAACTTTGTCCCATCTTCTGTCTTAGCCAGTGTGAGAATTAAGAACAGCGCCTCCTTACTGGCCTCTCCCAAAAAAGCAACTACACTTGAAGACAGACAGTCCCTGATCAACTCTCAAGTCCTGGTTCTTCAGAGCCTGGCTTATTGCCACTTCTAAAAGAAAAATCCATTTTTGCCTTTGAAAGGTTTGCAGATTAGGTAGTTGGAACCACGACCCTGTAGCAATAATCTTTTTGACTGAAGTCTCTCTTAAGTCCAGATTTGTTATGTGAAAATTACTACAGTTGAAACTTTCTTTATGTTTGTTTAGTTTTACTTAGTAGCCTCTTTTCTGCTCCAGGATCCCATCCAGGATAGCACATGGTATGTAGTTACTTTGTCTCTTTAGGCTCCTCTTGATTGTGAGTTTTCTCAGACATTCCTTGTTTTTGATGGCTTTGACAGTTTTGAAGAATACAGCTCAGGTATTTTATAGAATGTCCCTCTACTGGAATCTATCTGATATTTTTCTCATGGTTGGACTGGGGTTAGGAAGACCAGTAGGTGACCTGGGGAGGAAGACCAAACAGGCGAAGTGCCATTAGCACTCGTATTGAACATTCATACTAAGTGTGAACCAAGATCCAGGTGCAAGGTGTGTTCATTGCTACTTGATTATT
The DNA here is from genome assembly GCF_018350175.1 of Felis catus. NCBI lineage: Eukaryota > Metazoa > Chordata > Mammalia > Carnivora > Felidae > Felis > Felis catus. The sequence continues at coordinate 86,845,823 of NC_058374.1, forward strand.
GTTATTTCTAGGCTCCCTTAGCTTACAGAGTGAGGAAATACATATGTACACACATATGTATACATCCATCTGTATGTATATTAAACTATACATCATTTTACACTGATGTCTCCAACTCTAGTCCATTACCACATGAATTCATGAATAATTCCATCCTTCTTGTCTTGTCTGTAACCTCCCCCTCCCACAGAGCAAATATGCCTCCTACCATTCTGTTGTTCATTTACCTAATCATTCACTTCCACTGTACATGTGCAGGGCTACCAAAGGCCACATAGATTTTCTCTGATGCTTTCTTCCACACATTTTATCGTTTTGTAGTTTATGTTTGGGTCTAAATCCATTCGGAATTAATTTTTGTGCAAGACATAAGGTTTGTGTTTAGATTATTTTTCTTCCAGTTTGTTTGATTTTTTTTCTGATTTTTTTCTTTCTTTTTTTTTTTTTTTTTTTGCATATGGATGTCCAGTTCTTCCAGCACCAGCATTGTTGAAAAGGCTATCCATTTTTCACTGAACTGCTCTTTCACCTAGGTTTTTGCCTGTCCATAAACATTTTATAATCATTTTATTGCTATCTACAAAATAGCTTGCTGAGATTTTGATTGGGGTTTCATTGAATGTAGAGATCAATTTGGGAAGAATTGGCACTATAGTGATATTGAGTTTTCCAGTCCATGAACATGGAATATCTAATTATTTGTATCTTTGAGTTTTCCAGTTTTTGTTTTTTAAGTCTTCTAAATGTAAATCTGTATTTTTTGGTTAAAAAGTTTCCTACGTACTTTATGGAATGGGAATATTTCACGGAGGTTATTACAAGTGGTCTCACGGTTTTAATTTCAAAGTCCGATTTTCTTTGCTGGTATATAGGAAAGCAATGGACTTTTGTATATTGATCTTGTATCCTGAGTCCTTACTATACTTATTAGTTACAGAAGTTTTTGTTTGTTTGTTTGTTTTGTTTTGGTAGAGTTTTGGGTTTTGTCTACATAGACATTCATGTTAATTGAAAATAAATACATTTTTTCCTGTCTTGTATTTATTTTTAGTCTCATTCAATGAGCTCAGAAATCATAGTACAATGTTTAACAGAGTGTTGAGGGAGGACATTGCTGCCTACTCTTGACTTTAGGATAAAGACATCTAGTTTCTCATCATTATGGTGTTAGGTCTAGATTTTCATAGTCTTTATAAAGTTGAGGAAGTCTTCCTCTGTATTAATTTTTTGTGGCTACTGTAAAAAATCACCCAAAGCAAGTGGCTTTAGAAAAAATAAAAAAGCAATTTATTCTTTCACAGTTTTAGAGGCTAGAAGTTCAAAATCAAAGTTAAGAAGGCCATGCTTCCTCTGAAGGCTCTAGGAAAGAATCTGTTTACTTCTTCCTAGTTTCTGGTGTTTGCAGGCATTCCTGGCTAATGATTGATGCAGCTGTATCATTCCCATCTCTGCCTCTGTCTTCATGTGCTCTTTTTCCTTCTGCACAATTTCTCTCTTATAAAGACAGCAGTCACTGGATTTAGCACCACCCTAATCCTAATTTTAATTTAACTGAATATATCTGCAAAGACCCTTATTTCCAAATTCAGTCACATTCTGAGGTACTGAGTGTATATGACTACTTAGGGGACACTATTCATCCTTTATTTCTATTTTGATGAGAGTTTTTATCATGAATAGGTATTGAGATCTGTCAGATACTTTTCCTGCATCAATTGATAGGATCATATGATTTTTCTTCTTTAGCCTGTTGATATGGTGGATTATATTGATTGATTTTTCAAATGTTGAAACCTGTAATAAATTCCTCTTGGCCATAATGTATAATATTTTATACATTTTTGGATTTGACTTGGCTAATGTTTTGTTGAGAATTTTAAATTTTTACTCATAAGAGATATTTGCTGTAATTTTCTTAAAATATTTTTAATCCGGTTTTGATATTAGATTAGTGCTGGCTTCATAAAAAGAATTAAAACGTGTTTTCTGACCTGTGTTCTGGATGAGATATTGGGACAAATGATATCATTCTTCCTTACATATTTTCTAGAATTCAAGAGTGAGGCCATATGATACTGCTGTTTTTGTTTTTGCAAGGTTATTAATTACTGTTTAAAATTATTTTCTAGGTATAGGGCTATTCAGGTTAACTTTTTCCTTTGTGTAAGTTTTAGTAGATTGTATCTATCAAAAACTACTCCATATAGTCTAAGTTATCAAATTTGTGAGCAAAGAGTTGTTCACAGTATACCTTTATTACACTGTTAATGTCCATGGAATCATTAGTGTTGGACAATATTGGCAATGTGCTTACTCTCTTCAATTCTTAGTCATACCATAGGTTTATTAGTTTTGCTGATATGTTTGAAGAACTAGCTTTTGGTTTCATTGATTTCTTTTTCTTTTTTTTTTTAATGTTTATTTGCTTTTGAGAGAGAGAGACAGAGAGACAGAGAGACAGAGAGACAGAGAGAGAGAGAGAGAGAGAGAGAGAGAGAATGAGTGGGGGAGAGGCAGAGAGAGAGTGGGGGAACAGAGAATCCTAAATGGACTCTGTGCTGACAGCAGCTAGCCTAACGTAGGGCTTGAAATAACTAACCGTGAGATCATGACCAGAGCCAAAGTCAGATGCTCAACCAACTGAACCACCCAGGCTTCCCTCACTGATTTATTTATTTATTGACTTACTGTTTTCACTTTCATTGATATCTGCATTAAGTTTTTGTTTGTTTATTCATTTGTTTTGCTTACTTGAAGCTTAATTTGCTCTTTTTCCTCTACTTTCCTAAGTTGGAAGCTTAGATAATTGAGTTTAAATCTTTACTATTGTTTCTATGATATGCATTTAACTGTTATAATTTTCCTCTGATCACTGCTTTAGCTGCACCCACAAATTTTGATAAGTTGCATTTTAATTTTTATTTAACTGCTATAGATGTTTTGTTAATTTCTCTTGATACTTCTTTTGTTTAATGTTTATTTTTGAGAGGGAGAGAAACAACACAAGGTGGGGAGGGGCAGAGAGAGAGGGAGACACAGAATCCAAAGCAGGCTCCAGTCTCTGAGTTGTCAGTACAGAGCCTGACACAGGGCTCAAACTCACAAACCCTGAGATCATGACCTGAGCCAAAGTTGGACACTTAATTGAGTGAGCCACTCAGGTGCCCCTTACTTCTTATTTAATTCAAAGTATATTTTGAAGTATGTTTTCTAATTTTTAAATATTTGTGATTTCCAATGATCTATCATTGATTTCTAGTTTAATTCCATTGTGGTGTGAAACATGTTTTGCATGATTTCTAATATTTCAGATTTCCTAAGGTGTGTTTTTTGTTTTTTGTTTTTTTTTCTTTTTTGGCCCACAGTGTGGTCTGGCTAGGTGAATATTCCAAATGCTTTTAAGGCTTCAGAAAAAATGCGTATTCTATTGTTGGATGAAATATTCTATAAGTCTCAATTAGCTCAAGTTCATTGATAGTGTTGTTTTGTCATCTATATCTGTACTGATTTTATTTCTGCTTAATTCATCAATTATTGACAGAGGGGTATAGAAATTTCCAACATAATAGTGAATTTGTTTATTTTTTTCAATTATCTCAGCTTTGCCTCATACATTTGACATCCTATAGATGCATAGAGGTTATACATTATGTCTTCTTAGAGAATTGATCCCTTTAACATTACTTATGTATATTGTAATGATATTCTTATTCCTTTTAAAGTCTGCTTTATCTGAAATTAATATACCTACTATAGCTTCTTTTGATTAATACTACTGTAACATATCTTTTCTCATTCCTTTACTTTTAACCTACCTGAGTTTTATGTTTAAAGTGAGGTTCTTGTAGACAACAGGTAACTGGACTTTACTTTTTTTATATATTCTGAAAAATTTTGTCTTTTACTTGATATATTTAGTCCATTCATAATGAAGTCATTATTGATATAGTTGGATTGATATAGATCTTTACTTCTCTAGTTTTGAGAATTTTATATGATTTCATGTTATCTCCTCTTTTAGCATACCAGTTATATTTATTCTTAAAAATTTTAGTGGTTGCTCCAAAGCTTACAATATACATTTTCAACTAATCTAAGTCTACTTTCAAATACTAACTGTGCCACTTCACATATGGTGCAGTTATATTATAACAATGTATTCACAATTTTTACACCTCATCTCTGTGACATTTCTGCCTTACATTTAATATATCCATATGCTATAAGAACCAAATATATTGTTACTCTCATTGCTTTAAAAACCATTTATAGGGGCACCTGGGTGGCTCAGTCGGTTAAGCATCCGACTTCGGCTCAGGTCATGATCTCGCAGTCCCTGAGTTCAAGCCCTGCATCGGGCTCTGTGTTGACAGCTCAGAGCCTGGAGCCTGTTTCGGATTCTGTGACTCCCTCTCTCTCTGACCCTTCCCCGTTCATGCTCTGTCTCTCCTTGTCTCAAAAATAAACGTTATAAATAAATAAATAAATAAATAAATAAATAAATAAATAAATAAATAAAAAATAAAAACCATTTATATCATAGATAAATTAAGAATATGAAAAATAAATGATTAAATCTCTACATTTATTTTGCCTTTTTCTGATTCTCTTCATTTTTTATATAGATTTGGGTATCTGACCTATATCCTTTTACTTCTACCTGAAGAACTTCTGTGCATATTTACTATAGGGTGTATCTGTTAGTGATAAAGTCCATAAGTTTTTGCTTGTTTGTGTCTTTTGCTTCTTATTTAAAATTTCACTGCATATAGAATTTTAGGTTGGGGTGTGTGTTTGTGTCTGTGGCAACTCTTCTTCTTTTGCTTAATAAACAAGGTGCCTTTATTCCTCTGTTTTTTTTCAATATTTTTTCTTTGTCTTTGTTTTTCTGCAGTATTAACTGACATGCCTAGATTGGTATTTATTCTGCTTGGTGTTTTTTGTTACTCATTTCTGAAAGCTTTGTCCATTATTTTTGCACATATTTTTTTCTTTACTTCCTTTCTTATATTCCCATATGCATATATTGTATCTTTTGAAATTGCCCCATTCTACTTGAATATTCTGTTGTGGTTTTAATTATTTTTTCTATTGCCATTTTAGTTCCAGAAATTTCTATTGGCATATTTTCAAGGTTACTAATTCTTTTCATGACCATATTAAGTCTACTGAAGAGCCCATTGAAAGCATTTTTCATTTCTGGGAGAGAGTTTTTGATTTTTAAAATTTGCTTTCCATTCTTATTGTTTCCAACCTTCTACTTGTGTTATTCATCTGTTCTTATATGCTGTCTAGTTTTTTCATTAGAGCACTTAACATATTTATCATAGTTATTTTAAATTCCCTTTCTAATAGTTCTAACATCTGAGACATGTGCAGTTCTGGTTCTGGTGATTGTTTTTCTCTTCATATTTTTTTTGTGTGTCTTTTTTTGTTTTGTTGTTGTTTTTGTTTTTGGCATGATATGTACTTCTTTTGCTAAAAGATAGACATTTTGTTTAGAGTAATAGGAATCTTGGTAAATAAGTCTTCAGTGTAAAGATTTATGTTAATTTGCCTAAAAGTTGAGCTGTATTTATTGTTTCTTATAGCTATACATATCAAAGTTTTTTAATCCCTTTATTTTCCCTTTTTGTGTGTGTTGTTGTTGTTGTTGTTGTGTAATATGAGGCTTCCCTAAGTATTTTTCTTCAGAAAGAATCTGTGTTTTACTTCTCTGCTGTAATAATATTCCATAAATTCTGATATGTATTACTTTTCATTATATTTTAGAATTTTGGTAATTTTAATTTGTATTTTTCATTACTAAAGTAATTTATTATTATTATTTTTTAAATTCTGACTCAGGGGCGCCTGGGTGGCTCAGTCGGTTGAGTGTCCGACTTCGGCTCAGATCATGATCTTACGGTCTGTGAGTTCACGCCCTGAGTAGGGCTCTGTGCTGACAGCTTAGAGCCTGGAGCTTGCTTTGGATTCTGTCTCCCTCTCTCTGCCCCTCCCTGCTCATGTTCTGCCTCTCTCTCTCAAAAATAAATAAACATTAAAAAAACTTTTTAAAATTCTGATTCAGGGAGATTCTTTTAAAAGTATTGAAATTAAATAATTAAAATTATGAAAATATTTTGTGTCACTTAAACTTGATGCATCATATTGAAGTCTTACATTGAATAAAATATTGTCAGTATTTATACATTTTTCATATTTACTACAGGAGGGTTTTCTATTATTATTTTTAATGAGCACATTTGCTAAATGTGTTTAAAATCCACCTTATCTTGATTATGTTATTTTGTTCTTTCAGATTCTTCTCTGTATTTGTCCACTGATCTTCACTGGTCTGTAAGCGACATCTGTAAGTGACTATGGTAAACACACTTAGATTATGACATAGACTCTGCCTTCTAATGTCAGGCCTGGAGACTCTGCCACTTTCCTTTATCTCTGATATTCAATATTCTGCCAGTAACTGGCTGTATGAGGTTGGTTATTACCCACTTACCATGCAAAACAATGACTTTCAGAGAATGAGCTCAAAGATAGCTCTCCTTATTTTATTATTTTTTACTTTTTTCTTAAAAGTAAAATGTTGGGGTGCCTGGGTGGCTCAGTCAGTTAAGCATCTGACTTCGGCTCAGGTCATAATCTCATAGTTTGTGAGTTTGAGCCTCACATCAGGCTCTGTGCCCACAAGTCAGAGCCTGGAGCCTTCTTTGGAATCTGTGTCTCCCTCTCTCTCTCTGCCCATCCCCCACTTGTGCTCTGTCTCTCCTTTCTCTCAAAAATAAATAAAATCATTAAAAAAATTTTTTTAAGTAAAATGTTGATAGCATGGTTAAAACTATGATCAAGAGGCAGGTAGGACTGTGAGTCTTTGAGAAGTTATCAGGGTATGGTAAATCTTTAGAACTGCTCATTCTCCCACCAATTAAAAATTAGTGGATTCTCACCAGCCCTATCTCATAATGTTAATGTCTCATAGTGTTAAATTCTAGCAATTTCTCTAGTTCCAAAGTTTATATTAAAAAAAAAAAACATAATAGAAAGGTTCACTTTGGTCTCAGGACTAAGGTATGTCTGCCAACAATAAGCATACCAAATGATTGGGAGTTTGGTTTAATGGGTACTGGGTGAAACATAATAAATTATCTTCTACAGATTAAATATTATCTAGCTTTAGTTTCTATCACATGGTTGGTGTGAAATAAGTTTTAATTATTCCAATGAGCATATGCTCCAGGATACTCTGAAAAAAATTACACTCTCATATACCCAGTTTTCTTTTTGTTAGCATAACTGGCCAGAGATTTTTTTTTTAATGTTTATTTCTTTCTGAGAGAGAGAGACAGAGTGCAAGTTGGGGAGAGACAGAGAGAGAGGAGACACAGAATTCGAAGTAGGCTCCGGGCTCTGAGCTGTCAGCACAAAGCCCGACCCAGGGCTACAACTTAGGAATGGCGAGATCATGACCTGAGGTGAAGTTGGACACTCAACCGACTGAGCCACCCAGGCACCCTAAAACTGGCCAGAGATTTAATGGTGTAATGCATTTAAATTATGCTTTGGAGATTTTTGAAAATGATATTTAACTATATCATTACTTTTAACTAAAATAAAAGAGATATCAATTAAATATTAAAATTTCAATTTATGAGTTTATTCCTTAAAGGAATATTTTCCTTTAGAAATAAAGGAAAGAAAGAAAGAAAGAAAGAAAGAAAGAAAGAAAGAAAGAAAGAAAGAAAATATTTTATTCCTTAAAGTCTTTAGAATACCTCTCACCAAGGACGGCTGGGTGGCTCAGTTGGTTGAGGGTCCGATTTCAGCTCAGGTCATAATCTCACAGCTTGTGAGTTTGAGCCCCACATCGGGCTCTGTGCTGACAACTCAGAGCCTGGAGTTTGCTTTGGATTCTGTGTCTCCCTCTCTCTCTCTGCTCTTCCCCTGCTTTCACTCTGTCTCTCTCTTTCTGTCTCTCTCTCTCTCTCTCTCAAAAATAATAAATAAGCATTAAAAAAATTGTTTTAGAATACCTCTCACCAGATGTCATTCTAAAAATCACGATTATGACATTTAGCAAAATAAACTTTGTGCAAATATTTACTAGAGGAGTAAGTCAGCATACAATCAGGATAGAAACTGTGAATTAATTTGAACAGGGAATGTTTAATATAAATAGTGTTCAAGTATAACATTGGATTGGAGTAATGAGAATTGGCTACAAAGAAGCAAAGAGAGCAGGAGACACTAACGAGCAGTTATAATGAGACACAACTATCCCTAGGACCAAGATAAAAAACATAAGGAAGAGTCCCAGTCTCCCACCCCTCAAAGCAAAATCGAGATCATATTGTAGAGGGCACAATTTTGATTTACTGAATGAATGACAGCAAAGTTGCCATGGTGCTCTGCTGGTTGCCTTGCTGGAAATCTACCTTACAGAATACTTTGGAACTCTATCTTGTTGGATGCTATAGAAATCTATTTATGGTGAGGTATATTGTTAGAGGTATACAACTATGTAACATTGCAATTACCCAGGAGGGAATGTGGGGAAAGGTGCCAGCCACTATGGACTGCTGAGTTTGAAGAGCTGATTCCTGAAGCAGCTGCCTATGCTTCCGGAACCGGCCATTTTGAAGGCAGATGCATTGCAGGAGTTGGAGGCTGGAGAAGCTGCCTACACTGTAGGAGCGTGGCACTGAAGCTCTCTGTGCTGCAGGAGTCAGGCGTTGGGCAGACACTGAGCCCTGCAGGAGCCTAGGTACTGAAGAAGCTGAGCATTTGGTAGAAAGTAGGTGAGAGAGCACACCGGAACCTGGAAGAACAGTACTGCGTGTACAGTGTTTCTTCAGTGACCTCTGCTGAGAAAGCTTGACATTGTGCCAAAGAAAAGAAAAAACTGTTAAAGGAACCAGCTGAATTTCTCAGAGCAGGCAATGAGGGGGAATTTGGAGCTGAAGGCCATACGTTAACAGCTGGAACAGAAGGCAAAATTTTTATGACGCAAAGATGTCATTTTTATAAGAAATATGATGAAATGCAAAGTAATCTATATAACTCATTTTTTATTCTATCACTTAATGTAGCCTTGCCGTAGCAGCATGACAAAGCAGAGTAGGAAGTGCTAAAGTTGGTCAAAAACAAAAACAGAAAACAACAAAAAAAAACTTTTCAATCTTTCTTTGTTTTTTTAAATTTTATCCTCCCCCTCCTTTCCTCTATTCTTTTTGTTTCTTTCCTTTCTTTCTAAGTGAGAAAAATGTACATAGTATGCATTTGTATCCACTTTCATTTTTTTCTGTCTTTTACTGTAATGATAGGATAGTCAGGTCTTGGCTTTGCAGTTTATTCTACACTGCCATGATTTGAATGCTATAATAATAAAATCTGTTAAATATATAGCCCTTGACTTTTAGAATTTATCTAAAAATTTATCTAAAATTTATCTAAAGTAGAAACATTATTTTTAATAATTACATTCTATGATCCGTTCACTAACACTGGAAACAAATTGGACTTACAACATCTGTTGAAAAATATAAACATTCAGTAGGTCAAGTAAGGAGCATGAATGTTGCTTATTTAGCTTCAGTAATATTTTATTTTTATTATTTTCTTTCATCTATAGACTTGGATTTTTTCCTATAGTGGTAGCTATCCATCATATAGATTTTTCAAATAACAAGAGTTCAGCTAATATCTTAGTAGAATCTAAACCCAACCAATCTCCTTTTAAAATAGGGAATTTGAATGTGGAAAATGGATAAGAATAACGCTAAGCAAGTTTCTTTTGTCCACAGATTCCATCTGTTAAAATAATTTTGTTTATATCTAAACAATAGAAACACAGAATATTACTTCTGGAAAGAACCATTTATATCATCTAATATAATCATCCTTTCTTATGGCTAAAGAAACTGAAGCTCAGAGAAACATTTTCTCCATGTGCAGAAGGCCTGGATTTGGAAATAGGAATTGAGCACATCTATTAATCTCTGCTCCCTTCTGACACCCAGAAAAAATAAGAAAAGAATTTGAAATATAAAACAAAGTCTCAACTATCAGGGGCTTAACATACTATTTTATTCTGGATCAAAGTCCAATACAGATGTTTCTGGTTGGGGGGCAGTTTTCATGTGAATAATCACATATTTGCCATCCACCTTTTGGGTCTGTCATTCTCAAGAACCCAGAAGTCATTTGCTTCATCTTATGTTTTTGGCAGACAGATAGAAAAAGAAACTATGTAAAAGTCAAATCTATTTGACATTAGTAAATGCTCTATAAATATTTGTTTTCATTGCATCATATTTAAATATGCATGTTTGCATGTAATAAACACACACATATATATTTACAGTCCTAATGGTTAACACTAAACTAATATTATTTCTTTTATTTGTAAAGATAAGTTTTGGCCCAGATCCAGCCTCAACCAATGACATATTGAAAACAATATAATACCGGAAAAGCATATATCACACTTAAAGATTTTAAATGCATAAAACAAAATGTGATATGCCTCAACTACAAATTTCCACTATGTTACGTTGCTGTAACATCTAATTTTACACTGTTTGAGGAGCTGGTGAAGGATGTAACATTAAAACTGGCATAGAAATAAAGCCTTCAGATTTTACCACAACAATCTATAAACCCTGGTTCCTCATGTATCCTTTATTATGTTTTGTTTTGTTTTTGTACATTTAAAATGAAATGGGATGGGTTTTTATTTAATATATGAAATACCAAGATTGTTTCTGTTCATAAACTGATGAAATTTCCTATATGATAAAACCACAATAAGGTTATATGATGGGACCAAAATGGACTGATACTTAAAAGTGTACAAATACATCCAAATATGTTACTGAGTACAACCTCAGCATTATTCATGAGAGTTGTTATTAACCTTATTTTAAAGACGAAGGAAGGGAGACTCAGAGACAGAGACTGATCCAGATAGCAATTAAGTAGTAAAATCAGAACATAGATGCAGATCTTTCTTTTTCACTCTAAATCCTATGTACTTAGATTTTTGTAATGATAAGAGCTTGGGCTCTTAAAATCCACTTTATTATATAAATTGAAGATAAATACTTCTATCGCACACTTATTTTTCAGAGAAAGAAAATGAGGAATAAAGATGTAAAGTGATATGAATAAGGCTCAAAACAAACATTCTTAACATAAGGTCTTCAGTAAATTAACCCACTCCATCCTAAACCTGAACCTAACCATAACCCTGACCATATTTCTAACCCTGAGCTAAAACTTCATCTTTATACAACAACTTTAAAAATAGTTCCATAAAAGAACCATTAAGTTTTCAGCATCAAATCAATTTTGAGTACAGTTGGTAGAATACCTTCTCAGAGAAAATAATCACTTTCCTAATAGAAAATTGACTTAGCACTTAAGATTGCTTAAGTCTTTCAATGTAGAATGAAAGATATTATAAAATATTTTGTATTTTGAAATAAAATGTCCAGATAACATTAGAAATGAATTGTACTTTTGTTTACCCAAATTTTGGACAAGTAGTATATAACACAATATTAGCGAAGAAGAAGAAGAAGAAGAAGAAGAGAAAAAGCAGTATGTATTAACTTACCAAATAGTATGTTTAAGTAATACCACCTAAAGATAATCTTAATCAACTTTGTTTTTTGTGAAAACTTAAAATTGGGGGCAAATTATCTTTATATCTAGAACATTTGCATTAAAAACTTAAATCCTATCAAAAAATACAAAATTTGAAATTTTTTTTAACTTTAAGAAATATGCACAGGTTATAAAGTAATTTTTCTAGGGGTGCCTGGGTGGCTCAGTCAGCAGAGCATCCAACTCTTGATTTCGTCCCAGGTCATGATATCATGATTTATGGGTCTCTCTCTCTCTCTCTCAAAATAAAGAAATAAAAACTTTTAAAAAATGATTAATTTTTATAGATCTCATTTTTGTCCAATTGTGAAGTAATGATACTTGGTTTTTATTTCAGTGCCAAAAGAAAGTGACGTTCATTGTCATTCAATAAACAGAGGCTCAGTTCAGAAACTTGTCAATAGGAACTTGAACCTTATCCCCATTGCTGTTATTCCCCCCCCACAAATTTTCTAATTGTGTTTCAAATACTGATTAAAGTCAATTGATTACTTTTTCATTGAGTAAAAGACTCATTTTGTTATTGAGATTAAAGCTCAGCCTTTTTAGTATTGATATCAGTACTTCTTACAATAATATTGAATGACATTTAAGTCCTAATATCCCTCTTGTCAATAATTTTAATCTTAGTCCTGTTTTCATGCAGAAGTCTGTGCCAAAAGAAGGAAGCCAATTGCACAAATCTATCTAGGGTCTTTTCACTTGATCATACATAGTTCAAATATAACTGTAGCCAGAGAAATTGAAAACAATATGGTTTTAGTTATTAAAGGCTTGAAATGAAATATCACTCCTATCATCTTGGTTTATTTCCTAATATTTAGTGAGGTTGAAAAGAATAAAGAGACTTTACTACTCCCTTAGTCCACCTAAAGGGAATCCCTTTGTGCCCAAACTAAATGGCATGAGATGAAAGCATGCTGAGAAAGTGGATGGATTATGGCTGAGTCAGCAGACAGCTTTCACTGCTACAAGAACTCTGCACTGGCTTTCTGCCTCCCAGCTTCTGAATCTAATCATGGCTCTCAGGCACTAAATCCATCTCCTGAAATGTTAAAGATGGAGACCACATATATAATTGATAGCTTAACAACAGATGTAGGCCTCACAAACAGGCCCATCAGATGAAGACACATTCCTGAGATTCACTCAACAAGCAGTTTATTAAATTTAGATGCCTCTGCTTGTTGATGGGTTTCGGAGAACTGAGGAACCATTTAGGATTCAAATTTTAATCTTTTTAAATTATGAGACAAGAAAATAGAAGATAGAAGAATAAAAATTCTCTTGAATTAATCAGTGAGCGCTAAGAGTTATATTCAGAAGACAACTGTGGATAAAATTAAACATAGTATTTTATTGGAAGCTTGACCCATAGTATTAAATGAAATTAAACATAGTATTACAAATATTGCAAGCTTTACACATGACAAATAGCTAATAAAATGGAAATATTCCAAAACCCTAAGTTTAGAAACTTTTACAGTCATCTAATAACAAAAGATGAATATAGAAATTAAAATATACAGAATTTGGGCAAATAAGAATACTTTTCATAAAGATATATAACATTGAGAGGAAAAAAAATAGAAAAAGTGATCCTTGTATGTGGCACTTGGAAAAAAATTATAAATATTCTTAAGGGGATAGCAATCTTCCTAGTTAAATAAGAAAAAAAAATCAAAGCATTGTGTAATATGCAAATGTTTCAAAAGGCAACCAAGATTTTAACATGTCATAAATATTTTATGTTTTTGCATGTGAATGCATATAACTCTTCTTTCAGTAAAGGTTTTTTAAAATACTCCTTATTTTAATACTCTTGATAATTTATAAAATTTAGGTTTAGTGTTATAGACAATTGCTAGTCTTTAGGCTTTCTTCAGAACACTTCATTTTTATTGTATCATAAGATGAGGATTAGCTACACTATTCTGAAATTCCAACATGTATTTATTACTTCTCAGTTGTATAATATGATATTGATACTTTGTGGAAATTAAAATACAGGGAAATGTACAGAGTAATTAGAAAAAAAATATTTGTTGTTTAAAATAGGGAAAACCAAACGCATATGAAACTTGAAATATCAGAAATATTCTATAATTTAAACCAGAGTTTAAAATTCTATAATTCTATAATTTAAACCAGAGTTATGCAAACATATACTAAACCTACTTTCCAAAAACCCAGAACAAGGAAGAGAAATTGAATGAATAGCTAAGTACATTTTTTTCAGAAATGAATTTATCTTATTAAAAATTTTTTTTGAGTTTATTTTTGAGAGAGACAGAGAGAGAGTGGGGGGGAGGGAGGGGCAGATAGAGGGTGAGAGAGAATCCCAAGCAAGCTCCGTGCCATCAGCACGATGTGGGTCTTAAAGTCAAAACTGTGAGCTCATGACCTGAGCTGAAAGCAAAATTCAGATGCCTAACCGACAGAGCCACCCAGGCGCCCCTCAGAAAGGCGTTTATAAAGAACCTATTGTGGTTACAAAATTAAATAAAGTGGTTCAGTGCATAAGTTTGTTAGTCTTCACCACGTTTAAAGTGATAAGAAAGGTGAAATTATTGGTTCAGTGATATAAAGACACATGTATTGGTTAGAAAATAAAAAAAAAAACAGCGTTGTATGTTTTGAGGCTCTGTTCTCTTTAAGATTGAACTAGAATTTTTTTAAAGTTTTTATTTAAATTCCAGTTAGCTAACATACAGTGCAATATTAGTTTCAGGTGTACAATATAGTGATTCAATGCTTCCATACATCACCCAGTGCTCATCACAAGTGCCCTCATTAATACCCATCACCTATTTCACCCATTCCCCTGCCCACCTCCCTTCTGGTAATCATCAGTTTGTTCAGTTGATTTATATATATGAACATATATATATGTATGTGTGTGTATATGTATGTGTGTATATTTATGTGTGTATATATGTATGTATGTATGTGTGCACATACATGTATATATATATTCCACATCTTCTTTATCCATTTATCAGTTAATGGACACTTGGGCTCTTTCCATAATTTGGCTATTGTAGATACTGCTGTTATAAACATTGGGGTGCATATATCCCTTTGATTTAGTATTTTTGTATTCTTTGGGTAAATACCTAGTAGTGTGATTGCTGGATCATAGAGAAGTTCTATTTTTAACTTTTTAAGGAATCTTCATCCTGTTTTTCAGAGTGGCTGCACCACTCTGCATTTCTACCAACAGTGCGAGAGGGTTCCCCTTTCCCCATGAGTTGTATCAGTTCTTTATATATTTTGGATCCTAACCCTTTATCAGATATGCCATTTGCAAATATCTTCTCTCAATCAGTAGATTGCCTTTTAGTTTCATTGATTGTTTCTTTCACTACAGAGAAGCTTTATATTTTTACAATACATGAAAAAAATCATTTACCACAATCAAGTGGGATATATTCCTGGGTTGCAAGGGTGGTTAAATATTTGCAAACCAATTGTGATACATCACATTAATAAAAGAAAGGATAGGATCATATGATTATTTCAATAAATGCAGGAAAAACATTTGGCAAAGCACAACATCCATTCATGATAAAAAAAAAAAAACCCTCAGCAAAGTAAGTTAACTCAAACATAATAAAGGCCATATATGAAATACTCACAGCTAATATCCTCTGTGGGGAAAAGAACTTTTCCTCTATGGTCAGGAACAAAACAGGGATGTCCACTCTCACCACTTTTATTAAACATAGTCCTGGAAGCCACAGCACTCAAACAACAAAAAGAAATAAAAGGCGTCTAAATTAGCAAGGAAGAAGTCAAATTTTCACTCTTTGCAGATGACATAATATTCTACACAGGAAACCCAAAAGACTTCACTAAAAAGTGCTAGAACTGATACATAAATTAAACTAGAATTTGCTTAAAGAATATATAAGTAAATATTCTCAGATATGAACATGCGTGAGACTATGAAATGGAATGTGTATCATAGAGAGATAGGAAACTGCACATATTTCTAGCCCAGGAGTAGATGAACTGCTAGGTCAATGATCTTTAACCTTCAAGGAAGTAAACAGCACATATCAGGTGTCAGTTATGCAAAAATGCATGTGTGGAGGTCTCTGGGAACCTAACTGATGACATTGGGATTGGCTGTAACATTTCTCTCATTATAAGACAGCAGTAGCCTTTAGGGACATCCATGCACTGTCAGAGCAGAATGTATAATCTACGGAACAGAGGTCAAAGCTTACCCAGTCCAAAGATATCAACAAAGATGGAGAGCAAGGACAGAGGGTTTCTGAAATAGGCCTGATTGTGTAAGGAGAGCAAACACAGGGCTCATGGATGACGTAGAAGCAAAGACCTTTCTATTGGACCAATGATATACTTTCCGTTCTTTTTTAACCCTCATATTTCTGTTACCTGGCAGAGTCTTAATGCACTCACTGGTTCCTTCCACTTGGCGCAATGCCAGAGCTAGATTCACAATGCAGTTGAATTAATAGTGAATGTGAATAAGAGAACTCTAGAGCAGAAAAGACATCATTCCACAAATGGTCACATGGAAGTACCAGTGTGCAGATAAAATCAAAGTTGTCATACACTAGAGCTTTTACTAAAAACTGGACCACTTATGAAATTAATTGCTTCTCAGTCATTTTTCCTGTCACTTAATATTGAAATAGACCCTCACTTTGCAAATAATTTATGTGTAGGTCATTCTTTCTCTGACTTGATGAAACTGAAGAGATGGAATGAGGAGGCAGGGGTGGATACTAACAGAAAACAGCTACGTAATGAATTTGCAGATACCTGACATAGTTTGGGGATATCTTAAAATTTGATCAAATGAACTCAGCAAACTATACCACACATATTTTGGCAAATAAGGTCTAATAATGAGGCTAGCTAAAAATTGGAGTAGAAAAAATGAATATAAGTAAGGATATTTTTTCAAAAGAAGATAGTTGCTTAAAAAAATTAATAAATTCACAAATGAAATTGTGCAAATTTTGCCATATTAAGTTGAAATCAAGCTATAAAAATCAACTTTTTAAGTTTACCATTCTATCATTATACTATCACAAATTTTGTCAAAGAAATACTAACACCCAAAGCATATTATTACTTTATTGCTTGTGTTAAAGATAAGTACCTAGTTACAATTTTGACTTTATTTTCATTTTTTGACTTCATTTTTATTAAAAATGTCATAATTCATAGTTTTTGAGCTTTTTAAAATATGTTTCAATCATTTAAAAAATTGTTTCACCGGCTTATATTCTACATTTTTTCTTTTCTTTTTTTACCATCTCTCTCTCTGTCTCTCTCTCTCTCTCTTTCTCTCTCTCTCTCTCTCTCTCTCTCTCTAGGTCACTTTCAATTTTCTTTGTGGCTTTTATTCTAGTATTAATTACTGGATAATAAGAAACTTCCTGTATTTTTCTTTTTTATTTCACTGGTGATGACAACTACATTTGATGTAGTTTTGTTTATACTTATTTGGAATGGGAACCTAGAACATTCATTCATTTATGTGTATTCATCTTACTGACATCTTTGTTTATTATATTAACTAACATGATTTATCATTTGGCAGATTGTTAGAAATGCATAGTATCAGGAGCCATCCCAGACCTACGAACTCAGATTTTACATTTTAAATATGTCCACAAATGATTCATGTGTGCCCTGAAGTTTAAGACACTCCACACCAGTAGTTCTCAACACAGTTTGCATGCAAGGCAAATCAGAAGTCTTATTAGTAGATGGGCATTAGTAATTTTTATAAGGTGCTCAGGTGATTCTAATATATAGCTAGGGTGTGAACCCACTGCACATTCACCCCTTGAGGGCAAAACCATGTGTTAGTTAATTTTATGACTTTCTTAAGGGCCCAATAAAATGTCTTGGCTTATATTAACGGACTTTGTCATACACAGAATGGCATTTCCTATCCTCCAAAGATATGATTTGATACAACACGAATTACAAGTGGTTGACTGAATTTTGGGATTTCAATTCTGAAATGCCTTCCTCAGTTATGTTCTAAGGCAGATGCCATAATAGAAACATAAACCCCGCTGACCATAAATAAAGCACACTGACCTTGAGTTAAAGCTGACAGTGGCCTTTTCTTTATGAAAATAATAGCTTTTGTCACTCACCTTATGAGGTGAAATCAACAAATAAATAACCAAGAATTCTGCAAATATAAAATGCTTTTTATGTAAGAACAAAACTACCTCATCAGTATTATTCCACAGAACAAAGTAGATTCTGACCACAGAAAATAGAAACTGAAATCTGTAAAACTATACGTTTACAAGGGCCCAAAACTGGGTTCTCTTTGTCCTTAATTCATATATGCTCCTCAGTCTTTGGAATACTTCCAACATGCACAGTAAAAGTCACATGGGTTCTTTGTTTCCTTTCTCAGTTACCTTTTTGACTAAGTTACATAAAATATCAATTTAACCTAAGTTAAAGGAAAATATTAATATTTAAATTTTAAAAAAATCACTTAGGATGAATGCATTAATTTTTAATTCAGTTAATTATTCTTTGTGAAAAAAAATGCTCAGGATAAAACTAGTTAGCTCTATAATGTCATTCTGCTATATAATATACAAATTAATTCATGTCATCTTATATTACATTGCTAGCTATTTCCTTCTAAGTATTTGTACATATAGATAGCAGGGACTTAACATGAACTCTTTGTAAAAATATCTTCTGTAACCTTTCCTTCCTAAAAATTTAGTCTCTCTAAAAATTTAGAAAATAGTTAATATAGTAATACCTAGGGCTGCTTCACTGATATGATTTATGCTTTGCAATCATAAAATATTATATCTAGTCAACTGAATTTTAAGAAGCTGAATGCTAGTCAGAAAATTTTATCCCACTTAGGAATAAGTTCACAGTGACAGAATATATTTCCCTGGTGAGTCCAGACATTGTCAGTGAGGAAAGGCTTTTAGTTGCTCCTAGTCTGGGCTTGAATCTCTAAAGAAAAAAGCACTTACTAAAACTATTATCTGAGTCACTTAAGATATATGGCCCTGACTACCAGTATTTTCTCTATTTTTTACTTCAAATATGAACAAATGAGAGCCATTCCTCTCCCAGAAAATCTGGGAATGTTTCTTAAAGGTGGGAAAAGCTGAAAGAGAAATAAAATCAATGATAACTCCATTTTTATTGAAGAAGGGAGTTATATTTTCTGTTCTGATTTTTAAATATCTGCTCTCACTTAACATATCCATAGAAAACCAAGTCAAAAATTTTCCCATACTACTAATTACGTAAGGAAATCCTGAAATTTGATGGAGATCAGAGAATGAACCTTGTTTCATTTGTGTTTCTTTCCAGATAAACATTTTTCCAGTGGTTTATGGAAGAAAACTGATCTTCCATCCAGTGGACCCAAAGTGACTGAAACAAAATGGATATTTATGGATAAACCTCTTAAGGCTACAGATTCATCATTTTGCTTTGTTTCTCTGAGAAGCTCAGGAGAGTTTTGTGATTTACTAGCTGGGGAGTAATTTATTTATTGCTGACAGCTGGGCTCTGAACAAGGAACCAGCACAAATAACAATGTAGAATGGCACTAAATAAAGATTACCAGGATATTACGTCTTCCTTTATGATATTTGAGGCTGAATAGTCAAATACTGATTTGAATTAACATCTTACATCAGATTGTCATGTCAATGACACTGTATCTTCAGGGTATTCCTAAGATTGTTGTATCATTTGACTTTCACAGAAGGAAAAGTGAAAGCATTATATTAGATGACTTAGTTCTAAAGCTGTGATAGCTGGCAGTAGGTAAATGACTTCATTGGAAATTTGGAAAATATCAAGAATTTTGACACAATTATAGTATAATGCACGCTTTCCTTAAATAAAGCCTAGGTAAATGCAGATAATAGTATTAGCATTAGAAAAAATGCCAACCTTCAATTGCAACATCAACCTTTACTGCCTGGGCCACACTGAGGCACAGGTTAATACACTGCCTTTGCACTAGCTAACCTGTACAACATTGATTCCAGGATGACCCTGAAACCATTTTGGCAGAAAGCCCTGAATCAAGACATCTGATAGGTAGAGACAACAGGTGAGATAATATTTTTGATAAAAAGAAATGACATCAAAATCCCTTTGAGATAAGGGACTTCTTTTTAATTTTGTGTTGCTTGTTGATATAGTCATAGGTGTTCTGTTTGTTTTTCATACATCCAATGTAATGGTCTTGATTTCCTCAAAGAATGTCTGTAACACAAAAGGAAATTCAGTCTACTGCTTTTTTCCCATTACTTTCATATAAAAGTATATAATTTAGGTAAAAAGTGTGGAAGATTTTGTTCAATCCACTCAGTTTCCTTCTAATGATATCAATAACTATTTTTGTTGGTATCTTATATTCCTTTTTCTCCATAGGGCCTTTTTTGAGGGGAAAGGTTAAGACAAGTTTATTATGCAAATTTTGCAATATTTAAAATATTTATTTGAATAATTTATATGCCAAAATGTCATTATTTACACATTATTTTTGACAGTATATTGGTTTGATTTCTCCTACATAAAGTTCTTTTTTTTGTAGTTTTTAAACTTTACAGATGAATGATTGACAAATATCGTTATATCATTTAACGTGAACAATGTGGTGATTTGATATGCATACATACCAAAGGGCATTTTCAATTTAAGATTCATGAGCTTGAAAACAAGTAGGTAGAAAATACTTGCAGTTGAATTCTGATTTCATATGTACATGTGCCGTTCAGAAAATCCGATTTCATTTCCAGTTCTTCATTTGCACATTGTGTGACCTTAAATCTACTCAAGGTCACTGATCTTTATTTCCCTCAGTTAATATGTCACAAATCTGTTTTTTTAATCACATTGTGAAATATTCTTCTAAGATAATGATTTTATGGTCACATACAACCCAACTGTATATTTCTTGCCCTTTGATATTAAATTTATTCCTTATTGTTGGGCATGTAGCTTATTTTTTCCCTATTATTTAAAAATGTTACAAGAAACATTATTGGACTTTCATCTTTTAATGCATATTGCATAGTTTTCTTAGGTACATTTCTACAAGCAGCATTACAGGATCAATGGGAATGGATATGGTAAATTTTTTTCTTTTTAATAGAGGCAACTTTCTAATAAAAGGCATATATTTATTTCATTTAACGTTTATTTATTTTGAGAGAAAGAGAGAGCATGAGCACGGGAGGGGCAGAGAGAGAGAGGCAGACACAGAATCCAAAGCAGGCGCCAGGCTCTGAGCTGGCAGCACAGAGCCCAATGTGGGGCTTGAGCCCATAAACCATGAGATCATGACCTGAGCCAAAGTTGGATGCCTAACTGAGTCACCCAGGCACCCCAAAATATGCATATATTTAAATTTAAGTGTTTTGGTCCTAGTTGCTTGGCTATAGGCAGCTTCTCAAAGATTCATGAATTGGAGAAGGTACCATATGTATCTTTTGTGTTATCCTTGGTATATTCTGATATATAAAGAATATATGTATCCTTTCTTCCCCTCTCCTATCCTTTCCTCCTTCAAACTTTACTTTCTTACTTCTTTACACTTTTACTTTTGAAATGAAGATCTTACAATAGTATATCAGAAGTTGCAAATATTTTAAGTTGAAAATGCATTTAATACACCTAACCTCCTGAACATCATACCTTAAACATGCTCAGAACACGTACATTAGCCTACAGTTGGGCAAAATCTTCTAAAACAAAGCCTATTTTATAACAAAGTGTTGAATCTCTCATAATTTGTTGAATATTGTACTGAAAGTGAAAAGCAGAATGGATTTATCGGTAATAGAAGTGTTTCAGTTCTTTACTGTCCTGATTGCATGGCTAACTGGGGACTATGGCTTGTTGCTGCTGCCCAACATCATAAGAGACTATCAGACTGCCTATCACTAGCCTGGAAAACAATCAAAATTCAAGACACCCTGATCTTGGACTTCAGACGTCAGAACTGTGAGAGATAAATCTGTGTTGATTTTAAGCTACACAATCTGCAGTATTCTGTTGGAGTAACCTGAACTAAGACACTATATATATATATATATATATATATATATGTATATATATATATATATATATATATATATATATATATATATATCTGTGTGTGTGTATTAATATATAGACAATATAGACAATCTATAGTAATATATTTTTTCGTATGTGTATATTATATAATACATATGCGGTATACATATATGTGCAAATAGCTATATTACAGGTAGAAAGTAGTATCTTAAAAGAGAATGCATTCTTCCAATTATCCACACTAAGAATGCTTGCTTTATTTTCAATAGTGACTTCAGGAGAGCATGACAGTTTTAGTGAAAGCTCCATCAAATATCTAGTACCGGTGTAAAATGATACTAGATTCCTGACAATTAGCTCCCATCAAAACTTAGCCAGGCTGTCTTTGATGAACACATTGCCTTTCATATTCTTCACCTTGGCAGTCATCTTCAGTAACCCTGCCATGTTTACAAGGACACCATGGCTTCAATCAGAAACTCAGAATTCATTTAAAAAGCTCGATGAGACAGGGTCACTGTTTCAGGTTTATTTCATACCAATGATGTTATCAAATATAATTCTCTGTGGAGTTACAAGACAAAAGAATGGAGACACTTTTCTGAGACAGTTACACATTCAGGAAATAGATGAGAATGAGAACCAATGTAACTTAGTCTAATACTCCATAACTGTATAAAATGAATCATCATATTATTTGGCATTTTTATTTTATTTTTTCGTTATGATAAATGTACTTTGTAATCCTCATCAACTATTTCACCCATCCCCCCACTGGTAACCATAAGCTTGTTCTCTATAGTTAAAGTCTGTTGGTTTTGCTCTCTCTCTCTCTCTCTTTTTCTTTGCTCATTTGTTTTGTTTCTTAAATTCTACATATGAATGAGATCATGTGATATTTGTCATTTTATGACATATTTTGTGTAGTATAATACTCTCTAGCTCTGTCCATGTTGTTGCAAGTTGCAAGATTTCATTCTAATTTATGGTGAATAATACACATACATATATACTACACCTTTGTGTATGTGCGTGTGTATTATATATATATATATAATATATAATATATATATATAATATATATTATATATATACACACAATGGCTATTGTAGATACTGTTGCTATAAACGTTGGGGTGTGTGTATCCCTTTGAATTAGTATTTTTCTGTCCTTTGGGTAAATACCTAGTAGTGCAATTGCTGGATCATAGAGCAGTTATATTTTTAACTTTTTGAGGAACTTCCATATTGTTTTCCAGAGTGGCTGCGTGAGTCTGCATTCCCACCAACAGTGCAAGAGTATTCCCCTTTTTCCACATCCTCACCAACACCTGTAGTTTCTTGTGTTTTTGATTTTAGCCATTCTGACAGGTGTAAGGTGGCTTCTCATTGTGGTTTTGGTGTGCTGAGTGCGTTTCTCTGATGCTGAGTGATGGTAGCATCTTCTTCATGTGCCTGTTGGCCATCTAGGTGTCCTTTTTGGAGAAATGTCCTTTCACGCTTTCTGCCCATTTTTAAATTGGATTGTTTTTGTGGTGTTCAGTTGGATAAGTTCTTTATATATTTTGGATACCAACCCTTTATTAGATATGCCGTTTGCAAATATCTTTGACTTTTTATTTTGTTGATTGTTACCTTCACTGTGCAGACTTTTGGACTTTTTATTTTCATGTAGTCCCAATAGTTTATTTTTGCTTTTATTTCCCTTGACTCAGGAGACCTATCCAGTAAAATGTTGCTACAGCTGATGTCAGAGAAATTACTGCCTGTGTTCTTTTCAGGTAATTTTATGGTTTTATGTCTCCACTTAAGTCTTTAATCCACATTGACTTATTTTTGTGGAAGAAGGTAGTCCAGTAGTTCTTTTGCATGTCACTGTACAGTTTTCCCAGCACCGTTTGTTGGAGAGGAAACTGCCTTTTCCCATTGTGTATTCTTGTCTCCTTTGCCAAAGATTAATTGACCATATAACTGTTGGTTTCTTTGTGGGTTTTCTATTCTATTTCTATTCTATTGATCTACGTGTCTATTTTTATGCTAGTACCATACTGTTTTAATTACCACTGCTTTCTGATACAACTTGAGGTCTGGAACTGTGGTATCTTCAGTTTTTTTCTTTTTTCAAGATTGCTTTGAGGCTATTTGAGGTCTTTTGTAATTCCACACAAATTTTAGGATTTGTCTCATTCTGTGAAAAATGCTATTGGTATTTTCATAGGGATTGCATGAAGTCTGTAGATTGCTTTGGGTAGTGTAGATATTGTAACAATATTTACTCTTCCAACCCAAAGTAACTTAGTCCAATACCACGCAATTACATAAAACTAATTATCATTAGCATTTTCAAGTTAAATGTTTGAATATTTGTATATTAAGTTAATTATTTTCTAGCTAGACAAAAACATTTTTTGCTATTTAATGTTTTGCTGTTTAATGTTTTGGACTCAGTTTCTCCCCATGCCTACCTCCTACTTGCCAGTAATTTAAGCCCTGAGGACAAAAGCATCGAATTGTTTTAGGAGTAATGTAATAATGTAATTATTATGCCAAATTTCTAAGGTAAATACTATTTCTTCTTTTTAACTGTTGAGTCGGCATGGGAAGGACAACATACAGGTTTCATTCTAAGAAACTTGATTCCTTGAGGGACGGCAAAGTCAAATTCTATAAATGGTTATTTTATCTAATTGAATATTAGTAAATTCAAATAACCTCATATGTAGAGATTTTAAAAACACTTTACTAAAACATGTTTTTATTTGTTACAATAGTCACAGAAATGTACATTAGAATTTCAAAGTATTATAATGTATGTCTGGAATTGTAGAACTTCTAAACATTTTTTAGATATTCTTGACTCATGCGTTTATTTTATTCATATTTATCATGCACTATTAGGTGCTCTAAGAAACATGAAGGTAAATTGATGAGACAAACGTATTTACTGTGCTTATGAATGTCCAATGGACATTAAATAAGGACTAAAATAAATAGCTTTTAAATAAAATTATGATGAGATTCTATTTTTAAAAGTTCACTATATATAGTGAAACAGCAAAACGTTGAGACAGCTTCAGAGATACTTTTACTAGCTTCAAAAATTCTAAAAAAAATATGAATAAACAAATAAAAAAAGTCCTATATGTTTCCCATCAAAACTGATTTTCCTGTTGTACTGGAGCAGTGTTTTCTGTTGTAATTTTGTAAAGTTACAGGATTATTTTAACAAGAGAGGAATTTACAGCATAACCCCACACACAGTTCATCGCAATTTCTCATAGGTAACATATGCCTAATAAATATTTGTGGGGTAAAACTGAATGTGTTAAAAGTTACAAAATGCATTTTATGGTATGTTTTTTTTTAATCTCCTTTATTTCGGGTTAAAACTAAAATAACAAAAGTTTCCTGTAACAGCCGTCGATCATTGGCTTGATCTTATTATAGGGGCCAGAGCAACTTGAATGTTGTGAGGTACATTGCCAACCTACATATTCCTCAGTATCAAAGCCAGGGAGACAGATTTACCAAGACCAGTTAATCACAGAATTCTCAAAAGAATAATATATATCATGACTGAACTTGGAAGCCATGGGTCCAAGCTATAGGAGTAATAAGATCCTTTCTGTGTTTTGAGATGAGGGCTTAAATAAATTACAAAGCAAATGTAGAAACTGTACAATGTAGAAAGTGACAGGAAGCTGTAGATTAAAATAAAATCAAAACATGATTATGGAATTTTTTTGTTTCAGGGGATGTTATGTTTTAAACACAAATATGACTGTGCTTAAACATGTTCATGGCAGTGCTTGGGCATGTGGGTGACTCAGTTGGTTATGCATCCAACTTTTATTTTGCCTCAGGTCTTGATCTGACAGTTTGTGAGATGGAGACACCCCCCCCCCCTCACACACACACACCATTGGGCTCTGAACTGACAGCACAGAGCCTGCTTGGGATTCTGTCCCTCTCTGTCTGCCCCTCCCCTGCTTATGCTGTCCCTCTCTCTCTCTTTCTCAAAGTAAGTAAATAAGCTTTAAAAAATAAATAAAAATAAAAGTGTTTATGGCTGTGTTTATGACATGGCAAGTGCTATGTGTTATTTAATCAAAATAATATAATAGATTCAGGTTATATTAACAAAAACTATACACACCGGTTTGGGCATTTTTGACTTTATAACCAATTTGATTCATTTCACAGAGGTAAAAATACCATTTTGAAGAAGTCAAGCAGGATTGAATATCATACTGTATTTTACAGGAAAACATTTTCCTCTCCATATGTTAACACAAAGTATCATTAATCATAATTTTTTTCTTTGCATCCCCACTGTTTTGAACAACTGGTTTCATCTTCAGTTTTTATAAATGATCCGATTCCTGAATGATTGCCTGTAACTTTTGCTAATCTACCTTTTCAAAGAGTCTAGTTTTCTGTTCTTTTGGTTTGGTCTGCCTTATTTCTGATGTATTGCTTGCCTTGTTCTGAGTCCTGAAATTCAATCAAATAATTTTCTGGAACCTAGTTCTTATTTTACCATCAGCAAATTGATTACTTAGTTCTATGTCTTCAGCTGTCCCTTGGCTGTTGGCTTCTCTCAACTAGCTAGAGTTTGGCTAACTTTGTTCCCTCTCTTCACTCACAACACAGTCTATAAGTCCCAAATTATTCTCTGTTCAACTATATTATGTGGTTACAGTTTGTATATAAATCTAATGCATGTTCTCATAATTCCTACTGCTGTTTTATGCATTAAAGTGGTTATGCAAAAAGATGAGCTCTAATGCTGAGGAAGGAGAGAACTCTGAGGAGGAAGACATCGAATGAATGCAGAAAGAACCAAGTAAAGAAGCTTCCAAACATTAAGAAGAAAGATTTGAGGTGTTTTAGGGGAATATTTTTTTTCTAAAACACCATTCCTTATACCTTTTTAAAAATACAACTCAAAAAGTGGATGTAGGGATGCCTGGCTGGCTCAGTCAGTAGAGCATGTGACTCTTGATCTTGGGTCATGAGTGTAAGCCCTGCATTGGGCATAGAGATTACTTTTTTAAAAAGTGGGTGGATAATAAGTAAGAGTACTAATTGTTTGCTGAGATTCTTTAGAGTGGTGAGGGATTAAAAATATTTTTTAATTTGAGTGTAGTTGACATACAATGTTCATTAGTTTCAGGTGTAAAACACAGTGATTCCACATCTCTGTATGTTATACTGTGCTCACCATGAGTATAGCCACCATCTTTCACCATACAACGCTGTTAATTTTATAACATTTATATCACTGTAAATATTTCTCTGTTTCTGTGCATCAAGGGAAGCTAAATAACACTCTACATATTGTGTGTGGACTCAAACACCATGACAGCCATTTCACCGACTAATAAATGGATCAGAGTAGCACTGTTATTAGTCACTAGAAAACATGAAACCATTGCCAACCATACTTCTCTAACTCTCTTTTTAAATGTTTTGTCCTAAATGGAAGTTGTCCACCTAGAAAATACTTCCATAGAGTTGGGCAGCACCCACTAATTATAGATAGAAATTTGTATTTCAGGGGCTCCTGGGTGGCTCAGTTGGTTTAGCAGCCGATTCTTGGTTTCGGCTCAGGTCATGATCTCATGGTTCATGAGTTTGAGCCCCATGTTGGGCTCTCTGCTGACAGTGCATAGTCTGCTTGGGATTCTCTCTCTCTCTGTCTGTCTCTTCTCTCTCTCCGCCTCGCTCTCCCCTTTCTCTCTCTCTCAAAATAAATAAATAAATGTTTAAAAAAATAAAGAAAATTTATATTTCATACTTGATCTGGAATATGTCCACACTAATTCTCTATATTACTTCCAAAAGAAAAGCAAAATGTAGGATCCACCTTCACAATAGTTCAAACTCATTTCATATCATGGAAAAAAATGTTGCTTTAAATATAGCAGAAATTATGCAAAATCAATTCAATGTGATTAGAGGAATTTGAATAAAAAAATTATTTTCAGGTGTCATCTCTGTAAAAAGAGTACATTCTATACCCAGAAAATGAAGAGCAAGACCTATTCTAAAATTTTTTTTTTCAACGTTTATTTATTTTTGGGACAGAGAGAGACAGAGCATGAACGGGGGAAGGGCAGAGAGAGAGGGAGACACAGAATCGGAAACAGGCTCCAGGCTCTGGGCCATCAGCCCAGAGCCCGACGCGGGGCTCGAACTCCCGGACCGCGAGATCGTGACCTGGCTGAAGTCGACGCTTAACCGACTGCGCCACCCAGGCGCCCCGAGAGCAAGACCTATTCTAGCAAAACTCCTGAATGTTAAAGGAAAAGAAAAAAAAAAGTTTTTTGTGTCTCTAGGTGAAAAGAACAGGTGACATATAAAGACTGAAAAACAAGGGCCAACACATAGCAGTAAGCATTTTTGATGTGAAGACTGTGATTCAAAATATCATTTCCCATTAAATAAAGATGGTGTTTCTTGGAAGAATGCTTTAGCTTGTGCAAGATAAATCTGGAACTCTGACATACTAGATGGTAAGGGACTGGCTTCCCAGTTTTCATTTCATATCAGAACACTACCTCAGAGCCAATTGAGCTGTGAAGTATCTTGCTATGTATCTTGCTCTGTTTTAGAGGAATTTATTATCACTTTTCATCCAGGTTTCAAAGGGAACAGGTTTAACACATTTATAAATATTCCAACCCTTGATCACTGCATTTTATATTTTCTTCACTTTTTACTGCCTTTTTAAATGTATGCATATACATTATTTTTTTTTAACTTTTTTAATGTTTTTTATTTTTGAGAGGGGGGAGGGGCAGAGAGAGAGGAAGACACAGAATCCGAAGTAGGCACCAGACTCTGAACTGTCAGAGCCCAATGTGGGGCTCTAACTCACAAATTGTGGGATCATGACAATGATCTGAGCCCAAAGTCGGATGCCCAACCAACTGAGCCAACCAGATGTTCCTACTGTATCCATATACATTCTAAATATTCATATAATTTTATCACTTGCATATCATACAAATATTACAATTCTCTTAGATAGTCTTAAATATGAAGATTTTTTAATGGTCACTTTGAATGCCATTACATGAATGCATTTTGAAAACCAGTCTCTAATTGCATATTGTCCTATAACAAATTAGACTTAGAAGAGTATTCTTGTCTTTTAATTGTCTACATCAGGGGGTCTGCCATGTGCTTCAAAAGGTTATGTGATTTTCTTGTCAAACAACTTCTTATATGGCACAGTTATTGCAACCTGAATTGCCTATGGTATTATTAAATGGGACTGATTAGATTGGAGATAATCTTAGAGATAATACAATTAAAATTTTCTCCAAAGATCCAGTATTACCCCACAAGCCTGGTCATGCACATAAGCCATTTTAAACTGGGTCAACCAATATTTCAATAAGGCTAGAAAGAAAGTGGTGATCATTGGAAGAGTGAGGAAGGAGGAAGGAGGGAGGGAAGAAGGGAGAGAATTTCTGCCAAAAGGAAGGAAAGAAGGAAGGATAGAAGGAAGAGGTGAAAAGGATGAACGGGGAAAACCAGAAATAGCCAGGGGCTAGAAGGTGAATCTAGGCCTGAACACAGATAGATACAAATTCTATAGGAAATTAAGAATTGCTGATTTAGATGTTATCCATTCATTGAAGCCATAGAAATCTCATTATACCTGTTACTTTTCAGTAAGCAAACAGTGGGTGCTCATTTCATTCCACCTGCTGAAAGAAGGACTTTGGCTCCATTATTTAGCAAAGGCATATCAAGAAGTGGTGTTCTTTCCCAAGAAAAACTTTGCTAAATAAACAGAGGGAAACTTCTAATACTGCCAAATGTAAATTCTAGTCTACTAGTAGCTTTATTTATTTTTTATTTTGTTATAAATTTTTTAAATGTTTATTTTTGAGAGAGACACATATAGAGACAGAGACAGAGAGAGTGTGAGTGGACAATGGGGGAGAGACAAAGGGAGACACAGAATCTGAAGCAGGCTCCAGCCTCTGAGCTGTCAGGACAGAGCACAACGCGGGGCTCAAACTCATGAACTGTGAGATCATGACCTGAGATGAGCCGATGTCAGATGCTTAACGACTGAGCCATCCAGGCACCCCTAATAACTTTATTAATAAATGCTAAGTAAAGCCATTCTCAAACTTTTTGGCCTCAGGACTCCTTGTTGGAAGAGGTCATCAGGAGGATGCGACCCATGAGCTAGACCTAGGCAATTGGAGGCTGCATCCCCCTCCACTGTCCTTGCAAAATCCGTCTGTCCACCCACCATAGCTGAAGTAGTTCCAAGAATGCAGCCTTCAGAGAGCATAGTGTTGTTGAAACCATCTGCCTGGTATACTTGACAGAACCCCAGTAAAGTCTCTGTACAAACTTTAAGGATTCTGGAGAGCAGGTGCAGAGATCTACTTGTCTTGCTGCCACCCAAGACAAGCCTCCTAAGTAACTTCCTTTGCTTGTTAAACCTGCTATCTGCAGATCTTGAATGGCTGCCTCTTTTTCAGGTCTCTCCTTGCCCTCTGTGTACGGGGAATTCACCAGTTCACAGAGGCAAGAAACTTCAGTGAGAAGCATGGAATTGTACTAAATCTCTGTAATGGCTGGCTTAATAGAAGATGGTGGCTTTCTCATACCTGTGTCTCCACTCAATAGGTAGTAATATGTTGTCTTGGTTGAGGTAAGTAATGAAAATCCAACCTCACAAAGATACTTCATTTAGAGATGTGAAAATTGTGGAAATGTGATGATAATTGATCACACAGCAAAAATCAACAATCTCAAACAATCAGTGCACTAAGTTTACTCCATAAAATTAATTGATCTGTCTTGCACTTTGTATGGATCTTTTATTCATACATGATTTTTGTAACTGTAGGGGCTGTTTATTTGAGAGGTGTTGGCTCACTGAGTTATGCAGATCTTCTAAGTGTTTGACACATTTCTTTACACAATAACAAAAAGCCATCTTCTTACTATTACAACCACTTTCATTAGTAAAGTAAGTATTGGGAAGCTTTCAAGCCCCTGGGGAATAATACAAGTCTTCCAAATTCTAATTTTCACTTGAAAGCCCAAATTTGACTATGGACAAAATGGCTGTCAGTTATTTTCCTGGAAGTTACAGGCTCTTTGTTCATTGTTGACAAAATTTGTGTCAAATACATCAAGTCTGATTAACCATAGGTTGTCCATTTGTTTTGTTTTGTTTTTCCAAGTAAAAATGATTTTCCATGAAAACAGCAGCTACATCAGCTACTAGGACATTCAGATGCACGAACGCTTTTCCTCAAGTTAGTCATCACACTTCAGTGTACCAGGGAAATTATTTATGCATATTTCTCATTTTGTCACACAAAATATTAAAAAGACATGTACTGTAATATCGAGATTCAATAAAGTTAATAATTTTATTGACCTTCAAGGACAATCTTCAGTGCAACTGAGTTTTAAATTTCTTTCCAGCTAGTTTATAGTAATGAAGAATATGATGATACTAATACATTTTGGGGCCGTGTTTTGTTTTGGGGTAATTTACCAGGGGATTTTCCATCATTGCTGTTGCACCATCAATGAAAATATCACACAATGAGAATGGCACAGAGAAAAGGTAATATGATATCATAATATTAGCATAAAAATAATTTTGAGCTTGTCGACCCCCTGAAAGTGTTATAGGAACCTCCAGGGGTCTTGTATGTCACCCTTTGAAGACTGATACTATGCTAAAATAAAATACTAAAAATATAGTTGTCCCTGATGGGGATCTGAAGAATATATTGTTAGCAGAATAGGGCTGAGGAAAGAGCACCTATGCCTTTGTTTTGCCCTGAAAGGTAGTGTAAGACTGTTTCTAAGGGTTTGGGTGCTGGGTTCTGATTTTTTTTTCCATTCCATCAATGCTGTTAATATATATAGCCTTGATGTCTGATAATAAGCATTTAATAAATATGTATTAACTAATATGCATGCATCAATAACTTAATATATATTAATATTTATCATTATAAATTAATAAAAATATATCACATGAATAAACAGGAAAGATTTGAGTCTTAGTTCTGAAACTTTCCAACTGTGTGATTTTGGGGGAACTTAGCCTACTTTTTTCCTCCATATTATTATATGTAAAATAGCCATTCTATGAGTACCTCCATCATAGAGTTATGGTAAAGTTTATTCCAGATGTTTCGCTCATGGGAATGTCTCAAATATTAGCTCAATGCATTTGATTCATTGTCTACCAAGCTCTTCAATAATTTCATTGTATTCGTTTGTTTTTCCTTATTTCCCAAATATAATCACTGAGGATTTTAAATCTGTTGAGATGTTTCATACTAATATATATGTACATCATAGTTCAATAAAATAAAAGAATGAAAGGAAGGAAGGAAGGAAGGGAAGGAAGTTGGGAGGGTAGAAGGAAGGAACCACGCTAAGGTCAAACAGCAGGGAGAGTTTAATACAAGGATTTAGGTTTAAAAATAATGGAAGGGCAGGGCACCTGGGTGGCTCAGTCGGTTGAGTGTCAGACTTCAGCTCAGGTTATGATCTCACAGTCTGTGAGTTCGAGCCCCGCGTCGGGCTCTGTGCTGACAGCTCAGAGCCTGGAGCCTGTTTCAGATTCTGTGTCTCCCCCTCTCTGCCTCGTCCCCTCCATGCTCTGTCTCTCTGTGTCTCTCAAAAATAAATAAATGTTAAAAAAAATTTAAAAAATAAAATAAAAATTATGGAAGGGCTAAAAGAATAAATGGGCTATCCAAAAAGCAGTTCTTTCCAAGAGCAAGAAAACAAATGAGAGGAGATGGTCTAAGAAAGACTATATACCAGGGGCGCCTGGGTGGCTCAGTTGGCTAAGCCTCAGACTCGATTTTGTCTCAGGTCATGACCTCATGGATCATGAGTCTGAGCCCCGCCTCAGGCTCTGTGCTACTGGCACAGAGCCTGCTTGGGATTCTCTCTCTTTCCCTCTCTCTCTCTGTCCCTGCCCCACTCTCTTTCTCTCTTTCTACCCCTTCCCCACTTACGCTGTTTCTCTCTCTCTCTCTCTCTCTCTCTCTCTCTCTCTCTCTCTCAAAAAATAAACATAACAAAAAAGGAAGACTACCTACCACCTATACCAACTATTGTGGGAGCCATCATGCAATGTATGCAGTATATAAAATATTTGCTTCATCTCCCCCAAAAGTAAACTTGTTTGGGGGGAGTGTTTTTGCCCCAACATTGTCAAATTGTAAACATGTTTTTGTTTGTTTGTTTGTTTTAGAGAAAGAGCAGATGGGGGGATGGGGGGAGAGGGGCAGAGGAAAGTAGAGGGAGAATCCTAAGCAATCTCCATGCTGTCAGCATAGAGCCCCACATGGGGCTCAATCTCATGAACCATGAGATCATGACTTGAGCTGAAACCAAGAGTCAGATGCTTAACTGACTGAGCCATCCAGGTGCTCCATGAACATGTTCTTATTATGAAATACTACAAATATATCCATATCCATATGAATATATCCATTTTGAACATGTTTTTTGAGGATGATTTTCTGAAAAAAGAAAATATGTCTTTACCACCCCCCAAAACAAGTAATGTAAACATGCTCTTTTTGTTTGAAAGAAACTATATTGAGGCACCCGTGAGAATGTTTGCAAATAGCCTTGGCTGGTGTACTACCCCCCACCCCCTGAGTAATGACTTTGGCATGAGGCATTGATCTCCTTTCATATTTCTGAAAAATATTGAACCATTCTGTGCACAGAGCACAGAGTCTGCTGTGAGGCAGCTACACCTTCCTCAGTACAACGGGAAGATGTCTTGCTGACAAAGGTCACAGACAAACTAAACTGTGAGTCAGTGATGGCCACAATGACAGACTCATGGGCCCCATTTAGGTAGTGTATACTTGTTCCTCCTCCTCAGATCCAGTAGATTGCTTTTTACTTAGCCTGTTGATGGAAGTACATGGCGGTATTGCACTAACCAAGTATTTATGGGGTTTATTTATATTTTTATTTTTATTTTTATTTATTTATTTATTTGTTTGTTTGTTTATTTATTTATTTATTTTTGGCATTGCTTACCCTGTGACATCCGGACCTTAGGTTTTGGTATAGACTGAATGTCTGTGCCCCCTCAAACTTGTATGTTGAAACCTCATCCCCAATATGTTGGGGTTTGGAATTGAGGTCTGTGGGAAGTGATTAGGTCCTGAGAGTAGAGCCCTTGTGAATTAGATTCGTGCCTTATAAAAGAGACCACAAAGAGCTTCTTGGCCTCTTAGCCATGTGAGGACATGGAGAAAAGACAGCCATATGAACCAGGAAGCGAGCCCTCACTGGACACTGAATCTCCCAGTGACTCACTCTTGGACTTCTCAGCTTCCAGAAATTTTAAGAAATAAATATCTGTTGTTTATAAGCCACCCAGTCTATGGTAGTTTGTTATAGCAGCCCAAACACACTGAGATAGGTCTTTATATTGAGCTTAAGATAATATTCAGAATAAGACACCATACCACTACAAACCTACCAGAATCACCAAAAGCCACTGGAGGCTAGCTTGCACTGCTAGCATAGCCCCAACCACTGATGTTGCTAGATTCCTAAGCCTCCCACTGCTACGCTTGCTTAGTAGTCCGCTCTTACAACAACTGTTGCCAAAACAGGAAAAGTGAAAGAAAAATAAGTTTTTTCCCTCCAGAATTTCAATTTCTTGCTAGTGACTCCCATTGGAAGAACAAAAATGGAAGTCTGGCAAACAGTATATGCAGAATTCCAGCCCCTGCAGCATAGAACTGAACCCAGCATGGCAGAGATGGAACTGGTGGGAAACAGGCAAATAAAGGGAAACATAGAGTGAATATAAGTACAGCATCTATGTGTGGGATACTGTGATTGAGCAATGTCTTTGACAGGCTCTTATCCCCACAAATTTTAATCCTTTCACCACAAAGTAGAATTACTGAACTCTGTGAAGACTTGAGAAAACTGGAATTTAGAGAGAGAGAGAGAGAGAGAGAGAGAGAGAGAGAGAGAAGAGAGAGAGAGAGGGAGAGAGAGAGAGAGGGAAATGAGCCAAGATCCAGATAAGAGATTCATTTTGATCACCATTTGTCTATTTGTCACATATTTAATCATGGGAGACACAGTTATGACTAGAAGGACCACTTGTCTTCTGAGAGTCCAAAAGTGAGGGGAAATATGCACACAAAGAGCTGAAATCTAGAGCAGTATATGAAAAAATACGTAAGTAGTACAAAGTATTTCTATTTAAAGGGATTACTTTATTATAGAAACTTTTTTCTAGGAGCCATAAAATAAGTCTAAGGTTAATGCATTATAATTAGGAGATAATTCCCATTTTTCTCCCTATTATCATTATTTCCCCTTGAGTATAAATTCATTGTAAATGAAACTAAAAATACTAAAACATTTTAATGTTTTTCTAACGGTAAAAAATTAATATTTTCTAATACATAATTTAATTATTTCTAATGTTTTTAATCAAAACAGGCTTGTTTTAGACCGTATGGGAAATATCCTATGCAATATCTTAATTTTCTCCAACTTATTGCTAATTTATTGTAATTAATACAAATATGTGAGAAAATACTTTTATTTAATAATTGAAGTCGTCTCTGATTAATCGCTCAAAGTTCCAGGAGTGGAGAAGTTGCATTATGGAGATTAAATATGTTTAAGGTTTACGTTGTATACTACCAAATCAATTTACACTTCTATCAATGATGATGGTTCTTTTGTGCCTGGCTTGAATTTCATTATTTTACTGAAAATATTTAAGTAATATCTTTATACCAACATTTTGTCTTTAAGTTCTATTAGTGTTTGGTACACTTATGATATTCTTGAAGTCATACTGGAGATTTTTATATTACTTTTGCCCTGGAACAATCTATATGGCATGGAAATGAATGTTTGGAAGAAATAAAGAGACGGTGAAAGTATCCAGTTTGCGGGGTATTTTGCGGAGATAATTTTCTTTTGTGTGGATTTGATTTTGCCTTTGACAGATAACTTTTCTATTTCTTTTTTTCCTCCAGTTTTATTGAAGTATGATTGACAAATAGAAAAGGTATGTATTTAGGTTGTTCAACTTCATATTTTGATATATGTATGTATCTTTAAATAATTATCACAATCAATCTAATTGATATATTCCTCACCTCATGCAACTATACTTTATCTTTCTTTTTTCTTTTACTTTTTTTATTTTGAGAGGGTGGGGAGGGGCAGAGAGGAAAGAAGAGAGAAAGAATCCCAAGCAGGCTCTGTGCTGACAGCACAGAGCTCCATGCAGTGCTTGATTTCACGAATTAAGAGAGATCATGACCTGAACCAAAATCAAGAGTCAGACGCTTAACCAACTGAGCCACTCAGGTACCCCTATCTTTCTGTGTGTGTGTGTGTGTGTGTGTGTGTGTGTGTGCAAGCGCATGTGAGAACACAGAAGATGTACTCTCTTAGCAAATTTCAAGTGTATATATATTAACTATAGTCACCACACTAGGTCTCCAAAAGTTATTCAAATCATAACTGAAAGTTTGTACCTTTTGATTAATTTTTTCCTTTTCCCCCACCCTCCAGCCTTGGTAACCACCATTCTGCTCTGTTATTATGAGTCAGACATTTTTTAGCTTCCTTATATAGGTAAGATCATGTAGTATTTGTCTTTCTGTGTCTGACTTCATTTTTCTTAGCCTACTGTATTCTAGGTTTATATGTGTTGTTGCAAATGGCAAGATTTCCTTCTTTTTAATGGACAAATAATATTCCATTGTATGTGTGTGTATCTTTATCCATTCTTCTGCGGATAGACTCAGGTTTTTTTCCCCATATTTTGGCTACTGTGCATAATACTGCAATGAACATTGGAGTGCAGATAACTCTTTGAAGTAATGATTTTATTTCCTTCACATATACCCAGAAGTGAGATAGATGGATCATATGGTAGTTCTATTTTTAATATTTTGAAGACTCCCCCATACTGTTTTTCATAATGGCTGTTCCAATTTAAATTCCTACCAACAGTGTACAAGACTTCCCTTTTCTCTACATCTTTGCCAACCCTAGTTATTTTTTTTTGTTTTTGTTTTTGTGTTTTTTTTACTTTTTGATAGTCGTTCTGATAGGTGTGAGTGATATCACATTGTGATTTTTCTCTGTATTTTCCTGATGATTAGTGATGTTAAGCATCTTTTCATGTGAACGTTGGCCATCTTTAATTGGGTTGTCTTTTGTTTATGATTTTCCTGTTGAGTTTTACAAGTTCCTTATATTTCTTGGAATTAACCTCTTAAAAGATATATGATTTGCAAATATATCATCTGCCATTCCATAGGTTGTCTTTTCATTCTGTTTAATGTTTCCTTTGCTGTGCAGGTTTTTAGTTTAGCCCCAATTATTTGATTTACTTATTGTTCTTTTTTCTGGTTTAATAACAAAATAATTTAAAGCAATGCATCTATATTTTCATTGGATAATAATTTAGCAACCTACCCAAGTTTTAAGATGTATTATTAACATGGTTGCTCTTTCGTAAATAGTCTATGATTATTTCATTAATTTCCTTTTATTACTCCTCAATTTTTGTACTTAGAATTGCTATGTTTTGATTTATGTATGGTGAGATTCAATCATCTCTGAATGAGCCTGTTTAATGAGGGTACTGTGTGGATTAAAACTGGCTTCAAATTTTGATATTTCACACATGGATGAATAGGATTCAATTTATTTTCCTTTGAAATCGGCATAGTCTTAATGACTTTCTTGACTTCTCAGAAAGTGGTGGAAGTGATGCTGGGTGACTGACTTCTAATGCTAGTTCAGCCAAACCCTTTTTTTGTTTTTAATGTTTACTATTTTGAGAGAGAGACAGAGTATGAGTGGGGAGAGAGGGAGACACAGAATCCTAAGCAGGCTCCAGGTTCTGAACTGTCAGCACAGAGCCTGATGTGGGGCTTGAACTCACAAATCGTGAGATCATGACCTGAGCCAAAGTCTGTCCTTTAACCAACTGAGACACTCCAGTGCCCCTCAGCCAAACCCTTTTAATACACTAATTTTCAACAAAAAAATACATAACTAGACATTTTTTTTAAATTTTTGTTGTTGTTTTGTTTTGTTTTTCAGAAAAAGCACAAATGGTGAATATATATTTCAGCTTTTCTTCAGAATATCTTCATTTGGTTATATGTATGCATGTATTTTGTTTTTCATTATGACCAAGAAAAAAATAATAGCAATTAGAGTTAGTACATATTTATTGACAATATTTTTACTCATAATTCTGTAGATATCCCTTCCTTTCTGAAAGTATGTAATGTTTTTGAATATATTGATATCAACCTATTTCTTTGTACTTTTGCATGTCATTTTTTTAACTTTTCAAAATTCCTGAATCCCCATATGACTTTTATTTGTGAAATTTCTGTCATTTCATTGTATTTTTTAATTAATTATTTTTCCTGCTTAAATTTAGTTCATTTCAATATTTAACTGTAAACTTTTATTATAATACAGGTTTAATTTTTTCTTCTTTCCTTATTGTTATGGTTACTTTGAAAACATAAAAGGTTAAAAACTTTAAAAGGTTTTTTCCTTTTATTTCACAACTTAAGTAACTTACCTCAGCATTATTTTCCTTTTGCTCCTTCATTTTGCATTCTGAGAGAATATCAAGTTATCTTACATATTACTGATTATCCTGTAATGTTTACTTTTCTTTCCACTGTTTCTAATAATCACTTAAATTCACTTAAATTCTCATACTCATTTTTTTTTTTTTGCATCTCCTGTATCTTGGAGACACATATGTTACAAAAAAGGTGAATGAAAACTTATCATTCATGGAGTGTACCTAACCTATGGATTTTTTTTCAGGCTTACATAGTCTGCATTCACTGTTGGGTCACATCTCCACATGTAAATCACCATTTTTGTTTGTTTGTTTTCATTTCTGTCATTTACCACCAGGATCAGGATATTCTACAAATATTAGTAGAGGAGTTTTTGTTTTTGTTTTTACATTTTACTTTTAAATTTAATTCTTTATCAACCATTCAAAATATGCCCACTAAGTATTATAATTATTCTCAGTTTACAGTTATTTGATCTGATAAACACTTATATAGTATATATTATGCCCAGGCAGTGCACTAACTGCTTTATAGAGTATAACTCATTTTATTTCCTTAGATGAGGTAAGTATTATTATTGTCCCATTTTACAAATGTGGAGACAAAGATCAAAGTGGATGGATGAGGTAGTGGCCCAGTGTCACCCACTGTTATGAATTGAATGTGTCCCTCCTAAATTCGTATGTTGAAATCCTAACTTCCAATAAGATGGCCTTTGGGATGTGATTCAGTCATGAGAGTGGAGCCCTTATAAAAGAATGGAATTAGTGCCCCCATAAAGCAGACTGCACAGAGTGCATTCACCCTTTCAACATGTGAGGACTAGAGAACCATCTGTATGAACCAGGCCCTTCAGAGACAGTAGTCTGTGCATCAGGAAATAGGCCCTCACCAGATACTGAATCCTTATCTTTACCTTGTATTTTCCAGGATCCAGAACTGTGAGAAGTAATTGTTTTTTAAGCCTCCTCGCCTATGATATTTTTGTTATGGCAACCCAGATGGACCAGAACACCCAGGTAGTAAATTACACAACTAGGCTTCACCCCCAGGCAGGCCAGCTCCAGGGGCAGCACCCCCCACCCCCATGCTGTGTCATGTGCTGCTGCCTATAAGTGGGAAGGGGCCAGAATCGATGAAGAAATTGAAGAAGATACATAAAGTTCAGTTATATAATTTAGTGTGTAAAGCAGGTAGTTTAAATAATTGTGTAGGAGGATTGGTCTTCCTTTTATGCCTTAACTTCATCATCACCTGCCTCTTCCTCACTTGGGGACAGGGTACTAGTGTGCTTGACTTATTCACAAGGCTTGTGTCTGGAAACCGAGGAACCACCTTGGATTCCATATGCCCTGGAGGGAGATATAGCTAAAAAGTGTTAATATTTTTTTAAAGGCATTAACAAAGAATTTTTTGTTTTAAAAAATCTAGGACACTTAAATTACACTAAGAACAATCTTTCGTAATCAGGATTTAATGATAATAATTTTTTCAGATCTATGACTTTTTTCAAATTACCAGTTATCTCCTCTTACATTAGCTTTTTAAAATTATTATCATTAATACATGTTTATCAAATGCCTGTTCTGTGAATTGTGCTGTCCCAAGTGTCAGAGATATAGAAATAAGGCCTTATTTCAAATGGCTTATCATCTAGTTTTCTCTTTTAAAAATTATCCCCTTTCCTTAATTCTTTAACTGATAGTCTTAATTGAAATCAGCTCTATCAAGCATTTTATTTCTTACAAAGGAAATGATAGATTACAATGTTTTATATAAGCATTATAGTTAACATATGGCAACTTATTCTAGGCAAGTGCTTTGTATAAATAATTCAAAATTTTTTTTTAGTTTAGTTTATATTTGTATTATTCCAAATGTATTTCTTCCACTTCTTTTTTTATGTTTTTCCTTTCAGGCTCATCATGGTAAGTATACTCTTAAATCTCTGTATCTATTTCATCGATTCCCCTACTCTCCTTCTCTCTAGCAATAATCAGTTTGTTCTTTCTATTTAAGAGTCTGGTTTGGGTTGTTTTTGTTTGTTTGTCATATCTCTTTTTTTCATTTGTTTCATTTGTTTTTTAAATTCCACATACATACGAATGAGATCATATGGTGTTTGTCCTTCTCTGACTTATTTCATTTAGCACATTACCCTCTGGGTCCATTCTTGTTGTTGCAAATGACATGATCTCACGCTTTTTTAGGGCTGAATAATATTCCCTTGTATATATACCACATCTTATTTATCAGTTCACCTATGGATGGACCCTTGGGTTGTTTCCCTATCTTGGCTATGGTAAACATTGCTGCAATAAACATAGGGATGCATATATCTTTTTGTATTAGTATTTTCATTTTCTTTCTTTTAAAAAAATTTTTTTAACATTTATTTATTATTGAGAGACAGAGACAGACAGAGCATGAGCATGGGAAGGGCAGAGAGAGGGGGAGACACAGAATCTGAAGCAGGCTCCAGGCTCTGAGCTGTCAGCACAGAGCCCGATGTGGGGCTCAAACCCACATACCTCCAGATTATGACCTGAGTGGAGATTGGACGCTTTACTGACTGAGCCACCCAGGCACCCCAGTATTTTCATTTTCTTTGGGTTGGTACCCACTAGTGAGATTACCGAGTCATATGCTAATTCTTTTTTAAATTTTGTGAGTAATGTCCTTACTGTTTTCCATGGTGGTTTCACCAATTTGCATTCCCACCAACAGTGTATAAAGGTTCCTTTTTCTCCATATCTTTGCCAATAATTGTTATTTCTTGTCTTTTTTTTTAGTGGTTCTGACAGATGTGAGGTGATACGTTATTGTGGTTTTGATTTGCATTTCCCTGATGATTAGTGACATTGAGCATTTTTTCATGTGTCTGCTGGCTATTTGTCTTCTTTGAGAAAATGTCTGTTTAGGTCCTTTGCCATTTTTATTTAGATTATTTGTTTTTTTGTTTTTATTTTTGTTTTTGTTTTTGGTGTTGAGTTATATAAGGTCTTTATATATTTTGGGTGTTAACCCCTTATTGGATGTATCATTTGTAAGTATCTTTTCCCATTCAGTAGGTTCCCCTGTTATTTTGCTGATGGTGTCCTTCACTGAGCAAAAGCTTTTTATTTTAGTGTAGTCCAATAGTTTAATTTTGCTTTTGTTTCCCTTGCTTGAAGAAATATACCTCAAAAAATGTGTTTTGTTTTGTGTTGTTTTATAACTAATGTCAAAGAAATTACAGCTTATGTTTCCTTATAGGAGTTTTATGGTTTCGGGTCTCACATTTAGGTCTTTAATCCATCTGAGTGTATTTTTGTGTATGGTGTAAGAAAGCGGTCCAGTTTCAGGGAACCTGGGTGGCTCAGTGAACTGAATGCTCAGTTAAGCATTCAACTTCAGCTCAGGTCATGATCTCATGGTTTGATGTGAGTTAAAGTGCCACATCAGGCTGTCTGTTGTCAGCACAGAGCCCACTTTGGATCCTCTATCAACCCCCCCCCCCCGCCCCCCTGCACCTCTCCCACTCACACTGTCTCTCAAAAATAAACATTTGAAAAAAAAAAAGAAAAAAAGAAAGTGGTCCAATTACATTCTTTTGCATGTAGCTGCCCAGTTTTTCCAATGCCATTTGTTTGAAAAAGCCATCCTTTTCTCATTCTTGCATTTTTTGACATTTATTAATTGACCATATATACTTGAGTTTATTTCTGGGCTCTCTGTTCTGTTGCATTGACCTATGTGCCTATTTTTATGCCATTACCATACTGTTTTGATTACTACAGCTTTGTAATATATCTTGAAATCTGGGAATATGACACCTCTAGCTTTGTTCTTTCTTAAGATTGCTCTGGCTATTCAGGGTTTTGTGGTTCCATACAAATTTGAGTGTTATGAGTGTTACTTGTTTTAGTTCTATGAAAAATATTGTTGGTATTTTGATAGAGATGGCATTAAATGTGTAGATTGCTTTGGTTAATATGGATATTTTTTAAACATTAGTTTTTTCAATCCATGAGCATGGAATATCTTTTTGTTTGTGTGATCTTCAATTTATTTCATCCAAGTTTATACTTTTCAGAGTGTAGGTCCCCTTTAAGTTTATTCCTAGATATTTTATTATTTTGGTGCAATTGAGTAGAGGGGATTCTGAGCTGAAAAGGCTGCAGACACTTTGGAAAGGATATCTGATATAAGATGAATATATTCCTTTCCAGTGGCCGGTGAGAGCGTAGAGTGTATTCGGTAAGGGTTTCCATTAAGTAGGGATGAATTAAAGGTCCTCTCTTAAACCTGTCCTCTGTAGAACCCAACTATCCTTTAGATTTCATTGGAAAGTTGATAGTAAAATCTTTCCTGGTTTGTTATAGGTTTGTGCCCATCATTATAGAAAACCTGTTTCTGTTTATAACTCTTTTCTAAGGATGTTAATGGCACTAGAAATTTAAAAACAGTTGATAAACTTTTTCTCTGCTTTGGCTTGGTCAGTTTTATTTTAGTAATTTTTTTTTACCTAACATTTTTTGGTTTACTGTTGCCATTTGATCAACAGTTCCTTGAAAAAGTAATTACTTAGATAATAGAAGTCAGGTGTATTTTTTCTTTCATGTCTAGTCAGTGAAATGGGGGGAGGGCAAAATGGAAGCTTGGGAAGAACTGTTGTTTTATTGCATATAGAAATGAAAAACATTTTTCTACGATTAATTTCCAAACTCTAAGAAGCTACATATAAGCACATAAGAATATGCCTAGCTATGATGTAATATTAGACTAGTTATCTTATAGTTTATATTTCCTAGGACAGTCTCTATTTACAATATGCTACTCTACATTATCCTTTTAGATGCATTCATATATGACTGATTAAATGTTATGGTATTCTGTCTGTCTGTCTCTTTCTGTCTCTGGCTCTCTCTCTCTCTCTCTCTGTCTCTCTCTTTCTCTCTCTCACACACACACACACTGTACACACAAATTCCCAAGGATTGCTTTAAAATAAATGAATCAAGATATTACAGCTGCTCAGAATCTTTATATATAGTTACATTAGTTCACTGAGGAGTTGAGGATTTGAAAGTGGAAAACAGGCAGATGTAGGCATACGCAGGACTATAATTTTTCAGTTACTCGGCTCATTTCCTTTTTAAATTCTTGAAATATTGAGAAATAATTATAATTACTCGTGGAAGCCTATAAACCTCAGAGTAGCCTTTATGTGTTGAAGGAGAAATAGATATTCCATCTTCTAAGAAATCTTCTCATACAAAGTTTACTATTTAATCCCAGTCTAGACAGACCCTTTGATGCTGAGTGCCTTAAATCTGAGCCTACAGTGAAGTCACAGGTGATTCCAGCAACTCTTGTGCGATTCTCATACAGGTAACTTTCTCTCTGCACCTTTGACACTCATTCGTACTATCACTCTCTGGAAGTTGACCTGATTTGGAGAGACACCATAATCCACCCCAGTAGGACATTGAACAAGCAGCACCAGAGGACATTAAAATTAGAGTCAAATGGAAACTCCTGTGCTTTGCTTGTTTAGTTATAATCGCCTAATGAGTAAGGGATGTACTTCACCAGTTAGCCTTTAAATCTCTAAGTTGGGAGTAAGAAAAGAGCACATGCGGCACTCCACAACCTCGTACTTAGCTAAAACTATATGAGAGCTGATGAAACCAAACAAAACCTACACAGATAACAATAAGCAAACAACAATAACACTTCCTATGAGTTTGCTTAAATATTTTTGTTATTCTGTGTAGAATGTTACAAATGCCTCACAAATCTCAATCTGTGTGTTTCCCACATTTATAAGGCATCAGACAACTTGTTGAGTACAGAATATAGATTTTTCTA
Source organism: Felis catus (assembly GCF_018350175.1). Lineage (NCBI taxonomy): Eukaryota > Metazoa > Chordata > Mammalia > Carnivora > Felidae > Felis > Felis catus. Next base: position 86,890,075 of record NC_058374.1, read on the forward strand.
GGGGCATGTCAAAAGTTAAAGCAGCAGAAAAACATTTTTAGCAACTGACTTCACTTATCAAACACCAGAACCCGAAAAAGGTCTCTGGCACCTGAAATCATTTAATGTTTTTATGGCAGTGATAAAAATCACTTCAGGTATTGCTGCAGCAACAACTTTGAAAGCAATAGAGTTCCAATGTGGAGAAGATCCATCAAAAATAAATCAAACCTTGTTTCACTGGTGCCAAAGGAAGTATGTGTAATGGAGAGTTATTAAGATCAAAGCCATGTGCAGGCATTGGCCCCAACACAGAGTCCTCTTGTTGGAGTGTTCCCCAATCAATCACTACTCCTCTCATTTCTTCTTCTTGGTATTGTCAGGGGATTCATCGGCTGTAGATACAGAAGGAAAGGTCTTTAAAGGCTTTGAGAGCTTTCCTACCATGCCATTTTACCACATTAAACACACTCACATACCCACACCCAGAGTTGTGTGTGTGAGAAAGAGAATGAAAAAAAGTTACTGCAAATAGTTTTGTAATATTTATAAGATTTGCCCCAACAATCCTTATCACTTTACTTTTTCATCGTCAGAAAGTCACCAATACTTATCTAACATATAGTAATTTCTGGCCTCTTCAATGTGATCTCATTTAATATGTATAAAATCCTAGGTGTAATACTGCAGGAAATGTATACTTAATCTCATATTGCAGACCAAATACTGGGGCTCATAGAAGTTAAGTGTTTACCATATTTACAAAACTACAAATGATGGGGCTAGATCACTATTCAAAATCATCAATTTCTTCTAAATTACTTCCATTTTACTTCCCTTTCTCTAAAGCAAGATTTTTAGAAACCTGTTTTATATTTAAAATTACTTTAAATTACAAATTATTTCTATTTTTTTTAGTGTTTCCTTATTTGAATCATGCGCACAAGCAGGAGGAGGGGAAGAGAAAGAGAGAGAGAAAATCCCAAGCAGTTTCTACACACTGTTAGTACAGAGCAGGAAGTGGGGCTCTATCCTACAATTTGTGAGATCACAACCTGGTCTGAAATCAAGAGTCAGATCCTTAACTGACTCAGCCATCCAGGTTCCCCAGAAATTGTTTCAAATTTAAAATATATTAAGTGGAAATTTTATTCAAAACCAAATTTCTTTCCTGAAAAGTGAGTGTCGATGTATTCATTAAAAAAAAATTAAGTTTATTTATTTTGAGAGAGAAAGTGTGAGAGTAGGGGAGGGGTGGAGAGAAGAGGGAAAGAGAGTCCCAAGCAGGTTCTGCACCTTCAGCGCAGGCCTGATATGGGGCTCAAACTCATGAACCGGGAGATCACGACCTGAGCCGAAATCATCTCCATGCATCTAATTTAATTAATGTGGCTATCTAGATCATGTGAAGTGATTCAGGAATGCTTCAATAGGATAAATGAGTAAAAGAGATTTTCCAACACAGGATATTTTTCAACCATTTGATGCCAAAGAGATGCCTTTAAGGTCTTTGTGAAGTGGGATGGCTCCATACTCTAATTTTTCTCTGTCCTACCAGCAATTCAATTAATTATAAACATCTAATCCATGGCAATTTATACCATCAATGGGAGGTTTTTAAATTGAATATTTGGGAGATTCACAATTAACATATTGCAATTATCCAAATAACCATGCAGGAAATTTAATGTATCAAAAGATACAGTATAATGCTTATATTAATTATATTATATTATATTATATTATATTATATTATATTATATTAGTATTGTAGCATAGTTAAGAAAAGCAAACTAAAATATGTTTTTTAAATGTTATTTATTTATTTTGAGAGAGAGAGAAAGAGAACAAGGGAGGGGAAGGGCAGAGAGAGGGAGAGAGAGTATCCCAAGCAAGATCCACACTGTCAGCACGGAGCCCGATGCCGGGCTTGAACTCAAACTGTGAGATTGTGACCTGAGCCAAAACCAAGTGTCGGAAGCTTAACTGACTGAGCCACCCAGGTGCCTCTAGAATAAAATATTTTATATGACATCATTTCTAAACTATGCTAAAGATAATACCATATTAAATGAATCACATTTTTACTGGTCAGTAAGAAGTATTTTTGGTTTTGTAGAGAGCATAAGTAGACTAATTATGAATATGTGTGGGATTTTCAGATAAATCAACAAAACATTTGCTGCCAGACTCTATCAACAGGGTCATCGTATGAGTTATCTAATGCTGTGTAACAAATTACCTCAACATTTGTCAGCTTGAAAAGAAAAGGATCTGTTTATTATCTTACACAGGGTCAGGACTCTGGGAGCAGCTTAGCTGGAGTCATTCTGGCTCCCTCTTGAAATTAAAGGGTCTCCCTTGAAAGTGCAATAAAGCTGTTGGGCAGGAGCGCAGTCATATGAACACTGGGACCAGAAGGTAGTCTTGCTAGCTCACTCACAATGCTGTTGGCAGACCTTAGTTTCTTATTAGCTACTGGCCAAAGGGATTAGTTCCTTGACTTGTGGACCTCTCCTTGGGCATCCTGAATATCCTAGAACAGAACAACTGGCTTCCTTCAGGGTAAGTTATCTGAGAGAAAGAGAAAAAAAAAAAAAAAAGAACATGCAACTAAGACAGAAAGAGGCATTTTTATAACCTAATCTTGGAAGTGATATAGCATGTCTTCTTCCATATTCTATTGATCACACAGATCAGTCCTGGTGTAGTGTGGGATGGGAGTATACAAACACGTGAATACAATGAGGTGGATATTTGGGGGAGCGGGGCTCTTGGAAGCTGGCTACCACAGACACTGTCTATATTTCAGGCAGGATGTTCTTTACTGAGCAAGATTTTCCAGTGTGTTCAAGGATGTTTCGTGGTCCTACCCACCCCATCTCTGTGCCTCGCTGCATGGAACTAAATGACAGCCCTTGTGACAATAAGAAATTCCTCCTGACATTTGCAAAATCCCTCCACTGAGAAGGAGTATCTGAAGTAGGGGTATCTCTTGTGTTCAGAAGCTGGTTGTTAAAAAGGAGTCTCTCCGAACCTATTAGAAATGCAAGAGAAGTTTATATGAATTAGTTAGCAGATCCTTATTTAGAGGCAAGCCAGCCAGCTCTCCATGTCAAGGTGCATCAGAGTGTTCATAAAGGTGATTCATTGTGACAGCAAGAATGTCTAATTATGTGCATAGCTCATTGAATTTTTAATAGAATACCCTATACATGAAGGGCTGAAAGGTGTATTCCTATATAGCAATGTTTGTGTCTACTTTCTCATTGTTCTTCATCAAATGGCATTAGTGTGGAGACCTTCAATTCCACCTACTGTAACAAAGTTGTAATTATTAAATCAATAAGTCCTTAGCCTGTTCAAATTCTATTCATAAATGTCTTTACCACTGCAGTGTCTGCAGACTTAAAATTATTCTTCATTTTTAAGACAAAAGATCAGATATTAAATTTGTTTGCCTATGTCAGAATGATGAAACACAAAATCAATTATTTCAGATTTATTGTACAAGTAACATGCTCTTATTCCTCATCATATGTTTGCTCATCAGAATGCCAAAGAGCACAATCTTTTTTAAATTCATTCCTTTATTTATTCATTTATTCAAAATTTAATAGATTTATTGAGCACACTATCTTTAAAACGCGTTTTAGAATACCAACAAGGTTACAGAGATGAATCTGATCTGGATCCCATTCTCAAAAGGTCTATACTCTTATAAAGAATGTCCATAATTTGCAGTCAAATGCTCTAACCCTGAGCTATACCCCTGGAATGTCCATTACAGGGGAATTCACAACTTATTTGTTTTTAATTAAAAGTTTCACCCAGATAAAATATAGATAAAAATCATTCTCAGGTACTATAGCACCCTGAAAGTCCAAACAGACATGAAACTGGTATTTTCTTAAAGTTTTAAATACACAGGTATTGGAAATAAAGACACACATGACACATTAATACTGCATGCATATGATCTACTAGACCAAATTAAGTGTTGTCTTGTTCTCAGTGGATGTTCTTTATGGCATGAGATTGATTTAAAATTATGTTATTTAAAACTGCCCATTGCATGCCGTCTTAAGGGTGGGCAGTGCAGTGGTATGCTAGAACCAGACTGCCCTGGATCACAAGAGCCGATTGCTGCATTGTTTGTAACTTTGCAAGTTGGTTAAGGTTACTTTGGTAGCTTGAACTCAACATTGGTGGGAGCATTTACACCAGGGAAATTGACAAATGCCATAAATGAGGAACTTTTAAACTTCGCCACAGAGAGCTGTCTGTTCAACAGTTGCTGGAACACTACTGCAGCAATGTTTCCAGTCTCATATTTGTGACCAGATGAGATGGACCATTCTAGCATCACACTCAGTATCATGTTAACTTTCTTGAGTTACATAATAAGGCTATGACCTTCGCCAGCCAAAAGGATAATAGTTTGCAGTCCAGAAGAACAAAGCTTCCCAACCCTATTTAGATTATCTGTTTGGACTGTGTTACATCCTAGAAAATCAATCTGAGTTTTCAAAAGAGAGACTTCTCAATAAAAGCATCTCTTTTGCCCTCCTTGAATATAATAAACACTCTACTTCACATTCATGAAGATGGTGGGGGGGAACAGAATAGTAGACAAATTTTGAAGATAAATGTTTGTATAGATCAAAGTTTACCACTTTTCTTTTAGCTAGAGAGTAAGGGTCATTATCACTGCTGCAATGAGTTCAAAACTTTAGAGAACAAAGTACTATTGTCATAAAGCATGTAGTGTTACTATCATTTTATTAAAACAACAAGATACGGGGCCCCTGACTGAACCTATATGTTTTACATCAAGCAGTTATAAAATGTAAGTTTATGAATCTACACTTATTCAAAACTGCCTCATACGTTTCTTTCTCTGAGAATCAATAACACAATTTTCTTCATATGCTTTGAAAATATAGCAAGAAAAAGGAAGCATTTGCCAAAAACTATATTACTATGATTTTAAGGCTTTGATTATTAATACACATGGGTCAGAAAATTTCAGTTCGTGGTTCCCAGAGTGAAAATATCCCTGGCAGGCTACATATAGTGTATATAAAAAGACACACACGTTATAGTAAGTACACACTGCCAAAACCCTACATTCTCTGCGCAGTGGCTGAGTTATGGTTGCTGGGGGAGATATAACTTTCTAATTTACTTACTTTCATGGCTTTCAGAATTTTACTATATTGAAGACTTTTGTAACTCATGTTTAAGTTTTTTTTTTTAAATATTGGACATTTTATATGTGACATGGAAATACTCCAGTCAATAAGCTTTTCAACAAAAATATTAACCCCTAAACTCTGACTTGAGAGAAATGGATGACCACAGAAAGAAACGTAACTAGCAATTCACAATATTGAACATGTACCCCATTTCTTACCCCAGGGTTTTTAGAACTTTATTTCACATGAAATCGAGTATATAAAATGTTGATTTGTGTCCAGAACCTCACTAACAATCTTCAAGTTTTCATTCCAGCTAATGACAGAGTCATCCAATATATAATTAATTGTCAGTGCAATTGTACAATAGTTTTTTAAAGGTGATCTAATAACAGAGAAGCAATTCATTGTTTTCTTATAATTACTGTTATCTTCCATCAGAACTATAATACATAACACAGTGCATTGAAATGTTTCTTCATGTGATTGTCATGTAATTTTTAAGTCATTCTAAATAAAGGGCTTTTTATAGCTTGAGTTTGTATATTCAGCCCTGTAACAGCACCCAATATATCATAAATGTTTTTGATGAAATGTGAAAAGTAAGTAATACCATTTTGGATTTGTAGATTTTTTTAAATTTTGAATTCTTTCTTTATATTCAGTATTGATATACCGTAATTATTCATCTTCCCTAATAGTGATTTTGTGAGAGAAGTCACATCCGTTTCTGAACAAGTAAATGAGGTCAATAGCACTTCCCTCAGGCAACATGTGTCAGTAGTGGAAGACATGCCCCCAAAGCTGCCTATAAGCTTTATTACACTAGAGTCCGATTCCTATTTTGGCCCTACATGTCACTAGCAGTGATCATTATTTTCTTAGAGAAACCTAAGGCATTGACCATGGGCAGTGCAAGAAAACAAGAGGAAGAAGGGAAAGCAAGGGAAGAATGTAACATTTAAAAACTAAGGACAATAAGGGAATGAAGAAAGCAAGAAAGAAAGAAGGAGGAAAGAAAGAAGATAGATGAAGTGCTGTAAGCTCACTTGTCTTAATCCCTACTTCTAAATGTTCATTATTTATTCTAGAGAAATGTGTCATTTCTTTCCACCTGGAAAAGTCTAATTATTTTGTATAGGAAAAAATAATGTCACTATAGAAAAGTTCACATTTATGTTAAATCCAATAAAGAATAGATAGTCTACATTTTCATTCAACAGGGCATGCCATTTATTGGACAAATGCCAATGCTATTTATAGATTTGAAAAGCAGAAAAACAAAATAATTAAGGTATAGCTTTCATTGAATTTAATGAGGTACTAAACAAGAAAATGAGTTGGAACATCTTTAGTGATTTCTTGTCTTATTAGGTAATGACTACACTCACGTGCACACACGCACACACACATACACACACAAATCCATATAAATAAATTTTACTGCACAATGAATAGAATTACAGGAGCCATCAGAGTTAGTGTAATGCTCCTAGTTTGCAATTTATGTCATTATATTTCAATATAATCTTATTACTATTTACTTTCCTTCAGTAGAATAAAACGTTCTGGGTGGTCTCTGTGACCTTCCTTTTCAATATGTTGATCAGCACAAGTCCAATTTTTTATATTTTGTCTCTAGAAAAAATGTTTCACTTTTAGTTTGTGCTATGAACATAGATCTAGATTCTAGTACATTAAGTTGGGTGAATTTAAAAAGACTACATGTTGAGGTTGAAAAGGACTTTTACCTCCTCTGAGACATTGGTGATGTGCCCGGACCCAGGACTCAGGCAGTTAAGGATTCCCAATTTTAGCATTTGTGTAGCCATGGACAGGTTACTTAATCTCTGCCGTCAGTTTCCTCTCTGTAAGTTGGGACTTCTGTTACTTGCCTGTAAGACTCTAAAGGTAAAGCATTTAGACTCGTGGCTGGTACACAATGATGACTAAAAAATATTACTTTTATTTCATTAGTATTATCTGTATAGAAGCATCAAATTATTGTTATGGACACTAAAGGCAAGCAAAAACAGGTAATTTCTGCAATCACAGAATTTCTTAGAACAACCAGAACTAGGGACACCTGGGTGGCTTGGTCAGTTAAGCATCTGGCTCTTGATTTTGACTCAGGTCTTGATCTCACAGTTTGTGGGATGGGGTCCCCCATTGGGATTGGGATCCCATATTGGGATTCTCTCTCCCTTTCTCTCCCTCTTTCTCTGCCCCTTCTTTGCTTGTGCGCTCTCTCTCTCTCTCTCTCTCTCTCTTTCCCTCTCTCTAAATAAATAAATAAACTTAAAAAAAAAAAAAAAAAGAACAGCCAGGACCAGGAACTAAACAACCTATTGCTCAGAATTGTTTAAATACAGAAGAGGAATGAGGAAGAAGGGAAAGTTTCTACCCTTTTTATGGTTGCGGGTGGTTTCTCATCATTTGGAAATACTTTGAATATACAGAGTGTTGTTGATTTGAATGCATGAAGTGATAATAATACTCAATACCTCAATAAATAAATGAATGAACAACTCCTTAATTTAAACCTGGAATTTGTAGCCGTCAGAGATTGTTTTGGGAAGAAAGAATTAAAAACAGAACTTTTTCAAGTTTCAGGGACACTGATGATTTTTTTTGAGGGGGAGGGGTCAAAGTGAAATTAGGCAACAACAGTCTCTCTTTGTGCTGGCCAAAAGCATCTAAAAGTGTTTCTCAAAACCTGTAAAAAATTGTGAGTTTGGAAAATCTATTTTCAAAATTAAAGACATAATAATGTGCTATTTAAATCCACATCAGTAATGTTCATTTTTTAAATAAAAGTGTTAACTGGCTCAACTTACTTGAAAATATATAATAGCCAAGAAAATAAAATCATTACTAGGAAAACATGTAGGATCTTACTGAATTATATTCTAGTCAATGTATGTTGAGTGTATAATGATTAAAATACTTAATAGTTCCAAATACAGCAGGCATTCCTACATCAGTTCCTAATGAAAGAAAGGTCACCCTTGGTTCCTACTTTAAAGCAACTACAGTTTTATGTAGTGTAAAAAAATCACAGAATATTTTATAAAAATTTTCTGAAACAAAGAAACACACAAATACACATTTGTATTTGTATTTATATGCATGTATTGTACACATGCATATTATATATACATATACAAATAAACACATGCATATATATACACATACTCTCAAGAAGGATGAAGGAAATGAGCAATTTCTTACAAATTTTGTGTTTTTACAAAGCTTTGCATATTTTTGGTAAAGCTTAAAACAGACAAAGCTTTCCATTTTCTATGTCAACAGATGGGATCAGACATCTGGACAATCCAAAGGCTCTTTAGATCTTTGTTAGTGAGTTTATTCATATGATTATACACTTTTGTATAGTATTATTAATTGGAATTGCCATTACCTGGATAAACATTGTCTGGGAGGCAGGAAACAACTGGACTATAAATAAGACATGAATGCAACTTCGCCACTTTTAACTTTCCACATGAGTCAGCAACATTTATTTATTTTCTATGCTGTACAGAGTTTCTTCTGCAGCAAACTCCTCTAGGAATTTCAAGTGTTTGGGAGAGTGGTCATTAGTTTACTCCTTGAACATGAATTTATTGAAATATTTCAGGCATAGGCTTGAAAGATGCACAGCTGAATAAGGTACTTCCTTTATGGAAATTATGTATCATTTTAGAAGGTAAACATAAAAGAAATAAATTAAAATTAAATAAGCCAATTCCTATTAAAAAAAAAAAACAAGGAACAAGTGTGTTTACAGCTTAGATGTTGGAGGGGCTGAGGAGGTATGGTGGAAAACATGTTTTACAAAGTCAGTTTTGAGCTAAAGCTTAAAAAATAAATAGGTTATTTCCCAAGATTAGAAAGAGGGAATTACATACAAAAAGTAGTTAAAGTAATCAAAGGCTTTATTCAGCAAAGTTTGAGAGGTCTGGAAAGCCTGAGGAGTAGGTTAGTGATAGGAAAGTGGGCTGGAAAGGAAGCTGGGTCAGAATGAGGAGAATCTTCTATGCCTCACTAAATTATCTGTCAGTCCAGGAATAAGTATTTAACAGATCCTAACCAGTATCTGAGTTTTTCAGCAAATTTTTGTCTTCCTGAGTTTTATGAAAATCCTTCATTGTAATCTTCAGCTCAGCTCTTCCATTTGGATCAGCAGTTTTAAGAGGGCATTTAGCGATGGGATTGTTGTTCGTTTAGGATATCAGAAGAAGGAGAAGAATGAAAGGATGAGTATAAATGATTGGTAAAAATAGAGTTCATGAGATAGATGGGTAATCCTACCATTGTCCCTGCAAGATTTTTGCCAGGCCCAGTGCATTCTTCTGCACAAACTGTGGGTTGTCTTTCAGAAGAAAGATTGTATATCTACCCCATGTTACTCTCCAATTTCATGAGATAACTACAACCTATACACTGACTGCTTGTCACCAAACCATTTGCCAAGAATTTGTGGGTAAACCGGCTGCCAAACACCTGTAGAATGTGAGGTTAATGGGAAGTTAGAATCAGACACCGTACTTCCCGATAGGGGGATAAACCCACCAGTCTCGTGGGAAACTGAGTTTAAACAAAACCCATTCTGCTGGGGAAGCAGAATTCCTAGTCCCAGGTAGCTTGTCACTGAGCTAAACCAGAGTGAGATCCCAGTGTCACATGTAGTCTCCTTGCTGCATCACATTCCCTGATGCTGAGCCCTTAACAAGTTACAATGATTTATTGAAAAGACTGTCCTTTCCCCATTGTATGCTCTGGGATCTGTTGTCATAAATTAATTGTACATGGATGGAGTTATTTCTGGGTTCATATTCAGTTCCATTGATCAATGTGTATTGTTTTTATGCCAATACCACACTGGTTTGATGACTATAGCTTTGTAATATAGCATGAAATCAGGAATGTGATATCTCAGGCTTTTGCTCGTCTTTCTCAAGATTGCTTGGGCTATTCATAGTCTTCTGTGATTCCATATGAAATTTAGGATTGTTTTATCTATTCTGTGAAAAATGATATTGGAATTTTGGTGAGGATTGCATTGAATCTGTAGATAACTTTGGGTAGTATGGACATTTAACATTAATTCGTCCAATCCATGAGCATGGAATATCTTTCCATTTATTTGTGTCATCTTCAATTTCTTTCATCAAAGTTTTCAGTATACAGATATTTTACCTCATTGGTTAGATTTATTCCTAGGTACTTTATTCTTTTTGATGCAAATATAAATGGATTTTTTAAAAAAATTCTTTCATATGATTCATTGTTATTGTATAGAAACAACTGATTTTTGTATATTGATTTTGTAACCTGAAAATTTGCTGAATTTGTTTATTAGTCTTTTTCGTGGAGCACTTAAGGGTTTCTATATAGGAGATCATGAAACTGCAAATTAGAGACAGTTTTCTGTCTTTATTTCTGACTTGGATTCTCTTAAATTTATTTTTCTTGTCTAAATGCTCTGGCTAGGACATTCAATGTTGTGTGGAATAAAAATGGCAAAAATGGGCATCTTTATCTTGTTCCTGATCTTAAAGGAGAAGCTTTTAGCTTTTCTCCGTTAAGTATGATGTTAACTGTGGGCTTGTCACATATGGCCTTTATTATGTTGATACGATCCCTCTATACCTATTTTGTTAACAGTTTTTGTAATAAATGGATGTTGAGTTTTGTTGAATGCTTTTTCTCCATCTTTTAAGATGAGCATGTGATTTGTATCTATTTTTTTAATTTTTTTATTTTTTAATGTGGTCTTATCACATGGATTTGCAGATGTCCAAACACCCTTGCATCCCTAAAAGAAATCCCACTTTATCATAGTATGTAATACTTCTAATGCATTATTGAATTCAATTTGCTAATATTTTGTTGAGGACTTTTGTATCTATGTTCATCAGGGATATTGGTCTGTAACTCTCTTTTCTTGTAGTATCCTTGTCTGGCTTTAGTGTCAGGGTAATGTCAGCCTCATAAAATGAGTTTGAAACTGTTCTGTCCTCTTCAGTTTATTGGAGGTGTTTGAGAAGGATTGCTTTTTTAAAAAAATTAATGTTTTTATGTTTATTTTTGACAAAGATTGAGAGACAGAGCGTGAGCATGGGAGGGTCAGAGAGAGAGAGAAGGAAACACAGAATCTGAAGCAGGCTCCAGGCTCTGAGCTGTCAGCACAGAGACCGACGTGGGGCTCGAACTTGTGAACCAGGAGATCATGACCTTAGCCGAAGTCAGCCACTTAACCGACTGAGCCACCCAGGCGCCCCAAGAAGGATAGTTAAGATAAAGTTTTTTAGAGTTTACCAATGAATCCATCTAGTCTTGTACTTTTCTAGGATTTGTTGGAATAAAAGCCTCTGTACAGCACAATAAATCATCAACAAAATGAAAAGGCAACCTACAGAACAGGAGAAAATATTTGCAAATCATTTATCTGATAAGGGATTGATGTCCAAAATATATAAAGAACTCATACAACTCAGTCCGATTAAAAAATGGGCAGAAGAACTGAATAGATATTTTGCCAAAGAAAACACACAAATGGCCGATAGATATACGAAAAGATTCTCAACATCCCTACTCATCAAGGAAATGCAAATCAGAACCACAATGAAATATCACCTCACACCTGTTACAATGGCTATCAGCTATCACCTAAGAGATAAGAAGTAACAAGTGTTGATGAGGATGTGGAGAAAAGGCAATCCTTCTACCTTGTTCTTTCTATTTGGAATTATACATAATTTGTACATGTTATGGCATGTAAGATTTTTTTAAGTCTTTGATGGGAACATTATATGATCTATGTCTTTGTTTTCATTATAATTTCATTATGTATCTATATTAGCAACTTAATATGTTTGTTTAAACTATATTGACCATAGTATTCTTTTTAAATACTCTCCGTATGGTTTCAGTTAATGGAATCAAGATGAAAAAAATAGGAAAGCTATTTCTTCTATTCCTTAGCTGCACAAGCCCCTTCAAAGAGAATTTTTATGGCTACCTTGTGAAAAGTATTTCACTGTAAGATTGTATTAGCATAATAAGAGATATTTGATGATATTCGTTAGCCGTTGTGGATAGGAGTCTGCAGTTAGAGAAAGAATAGTCCCCACGATTACTCTCATTTCTGACACTAGTTACAAGTTTAGAGGGTTCCCAAAACCTCAAGTTTAATAATTTGCTAGAAGGACTCATAAAACTCTCTTAAAGCTATTATACTCACAGTTACAGTTTCTTTAAAAAAAAAAAAAAAGAAACAGATAAAAATCAGTCAAGAGAGGGGTGTATGGGCAGAGTCCAGGAAAGTAGAGCTTTCCAGCTGTCCTTTGACTCTGGAGTCATAAACAACATTAAATTTCTGGCATTGATGTGTTACAGTGTGCATGAAGGATTGCCAAGCAGGGGCATTCACCTGAGCCTTGGTGTCCACAGTCTTTACTCAGGCTTGAGCACATAAACCTCATTGGCTGGCCATGTGGCCAACCACAGTCTCCAGTCCCTGTGGAGGTTGAGCTGATACCATATGACCTAATGCATCCCCCTCCAAATCACACTGTTGTTGTCTGGCTCAAGGCTCCCAGATAAACAAAAACATTTTCAGGGCTTAGAGATTCCTCCGCAGGATCCAGGTTAAAGGTCAGACTTCTCTTTGGATAAAGGTTACATTATTACACAGAGGCCATGCTAATAGAGCTCTGTCTGTAAGCTTAATCTGATACCCAAAGCAACTTTCTTTTGTGTACTCAATTAAAAGTTGATTATTGTGAACCTATGCTTTGAAAATTTAAGAAGACATTCTCTCTTTTTTTAAAAAATTTATTTATGTTTTTTATGTAGGCTTAATGCCCAACATGGTATCCGAACCCACAACCCTGGGATCAAGAGTTGCATGCTTTACTGACTGAACCATTCAGGTGCCCCCCAGAGCATATACATTGATTTACGAACATCTCACTCTGCCAAAGAAAAAGTAGTAGTTAATGAAATAAGAGTCAATTAGTCAAACGTACACTAGTGATACAACTATGATCTCTTAATAAAGGAGAATAGGGGGAATATTTAAAATGGGTATTAACAGGATCTTGTTATTATTTTTTTTCTTTGCATCCACCAAAAAAGGAAAATACTGGAAACTCTTTCAGTCATCCATTCCAATATTTTTAACAACATTCAAATGGCATTAGCTTTCGGGTACTTTAGCTATCATGCAAGATATATTCTTCCTCTTACTTAGACTTCTGTGGAAACTATAAAACCTTATGTTAGCATTGTCTATATAATACTGGTATTATCATGTATTCCTCAAATAACTCCAAATCAGTTTAAAAATTCTCAGCTCTTTAAACTTTTTATATTCAAGACAAATAATTTATAGAAAACTTGTAACTTCAAAAACCCAGTGTTTCACTGTTTCTAAAAGCAAATATTCTCCGTAGGAAAAAGAAAAATTGCTTTGTTCTCTAAGAGTGAAAAAAAGAAAAAAAAATCATGACATGTATTTTGTCTAATCATTGACATTTTGTATTTAAATTGCTAATTCCCTCGAGGAATTTTAAGTAAATTGGGAGGGATGGCTAAATTAGATCATATAGGAACATTTTCCCTTATGCTGTTCTAAGGAACTAAATTCACATTTAAACCTAATTTTCATAACAAATGACTTTTTTATTCCATGTTACTCTTGGGGACGTCTTTGTACTCTCACTCTGAACCTTTTACTCTGTCCTAATGTTATTATTTTTGACCACTCTGAACTGCTGAAGTAATTTATTAGTATGCAGGCTTATCCGTACAGTACTACTCATCGTCACCATTAGAAGAAACATTTTAATGTCCTTGTGCAATGACAGGGTAGCTGGACACTAAGGGCAGAGGCATGTGGTTTCACATCCACATCCTAGATATTTTGTGGACCTAATTAATTTGGGAACCTATTAACTGTGCCCTAGAGTAATAATGCAATCAAGCACACAGAAATACTGGCATCATTATGCGTCTTGAATTTACAGACTTCTCTGGACACATGTGTTAGGCTCATTTTTCTAACCATGGTCATCCATGTAGAAAGTCCGAAGATTTAACTTGAGCCTACACAGAAACTGTGGGAGATTTCAGATAAAGAAGGCATGTTCGCTAAATCAGTAAGATTTCTACAGTGCACACAGATGAAGCACATTGTGAAGAGTTCAGGGAGAGTCAGGTGCAAGGAATCATGTTAGTCATCTTCAAATGTATATGGAGGGACTCATTAATTTGTTCCTCAAAGAGTAGAATGGAAGACTACGGAAGGGTCTTAGTCATTGTTCATGTTTGAGGATGTTCTTGTTGTGTTTGAGAGTGATTTGTTATGTGTATGGCTTACCAGGCTCAGTTATGGTAAAACTGAAAGGAGTAACATGCAACACCATTGGAATAAAGCCTGAAAGAGAGAAACATGGAAAATGCCCAATGATTGTTAGATATTTATCGTTGTTGTTACTGGGACTCATCTTTATGAGGTTTTGACCTCGTTGGTGTTCCCAAAAAAGAGATGATGAAACTCAAAGATATGGTCAGATTTTTTCATTATTTGCCCTGGCCAAATAGGCATATATTATTATACATGGCTATTACACATGCCTAATAATTATATTATTATGCATGCCTCTTCTAGTACATCTATGTATTATACAGATTGCCCGTCTTTTCAAAAGTGCTGAAGACTGATGCATTCCTAAAGCCTTCCATTTATGGTTTATTTCCTATTCACAGCCCTATTACTTATTTTTCTATTGGGCTATAACTGACATATAACATTGTGTTAGTTTAAGGTTCACAACATGTAGATTTGATACATTAATATATTGCAGTGGGATTACTAACACCTCTATCACATCACATGATTATCATATCTTTTTAAATGGTGGTGACAACATTTAAGATCTAGTCTCTTAGCAATTTTGACGTATGTGATACAGTGTGGTTGATGGTAATCACTATACTGTGCATTAGAGCTCCAGAATGTATTCATCTCTAGTTACAAGTTTTCACCCTCTAACATCTCCCCAGTTCTCTCAGCCCTATTTATTCTGGCACCAAATTACAAATAGTTTTTCCAAAGTCTAAGAGCCTTATTTTTAAAGTGAACAAGCAAGCAAACAAATAAGAAAAGAACCATTCATTACTGGTTCTAAATTATTTAATCTTTCTGAGCCTAATTTATTAAATTTGTATATAATGAGCCATTACCATGAACCTCGGATTCCTCACCAATAAAATCAGACATCTGTTATTTGCTGTTATTGTTAAAACGGGCATGCACCATGTTCATAATGAGTGCATGAGACACTATTTTTATTTTGTAATTTACAAGTGAGGAAATTCAGGCCTAATGAGGTTAGATCAATTTTTCAAGGCACTACAAATAGAAAAAGTAGTGAGCGGAGGGTCTTAATGTAGCAGACAAATATATAGAACTCTAATGCAAGATTTTTAAAAGATTTCCTAAGGTTTTTAATATACAGAATACTAAAGAATGCATGCCAAATTATTACTGTATACTACTCAGAATGAAAATAATGTTCAGGAATTGTATTGAAACTGTGGATGTTTTTTCTGCTCTGAGGTGGTCAAGTTTGTGAGGAAGCTCAAACTAACCCAACTAAAGAGAACTCCCGCACAGGCCCCAACACTACAGAAAGACAAGAGAGATATCCAACCACCCCCTGAGGTCTTTGGCTCTCAGCTGTCCTAGTTGTAGCTAACATCTGACTGCAATGATGAGAGAAAACCAAATCAGATCCACCCAGACTCTTCCTATCTTCCAAACCCAGACAAATCATGAGAGAGAATAAAATGATTGTTGTTTTAAGCTACTATGTTTGGTGGTGATATGTTACAATGCCATAGATCATTGGAATGTCATGTTTGCCAGGAAATAATACAATTTATGACCTGTTTGTAACAACTCACCAAGAGATTTTATTGTAATATTTTTCCAGAAGAGTGGACCTGTTTTAGTTTTAGTTTTAGTTTTAGTTTGTTTTTTTTTTTTTTTTTCCCAATCTGGCTGATTGGAGTTTCTTTTCCCCTCATTGCAAGGCACACGGTTACTGAGTGTCAGGAAGTCTCTCCAGTGGCTAGGATACTAAAGTGTTGAGGAGGGGGAGGGTTCTCTCAACTTCTTTTTGGCGTTTTGCTGTTTGCTATAGAAGAACCCACCTGCTTCTGCTTGCTGGGCGTGGCTTAGCCTAGGCGAAGGGGAAGGTGAGGGCGGGGCCGGATGGGAAGGGGAGGCTGGGCTTTGTGCAGCTTAGGCAGCTGCACCTGCTCGCCACACAGAATTTCTGGCTGTTACCTGGTGGCTTTCCCAAGCTGGGTCAGTGATGACAGTGCTGGAGGCTGGGGAAGTTCCAGGTGCTCTGGGGACTCCAACATCGTTGCCATGAACGGGAGAGGAGACTTCTGAAAAAGAAGCTCACACACCTGTGACCAGCAGCCTGGGCTGTCCTGCAGAATGGCAAAGATCACCTGGAAGTAAGACTAGATGTTAAGTCATGTTTCATCTAAACCTAGACAGACTTGTGCACAGGCTCATTACAATTTTCTTTGTTGTTATTACAAACGAGGCTGAGGCAATATGGCCATTTATATTAGGTTCTTTTTTGAGAAGGTATTGTTTTTATTGAATGGATATATGATTACTTGTTATCACCAGAGGCTTTAAGAATGGTTGTGGATATTAAAACTTATTTTCCACTGATGAAACAAAACAAAAAATTAATATGTTGGATTGACTGAGCTTATTGTAGAGCACTTGCCATTTGTTCATGAGCAAGGTATAAAAATATGTTAGGTCCGATTGTATTCGTTTATCTGCATAGCACTCGTGGTGGGTTCTGAGGAGTTAATATTTACAGGATTCTGTTCCATTGGACTCCAAGTGGAAAATAAATAGTGAAATATAACCACCAGAATAAGCCTCCAGTGAAACTTTCATTAAAGGTGCTCTTGGAGCTTTTTAGAAGGGGAGAAATTTGGGATGCCATCAAATCTACAGCGTAGGATTTGTTTTTGTGCTTAATAGACTGCCTATAAATCGGTACAGGGATCTATAGGTCAGAGCTACAGTTGTCTTGCCCTATAACTTCATTACCACACAACAGTGGTTTCAACACCTGTAAACCAGAAGTTGTATCTAAAGATTTACTTTAATTGGAGAAATGGATAGTAAATATTGTAGATAACTTTTATAGTGGTGGCATCATTAGGTTCTTATGGCAGTTTATAGATTAAATAGGTCTCAGGGGACTACAATCATTCTTATTTTGATAATTAATTGTTGCAATCTCACTACTATTAGCCCTCTCAGCCTGGGTTCTTGTGTTTCTTCATACATCCACATAAAATTCCTTGCTGTCTGTTAAAATGAGCTATGCCAGCATCACCTGTGTCTTTCCTACCCCAACTAAGGAATCAACCACTACCTCACGGATAAAGTCATGGTTCCTTTTGGTGGAAAATGATAATCTGGTCAACGAAGGCATTATATCAGGTTTATGCTGATAGAATGACCTCTTTGCTAGGTAATGTTATTGTACAGATCTAGAAAGATTCATATTATTTTAAAATCATGTGTGAATGCTGGTGTTTCCAATTTTGTTCTAACGTGACAGTGTGCCTTCTTCATTTCTTTGGTTTTATAGCATGCTTCATTTTCTACTATATGGAAAACCTTGATTATTAATAATGTGAATGTAATTTCTAATGTTTTAAATCCAGTGAGCTAAACTTCATTTTAAACAACACCAAATGGGGGCCGCTTGGTGGCTCAGTCGGTTAAGTGTCCAACTTCCACTCAGCTCATAATCTCACGGTCTGTGGGTTCGAACCCTGCCCCAGGCTTTGTGCTGACAGCTCAGAGCTTGGAGCCTGCTTCAGATTCTGTGTCTCTCTCTTTCTCTGCCCCTCCCTGCTTTCTCTCTCTCTCTCTCTCTCTCTCTCTCTCAAAAATAAACATTTAAAAAATAAACAAGACCAAATACTATCACTAACAATGAAGCTATTCAATACAATGTAACATTTTGTTGTGGAAATTAATCCTCCCGAGGATGTGTAACTAAAGCATTGTGATCTTATCCCTTGCCCTGTGTGTGTTTATATATCAAATAATAGTTTCTTTTATTAGTCACTTAAATTTTAGTTTGCAAGTGTGGAATGCCAAAAGTTATGTTTCAAGAGGAAGGTTGTTTCCAGAGATGGTCTTTTTGTGGAGGCAATTTTAAGTTACAGGATTTGTTGGGGCAGAAGGGCGGGTCAGCTCTACAAGTCCACCTTGAGATGACTGGAAAATGCGAATAAGTTTATATCCCAAGTCCTAGGCATATGTTTTATTTCAGCAACCTGATAATGGTCATTTAATAGCAGCATAAGCATTTTTGTAAGTGTTTGGAACTATTTTTGAATATTTTAATTTGGAGATTGTTGCATGAGAAACGTTTTCTTATTTGACAGCATAAAGGCAAAACAAGATTGAATTTCCCTTTGCAAGGCACTATTTTGCCATTAGATAAAGTAGGTTAGATTGAATACATAAATCAAGCTATATATTTCCAAATTTGTAGATTGCTATTTCCCACTATTTTCTGTATCCTATGATATCACCACAGGGAAGCGTGGTAACCTGAGAACTCTAAACTTAATTAAACAGCCACAAAAGTGTGCAGTCCTCAGCACTAAAATAGGAGGAAATGGGGAAACTGAAAATCTTTAACAGCAACAACAAAAAACAGGCAGCAACATTATCTAAAAACGTAAAGATGTAAAAATTTACATCTCCTTTTCTTTCTTTTTTCCAGCAGTTCTTTGTCTCCCATTTTTACTCCTTTCCTCTTCTTTCTTTTCAGAACTAATGCGATGTTTCTCTATAATTAATAGAAGTTCTCATTTTCTCACAAAGACGATTTGGGGAAGGGGGACAAGGCTGATTCCTATCCTTAACATCTCACCTACTGCAAAATATTTAAGCATTTTTCTCGAACAGAAATAATTTTTTCTTAAGGGACTTTCTGGTACCCTACATTATGTCATTTACTTTTTTGACAACCTTAGGGATTCGATTTTATTATGCTCTTTATTAGAAGAGGAAGCAAAATAAAGTGTTATTTTCCCAAATTTCACAGCTGACTAAATTATAGAAATGAAGCTATATAAAGTATTTCTAATATTTCACATTATCCTGAATTTTTCCTTGTCTTCATTTTTTATTCATTTGAGAAGAGTGGTCCTTTTTATAAAGAAGAACAAAAGATTAAATATGTGCTTGACATAATATAAAAATAATAACTACCATTTATCATGTACTTAGTGTATGTCAAATACTATGCAAAGCACTTTACATCTATTACCTAATTTAATTCTGACAACAACCCTTTAAGATATGTATTATTATTATTCTGTTTGACATTTGCATTTATCTTCCATTTGGAAGAGGCTTAGTCTTACAAAGATGAAATAACCTACCAGAGATTATGCCTAAACCATTGCCAAGCTAGGATAGTTCCATCCCTTTTATCTGTTTGCAAACCTGTGATCAGAACACTATGCCCTATTGCCACAGTTTGACCTTGGTTGATTGACATAAAAATCTGGGTTGGTTGCAAACCAGGAATCCTGGATAGCAAGATACTGTTTTTTGTTTGTTTGTTGTTTTTTTTTAAGTTTGTTTATTTTGAGAGAGTGAGCACAAGCAGGGGAGGGGCAGAGAGAAGGAGAGACAGAATCCAAAGCAGGCTCCACACCATCGCCATCGGCACAGAGGGGGCTTGAACTCACAAACCTTAAATCATGACCTGAGCTGAGATCAAGAGTTGGACACTTGACCAACTGAACCACCCAGGTGTCCCCAAGAGACCTTCTTAAATTTGTTTTTAATTTACTTAGTTACTAACACAGTAGGTTTGCAATTAATATTTATTTAATGAATGAAAGAATAAATGAATGTATTGAATCAATGTTTCAAGCATCCAAATGGTCTCATATATTCAGACCATGGCATTGCATAAAATGTTAGGTTTTCCTTTATAATTGGACAAATAAGGAAGAAATAGATCATTTTTTTTTTTTTTACTCTGCTTCATTATGTTTTCATGAAACCTTTTCCCCTCCAGGGGCTGTAAACTATGAAAACTGACTTCCTGAAATTCCGAACTAAGGGAAGTACAGCCACTCACTCATTATAAAAGGAAATAATAAATTCTCAAACATATGAATTAATGCATCCTAGCTAGCCAACATATATGTGTGTGTGTGTGTGTGTGTGTGTGTGTGTGTGTGTGTGTGTATATATATCTGTTCACTCACAAAATATCACAATACTACCTGAATGTAGTATAGGCATTTTGAGTTTAAATATTTCATATATTTTACCAAATTTCTATAATCAGAAGTATGATTTTTCTTCACCTTACCAACATAGAGAAGCTAAGGGTCATCACGTTATCAGTGATTTACTTACCTACAATTGAGATATAGTATTCTCTTATTTCTTCCTCTTTCCCCTTTTCTCTTCCTCCTTCTCCCTCTTTTTCTTTCCTTTTTTATTAAAAGTTACTAGACCAGGAATGGGATACTGCTGTCACTTGAGACATCACTGACAACTGATCAAATTTGGCATATGAAATATAGCTTCCTTTCAGTTTTATATTGAACAAGAAGCAGGGCAAGGATCAGGCTCATGTTGCATTCACTGCAGTGTCTTCTGTGTATTGCACGGTACTTAGCATGAAATAGCTACTCTGTGCATCATTTTAGTTGAAGGAAAGAATGAACTGTGCCTACTAGAAAAGTATCCCTAATATCATAGCATAACAATGAAGCTGTACAAATAATTAACATGTATCTATACTGAAATATGGGCTCACCTTTTATTATAAATTCAGTCACCTTTCTTCCCAACTATGTACATAATACATATGTATATATACTGCAATATTGCATATAATTTATATTTAAATATTTATATTTCCATTATATTAACGGCTCCTATAAATGTTATGGGAAGGAACTAATTATGTTATTCTCTTTTTGTGTATGTAAGATGTGCCACTGTCCCAGGATTTATGGATGCAAGTTTTAAATAGTTGAGACTAACGTAGTAAATGAGGGAGGCCTCATGTGTCATTCTCTGATTGAGCTTTGCATCATTCAGAGTTGCTTTAAACCACCTCATATACTCTTTTCTCAGTATTTTTCTGCCATTTTTGCAGCAATATAAATTTCCAAATGACAGAATCTTTTAGATGCTATAAAAACCAAACAAAGCAATGGTACTGAGGTTGGGTGAAATGAACATTTTTCTTTGAAACTGAGCACATGGTATGACTTCTAATAATTCACCATGGACAGCATGAGCTCAGCTATACTGAAATGGTTCAAGGAGCTAAGAAATAATGTTTCTTGGTTCTAGCTGTCAAAGTATAACCAACCCAAGCTTACTGTATTTAATACGCCTTAGAAGTTTGCAGAGGCGACTTTCAGTAATAAGGTTTGACTACTGTAACATAAACTTCTACATTTAGCTCTGGAAATATTGAGTTTTGTTTTGTTTTGTTTTTTTCTTTTCCTACCCTTTCAAAACCAGTGGAGTGGTAACTCTCTAATTAAACTCTAAATAGGACAAATTAAGTGGCCTGCTTTGTGGCACCCCAGAAGCTTCTAGGGTCCTACGCGGGTTTCTTGGCTCCCAGCTGCTTCAGACAATAACCTCCAGGTAGCACAGCTGAACTTCCTAACTCAAGATCCATGAAACTTTCCATCCAACCTCTTCCAAAAAGAAGCAGGGGTATTTGTAAGAATATTTACAGTCATTTTTACCCCAAAATGGACCATATCCTAATTATATATGGTCAGATTTCTTTTCAGTACCGCTTTACCAATAAGACTTGGAAGGCCTATAGTGATCTATCAAGTACTCAACATGTACATATATAGAAAAAGAAATGTGTTTATATCAGTTATATTAAGAAATAAAAATGGAGAATAGGTCAAATGGGATCATTTTCTATTTTATTCAGCCTTTTTTATACTGGCTCCACTATTTGTGGAGTGGGAAGTTCCTTTGACATTTTTTAATTCAACTCAATTTTAACTTCTTTTGTGAAAATGTTATTGACCTTGCCTTAGAGTGGAGATCTTGGATGTGCCCCTGTCTACTGTGACACATTTATTACTGGCAAAGATATAATTCAATTAATATTTTTTTTCTTTTAACCTCTAATTAAATTAGTGCTAATTAGAGAAAGACAGCCTCTCCCTGTCAAATTAAGGCAAGGTGCTATCTTTCAGTTCAGATTATACTGCTTAAAATGAGCATTTTAGATTCCAGTAAGAAATGAAGATTTATTTTTTTTTAATTTTTTTTTCAACGTTTATTTATTTTTGGGACAGAGAGAGACAGAGCATGAATGGGGGAGGGGCAGAGAGAGAGGGAGACACAGAATCGGAAACAGGCTCCAGGCTCTGAGCCATCAGCCCAGAGCCCGACGCGGGGCTCGAACTCACGGACCGCGAGATCGTGACCTGGCTGAAGTCGGACGCTTAACCAACTGCGCCACCCAGGCGCCCCAAGAAATGAAGATTTAAAATAGTGACCTTCTGTTTTAAGCATCCTCATATTGCTGGGGGTTCGGAGGAGGCAATTACTGGATGTTACAATAAAATAATTTGAAAAAGAGCATCTCTTTTTTAATAGAACACTGCTGAATACATAGAAGAGAATCTGAGAAGCATTGAAAACGTTCTATTAGGTATATATTATGTGTACTCACTGAAGCATATATAGGGATTGCTTAAAATGTTCATTTGTATAGTTAGGTGTATAAATATTCACAGACTCCCATATACACGTGGATAAAGACATCTATAGTGTGACTCTCACAGTCCACATACTGCACTACCTATAATAACTAAACATTTGCCATTTAAAGAATGGGGACCATATTATTCTTAGCAAGTCTTTTTCATTTTCATGAAGTTTCTAGTTTAAAAAAACACCACAAAAATGGTTACATGGAGAGATATAAAAGTAAAAGCAGTAGCAATAGGTAAAATGGATTGATTGGTTACCAGTTTATAGGCATTATGTTAATACTGCAAAAGTTATATATGCTATATATGTACTCTATGACATATCACTGTTATATAGCATAGTTTGTTGCTGTATAACAAACCTCCCCAAACTTACTGACTTAAAACAATAATTCTGTACTAGCTCACTTTTCTGTGGTTCAGCACTATGGGCAGCCTCAGATGGTCGGCATCTCTGACGGTTTCAGTTGGACTCACCAAAGCCACTCCAGTAAGCGTGTGGGTCAACTGGGGGCTGACTGGTTTAGTGTGGCTTGGCTTACATGTCAGTTGGTTAGTGCTGTTAGTTGCTGCTGGCTGTCCTCTGAATTGCTAGACGTGATGGGCTTCACAGTCCCCAACAAGCTTGTCTGGATTTGTTCACAGGAGGACAATTGCAAAGTTCCCCGAGCAAGAGAAGGACAAGCCCCAAAGTATATGAACTTTTCAGTTCTCTTCTTGCAGCATGTTTGCTATTAGACTATTGGTCCAAGCAAGTCCTTGGACAATTAAAGAGTCAGCGTAAACTTTGGAGAAATGTCTCTTCAAATCCTTTACCCATTTTTAATAGATAAATCAGGGTATTTAATAAATCTAAAAAATCAGTTTATTTTTTGCTGTTGAGGTGCAGAAGTTCCTCATATTTTTTGTATACTAACCCCTTATCAGATATATGGTTTGCAAATATTCTCTTCCATTCCACAAATTGTCTTCTCATTTTATCCATTGTTTCCTTTGCTGTGTGGTACTTTGTTAGATTTTCACTGTTTAGTCTGATGCTAGCTACGGGCTCGTCATAAGGCCTTTATTATGTTGAGGTGCATTCCTTCTATGTGTGTTGAGGACTTTTTGTTACAAAATTGTGTTGTAGTTTATTGAGATGGTTGCATGATTTTTGTCCTTCATTCTGTTAATGGATATATCACAATAATTAATTAGTGTATATTGAACTATCTTTGCATCCCAGGGATGAATCCCACTTGATCATAGCATATGATCCTTCTTTTTTATAACTTAGTTATTGAATTTGAGAGATTCATATGTATTCTTTTTTTTTTCAACGTTTTTTATTTATTTTTGGGACAAAGAGAGACAGAGCGTGAACGGGGGAGGGGCAGAGAGAGAGGGAGACACAGAATCGGAAACAGGCTCCAGGCTCCGAGCCATCAGCCCAGAGCCTGATGCGGGGCTTGAACTCACGGACCTCAAGATCGTGACCTGGCTGAAGTAGGACGCTTAACCGACTGCGCCACCCAGGCGCCCCTGTATTCTTTTTTTTTTTTTTTTAATGTTTGTTTATTTGGAAAGAGAGAGCATGAGCATGAGTGGAGGAGGGGCAGAGAACTAGAGAATCCCAAACAGGCTGTTCACTGTCAGTGTGGAGCCCAATGCGGAGCTCAGTTTCACGAAGTGACCTGAGCCAAAAATCAAGATTTGGATGCTTAACTGACTGAGCTACCCAGGCACCCCTACTTGGAAGATTTTTAAACACTTAAACTATGTAGATGTTCACAGTTTTCTTAATTATACATATTTTGCCAATAAAATTAAAATAGGAACATTTCTGGACATTTGATTATAAAACTTCTCTGTATAACAAAGCTACCTTTTCAAAAGTTGTTAGTTGTAACTTTTTGTTGACTCCTTTTTTACTTTTCTGTAAGATATAATTGAATAATATTTTAGGATCATTCATGTTTGCATGAGATAAATAACCTCAGTTGGGTACAAAGCTGTAAGATTCATTTTGTATATTATCACAAAACGTTTAAAACATCCTATTTTAAAAAATGGAATTTCTCATTTTCTTATAAACACATCGTGGAATCTGGCTGCAGGGACTATGGATGGAGACCTGAGTTCCATCCCCCTTGAGCAATGAGACATCAAGCCTTGCCCTCCAACTAGTGCCGGGGGAGAAATGACAGAGAAGAACAAGCTGGAGAAAAACATCTTTAAGTTCGCACATTAAGTCCTGAGCAGAGCCATAACTGAAAGATGCTTGAACCAACCATAATTAAGTGTGCAAGAGGTCTGAGAAGTGAACCATAGTGTGAACTGCTAGGCTTCACACTGGCCTCTAGGTGGCAAACATTCAGGAAAGACCAGAATAGCACAGCGAAGGCTTGGAAGATTAAATTGGCATTTGCAACATAACACACAAGACTGGGCCAGGACATGTTTCCTGAACCTGAAGACTTATGGATGGCTAACAGAAATGAACAACCAGAGTCTTGTAACATAATACCTGAAATCTCCAGCATACAATAGGAAATTATTCATCATGCCAAGAACCAAAGAAATCTCAACTCAGATAAGAACTGACAACAGATATCAAGACTGGGATGACATACACATTAGAATTTTCTAACATGGATTGCAAGACATACTCCAGAAATGACTACAAAAATTCTTACAACAATGAAAAAACAAAAAATCCCAGGAATTCTTTTTTTTAATTTTTTTTTAATGTTATATTATTTATTTTTGAGACAGAGAGAGACAGAGCATGAATGGGGGAGGGTCAGAGAGAGAGGGAGACACAGAATCTGAAGCAGACTCCAGGCTCTGAGCTGTCAGCACAGAGCCTGATGTGGGGCTCGAACTCACAGATCATGAGATCATGACCTGAGCCGAAGTCGGACGCTCAACCGAGCCACTAAGGTGCCCCAGGAATTCTTAATGAAGAAATAGAAGATGTAATGAAGAGCCAAATGAAAATTTCAGAACGGAAAACTACATTAGTTTAAATAAGAAAACACTGGATAGGCTGAATATCAGAGTGTAGAGGACAGGGAGAGAATAGTCAAGTGTATTTGATGATGAATCAAGAGAAAAAAATCAATAGAAGAAATGATCCAGTTTGAACAATAGAGATAAAATATATTGGGGAAAAAAATGAACATAGACTCAGGAAACACAGACTTGTGGGGGACACTAATAAAGGGTGTATCTTTTGTTCATTGGTGTCCTAGAAGATAAAAGGGTGTGGATATGAAGAAGCACTCAAAGAAATAACAGCTAAAACCTTCTCAAATTTGGCAGAAGACATAAGCTTACAGATTCAAGAAAGTTTAAACTCCTAACAGGATCAGTCTGAAGAAATACACACCAGAAAGCATCATAATCAGATTTGTGAAAGCTAAATTTAAGGGGAAATATTGAAAGCAGCCAGAGAGAAACATGTTAGAACTGAGTAAAATTTTAGGAAAACCAGCTGGTGTCACAGAGAATTGCTTTGTGTGGGGAGCCCCCCCCCCAAAAAAAAACACACAATGTGACCAGAAGTGTTAGAAAGTGAAATGTTCTGTGTGGGTAATACACAGGGGAAAGACATAATAGGGAAGGACTGCATCCCTACATGGTGAAAGATTGAGTTTTTTTTTTTTTTTTCAAACGTAGTCACCTACCTCACATCATGCACAAAAATTAATTCCAGATGGATTGCAGATTTACTTGTAAAAGGTAAAACTGTATTTTAATGGAAAACAGAGTAGAATATATTCCATGGAATGGGAAAATTTGTTTAACAGGACACAAAAGGCACTAAGGAGATACAATATGCACTCACTACAAAGAAGAGAAAAAAATA
Source organism: Felis catus (assembly GCF_018350175.1). Taxonomy (NCBI): domain Eukaryota; kingdom Metazoa; phylum Chordata; class Mammalia; order Carnivora; family Felidae; genus Felis; species Felis catus. Next base: position 86,916,973 of record NC_058374.1, read on the forward strand.
ATTAGTGCTGTGTGAAAATATGTACTTCTGTTTATCAAAAGACACCAAGAAGGCAAAAAGTAACTGGCAGAATTAGAGAAGTTACTTAAAATACATACATCCAACGAATGTCCTTGCTATCCAGAATATACAACAAAATTCCTACACATTAGTAAGAGAAATACTGAAAACCTAGGAGAAAAACTGGCAGAAGACTTGAGCAATCACTTCAAAAAGGGGATGCAAATGTTTGCTAAGCATCTAAAAAATGCTGTTTTATTATTCTTAAGGGGAATTGAGGTAAAACAATAATTAGACACCATTACACACCTTTTGGAATGGCCAACAGCAAAGAAAAATGCAGATTTTCGTGACCAACTGGTCCTCTCAGGCCTTGTGACGAGACTGTAAATTGGTACAACTGCTTAAAAAGAACAAAACAAAACCCTCTAGCATTAATGAAGCTAAAGAGATATCACGTATGACATAGAAATTCAATTCTATGTACATGTTCAACAGAAATGCTATCTGTTCACTTAAACCTTTTCCTGGAAGGTTCAGAGCATCTGTCTCTAGTGTTTGTTTCGTTTTGTTTGGTTTGCAGCCTTCTTTTTAATTCCAGCCCAAACTGGAACTATCACAGTGTCCATAAATCAACTGAATGGATTAATATTTTATGGAATATTTACGTAATGGCTTACTAAATAGTGATAATAGGGATTAAAACTATATGCAACAACCTCTGTTATTAGAGGAAGAATAATGATCATCCTTGGATTAAGGTGAGGCCAGGGTTACTGATGTGCAGGAAGCACAAGGGGGACTAGTATGGGAAGATGTTCTTTTCCTTCATCTGGTTGCTAGTACATGTGTTTGCTCAGTTTTCGTAAATTCATCATTCTGTACAGGTCTGATGTATGCATTCTCCCGTATGCATATTTCCATTCAAAGTAACAAAATATTAAGAAAGAGATTCTGAGACCCCGGTAGAAACTATGTCAAAACCAAGTGTGTTCCTTCAGGAATTCAAGACTGAGTTAATATTAGCAGATGTATTAATACAGGTTCACCATTACAGTAGATGTAAGGAGAACAATTTTAGAACCATCTTAATATCAAAAAATTTACAACAGAATTCAACACTAACCCCTATTTAAAACAACAACAACAACAACAAAGAGAGCAAAACTTTAAACAGCTGGGAAATGATACATATTTACAAAATCTGGTAACAAATATACACCTCACCTCAAAAGTTGGCATCTTAATTTATGAGAAAATGTAGCATTCTTACTATTAAAAAAAGACCATCTTTGAGCATGGTGCTTAATTTGAAAGGCAACCAGGCTTGCTTTTTGAACCCCCAAATTAGTTAGACTTAGCCAGCAAATTTAAGATAGCACCAGAATGGGGCACATTTTCCAAAAGGTTTAGGCCTTAAACAACCTGAAACCTTGGAAAAACAGAGGAGAAATCCTTTTCTCAATGAAGAGATCCCTCCCAAGAGCAAGAAAAGAAGAATTGAACTGAACTGGGAACACCTAGTTATTTTTATTAAATTCACACAAAAATGATGAGAGATACAGTAAGAAAAATGTCAGAGAGAGGCTCAGAGTGGCACATGTTATTTGTTCTTCCTGTACAGGAAGGAATTGTAATCAATATAAAAATGTTTACAGTGTAAAATTAAGTGAATAAATGAGAGGTGATTTTTTTTAAACCTACTAAATACATAGCACACATATATGGAAAAATTTGAAAAATTGCATTTTTTTATGTTAACACATAGCACATTGTGTGGCACTGGTCCCACATTCAGTAAAAAGTCTTTGAGTAGAAGAATATTAGAGAGGTTTTAAAGGCTGGATTACAATGATTAGAATATCCTTAGAACCTCATTTCAAGCTGCTCTATGCTTCCTGTATATTTATCCTTTCCGATTAAATTTTTCACACCTTTAATATCTCCCTGAAAGGCAGTTAGAAAAGTTGAGGAAATGAGTTTGCATTTGTATAGGGTCCTTAGCAATCCCTCCTCAAGTGTGAGGAAATTGGAAAAGTAGGAGGCAGTGTATTCGAATGATACTCAATTAAATTGAATGAATAATCATCTAAATCCCTTTTAAGCTAATTTGAAAATGGCAGGAGGTAAAAAGACACAAAGTAACTGGAAGGGATAAAAGATGTAGAAATGCAGAAACAGAACCAAAATCACTTGTTAACATGCTTTTATACCTGTCTTATTTTTCTTTACATTTTGAAATTTAGTAATATTTTTTAATTGGTTAAGAGATTATAGCAATTAATTGTAGCATAACTGAATTGTGTTTTACTTTGGAAAATACGAATAATGCTAAATTGAAATGGGTCTCACCTCCACATGTCTTCTAGATGTCATTTGTTTCACTACTGTTTTATGGCATTTGGGCCTCCAAATGGGGTAGAGTGAACCTCAACTGAGTTTCCAGAACTTTTCAGTGATTTTTTTTTTCATGTATATGTACTCAGCTACTTCTCCAGGCCCAAATATCTATGGGTGGCTTTTATGCTTGATGTACTGGGCAGCTTGCTGGGACAAAACAAAGTATTTTGTGACCTGACAAAAGGAATGGTTTTGCAGAGGAAATAGAAATGTATAGTATTAAACACGTTTAAGTATCCACACCTTTTTAACCCATGCTCTTTATTAACATTCTCATGCATACATTGTATTTTTTTCCATAAAGTTGGACCACCCAAGAAGAACAAGGAGTACAGCAACCTATTAAAAATATATTTATGAAGATGCTTAACAACATTCAAGTTGTTATAAGATGTACTAATTAGTTTATATATATTGCCCATTCTGAAATATGACTTGCGTAAGGCAATGATTATGTTTTATTACTCTCATGGTCTGTGCATAGCAGAATATGGTCCATAACAAATGTTCAGTAAGTGCTACATTTTTGGCAAATTGACATACTATTAATGGTATTTAAAAAAAAAAAACAGAGAGGAGGTGTAAAAGATGAAAGGAATATGATCTCTTCAGCTTTTGATAGTTTTATTTAAAATTTATTGATTGAATAATACTTATTGGGCACCTAAATAACATTTTAGGGAGATGAATATAAATAATGGTTAGCAAGGCTGGATGTAATCAAGAATATAGAAAGAAAACATTGTATGATGTATTAGGAATCAATAGAGAACTTTAATTGATATAAAAATGGACAGTGTGAGTTATCTCATTCATGGCAAATGAATATAATTTCAGTAACCTGGAATCTAACATTTAAGTAACCAAGGAATTGCTATTACTTATTTTAGTCATAATCTCTTGCTGTTGGTACTTTTTTTTCTAATGATAGGAATTATTCACGATTCAAAGTTGAAAACAGCTACTTAGGGAATTAGATTAATTCTAGTGGGAGAGTCAGAAATCATTTGAAGTGAGTACAGCAAAACTGGCAGAGGATTAAAATTACTTGAAAATCACAATGAAAATTATCTCAAAATTCCATTAGTCTTTTAATCTTCTTGATAAAGAAATGTCTCTTCTTTCAAAATATGCATAATCCTGCACCTCCTATCTTTACTTCCTCATTTGAAACTAGTATTGTTTCTCTTACAAAGATTTCTTTGATCTGAGCATTTGTCCAGTAAAATATATATATATATATATATATATATATATATATATGTATATATATGTGTGTGTATATATATGTACATATATGTGTGTGTATATATATGTACATATATGTGTGTGTATATATATGTACATATATGTGTGTGTATATATATATAGTGATGTTGCTGTGCATTCCATGGATTCTATTCTGAGTTCTGCTGGAGATACTTCAGAATCCATTTTGAATCTTGTTTATGGAATATAACAAATGCATGCTTATGTAAAATCAATGTATTGTGTACATATAATTTAACAGCCATAAGGTAAAGAAGTTAATACTTGGTTTGCTTCAGTGTCACAAAGTGGATATATAAATAAATTTGATTTAATTATGAAGCTACATAGATAATTATAAAGAGATTCAATTTAAATACAAGTTAGCAAAACCTAAGTTTTAAGTACTATGAAAATTGTATAAAATATCTAAGTCAACCAGATAGTTTAAGTCAAACAAATGGCCCATCATTAAATTTATCTGATAAAAATGAAGATAAGGCTGATATAGATATGTAGATACAGGTATATAGGTATGGTATAGATAGAGGTAAAGAGGAAACTTTGACAGTGAAGATAATTCACGGCTAATCAACCAAGTGATTTAGGTACCCTAATTATCATAAGATTCCAGTAATATATTTAGCCACATAAAAATTTTGACGAATGGCCCTCTACTTCTAATCACATATAATCCACACAAAAACTCCTTGAAGCAAAATCCATTTAATTATCTATTTTACAGACAAGGAAACGGAGATATATATCCTAATTTAAATTTGTTTCTTAGGTTCCCTTACCTAGTTTTAAATCCAGAGAACCCATTTCTCACTTCTCCATATTATACCATAACTCCAGATCAGCTGTGTTCAATCTGAATCAACCCTTTTAAATATATCACCATAAAATATAATTTAGATTTTCACATGGTGGTGTCTCTTTTCTCTATCAGTATCTTTCATCCAGAAATCCTATATTCCTGTTTGGTTTTATTCCCTAATTATGAAGTTTTGTTTTGTTTTGTTTTGTTTTGTTTTGTTTCAGACATGGGAATAGAGAATAATATGAGTAATCTTGAGTATGCATATACCCAGAATCTGACTCTATCAAATCTTAACAAGGTTCTTATTTACGTTTAAGAAATTCTTTTCCTTTTTAAAAACTAAAGCGACATAGATACATTTGAGGTCCACTGTCTTCCCTTTTCGTTTTTTGTTCTTTCTCTCTAAAGGCAGCTGGCTTATGATGTCTGTGTTTATCATTCTCTTGTAAATGTTCACATATTTGAAAAATATGCATGAATCTATAAATATGCATGAATCTAAATATGCATGAATCTATAATGCATTGTTATGTAGAGTTTGCAATTTATTTATCGAATGCTACCGTGAATGTTTATACTACCCTGCAACTTCCTTTTTTAAAGTAAACTTTCTATTTATGAAATTTATCCTCATTTGTATATGTAGCTTTCAATCATTCATTTGTGACAATCCCACAATTTATCCATTCGTCTGTTGAAGGCCATTTAATTTCTTCGTAATTATTTTCTTTCACAAACAATGTTGCAGTGAATGTAGTTATATATCCTCTTTTGTGCACATATCCAAAAATTTCTCCTGATCATCCGTCTTAGTACTGTGCATGTGGAACCATGTGAATTTTTCCAAGGGTAGTTTAAGGGAATTAATTTTCAGATAACCAAGCTCTTTTCTGAAACTGTTCTGCCTGAAAATGCAACTGTGTTAGAGTGATCATGCCAGAATTCTTTTTCCAACTTTCCGTTCAAACTTGCCCTTCTATATTTCACAGAGTGGCATATTGCTGTTAATAATTTATTGAGAATTTTGGGGTTGGAATTTGACATATTTAATGAATGTAATTTTTTTTATACATAATACATGATTTCATGTGTTTACTTGGTGTAGAGCTGTCTGACTCGGTTCAATGTTGGTAATATTGGCTCCATCTCTAGTAATATCCTTTATAAAATTCTTTAATGTTTACTTCTACCTTTGTCAGAAAATTATCTGAAACTTCAAAATATATAAAATTAATGCTCTTTCAGTTGTTAGACTTTTATGGATTGTGTAATGAATGTGCTATTTTACAACGCTGTGGAGGCAATCTATTTTGTAGTTTTCTAACTGGTAGACATACAAAGAATTTCTGTAGTGGAAAGGTTAACTTCAAAGATTGCAGTTTATGTCCCTATAAGACAATAACTAGAAATTATATCCTAATTTCTATGTTAAATTGTCTGTATTATACACATCTAATTCCTCAGATACACTTTGGACTGTTGTAACAGCCTAGTAGTTTCTTCATTAATTAATGAGTTGCATAAAATCTTTTGCATGGATTCATTTTACTTTCTAAAAAATTTTTATATGGCTATTTATTTATTTTTGAGAGAGAGAGAGGGAAAAAAAGCAGGGGAGGGGCAGAGAGAGAGAGGGAGACACAGAATCTGAAACAGGCTCCAGGCTCTGAGCTGTCAGCACAGAGCCTGATGCAGAGCTCGAACTCACAAACCGCGAGATCCTGACCTGAGCCAAATTTGGACACTTAATTGACTGAGCTACCCAAGTGCCCCATATGTGTATTCATTTTATATTTGCATTAGAGTAATGGTTTTCTTTTTAAAAAGTATGCTTGAATATCTCCACTTTTATGTTAGATCTCATGAGATGATTTTCTACTTAAGTAAACAAACACACTTTGGAAATAGCTAAAGTTTAATTTTATTGAATGTTATATTTATCTGCTTTTATTGATATTATTTCCTCCAATCTTCTTACTTGAGTTTAGTTTTTATCTTTAACTTTCTTAGATTGGTGGGGTTCCTGGGTGGCTCTGTCGGTTGAGTCTCCAACTTAGGCTCAGGTCATGATCTTGCAGTCCATGAGCCCGAGCCCCACATCGGGCCCTGTGCTAACATCTCAGAGCCTGGAGCCTTTTTCTGATTCTGTGTCTCCCTCTCTCTCTGCCCCTCCCCTGCTCATGCTCTATCTCTCTCACTCTCAAAAATGAATAAATATTAAAAAAAATAAAATTTCTTAGCTTGGTCACATCGATAATTAGTTTCCAAATGTCATTATTTCTAAATTAAATATTTAAGACTATGATCATGCATTCCACTAGTTTTTATTTGTGTTGTTTTTAATGCTCAGTCTTATTTATTCAGTCAATTATAATCTCTTATATGCATGTTACTATAGTGGCATATGTATTTTTTTAAAGAATTTCCAAGAGACTGACAACTTTTATGTTCCTTATTTTGTTAATTTTAATTCTTTCATATTATGTTCATAGAGTAGTTCTGTCTCTCCCCTGTTTTCCTAGTGCTGTAATTATCTTGGCCTGTGGAACCTGACACAGCTTCCAAGAAATGAGGCATGAGCATTTAGAAATGCTTATCACTATAGAAACTAACAGAGAAAGATGTTCTAGCCTCTAAAGAATCTTTGGTGGCTCTCTTGAGGACTCTAGCTCCTTTTGGTCTCTGGATGCTTCTGTGGTCTTAAAATGCCAGTATCTGGAACACATCATCCACGTTATGTTCACAACATAAATCCATTTAGGGACATGTGCGGATAAAAAAAAAATTACAACACCTAATCGTGTAACAATATGCTATCTAAAACTAAATTTCGCACTTTGTTCTTTATAGCTTAATTATATAAATAAATAAATAAATAAATAAATAAATAAATAAATAAAAATAAACTCCTAGGTCCTATTACAATTGATTCACTGTTTCTTCTGTAAACTTAACAGAAGGGTTTTTAAACCCATATTTAAAATAGTGACGTCATTTCATAGGAGAAGTGATTTATACCAGTAGGTTATAGAGAGGGTGAATTCATTTATCTTCCCCTTTTCAATAGTCTGGAAGGCAGAGAGGGAAGGAGTTCACCAAGAAGTTCAAGCGTTAATAAAAAAACGGATTCCCCACTGCTCATTCATTTTAAAGACCACATTATGGTTGGATCAACCAGGAGACCTATGGAAACCTCAGTGAAATGAAATACTATGGAAATAGAAAGAAATGAAAAGATTTCTAATAACTAGATATATTTCTCTTAAACTGATGATAATTGAAAGTCTTTACCCCTATAAAAAAGTGAATTAAGCATTTTATGTTTCTATTTAACCCCGATTTAGAAAATATAATGGGAAAATCTAATTTTTATCAAGTGTAGTCATCTGAAACAGATAATCGTAATATTGTAAAGTTCCACTATTAGAGAAAATATGTAAATGAAAAATTACTCAGCCTGTGACTAATGCTAATGTCTTACATAGTTTGCCTTAAAAACTAATTTCTTATTTTCACTAATGTGTCAATTTTTTGTTTGTGTTCTGTTCTTTACAGTAAAGATTGATATTCTTGGGACAAGATATGAAGTACTATTATCCACAGTCCTATTAGATTTTACTTTTTACATATGTAAAGTTAGTTGAGCCAGTATTGACTATTAATTAGTTTCTTCTCTGATTTTTTTTATCATGTAATAATTCCACATATGTGTTAAAGTCTGTTTGTGGGCTCTCTGTTTTCCTATATTATTTTACCAGCACTCTGTTTAAATTAGTACAACTTGAAAATGATTCTATGTCTTTTTATCAAATATATTCACTTGTTCCTAGCCTTCAAAATTTCCTTTTCTCATATGCTTTTAGTCCCAGATAAAATTTAGAATCAATTAATCAACTTCTATGAAAAATCTTGTTGGGATATTTATTGGGAATACATTGAACCATATGTTTTAATCCAGCAAGAATTAAGATCTTTGATAGATTTTCTCCTCCTTTAATAGGTTGTGTTTTCTTACATTTATCCATGTCTGTTTTTACATAATATTCAACATATTTTGAAAATTTTCTTCTTAAAGATTAAAAAAAATTGTTGGTTAGATCTCTTCCTCTTTATCATATACTTTTTATTATTTTTCTTTTACTATTTTTTTTCTAAGTTGTGGCTAGGATACAGGAATGCTATTGATCTTCACATATCAATGTTTTAGCTAGGAATATTAATAGATTTGGGTTTTTTTTAATGTTTAATTTTTTTGATAGAGAGAGTATGTGTGTGAGCGAACATGAGCCGGGCAGAGAGAGAGGGAGACAGAGTCCCAAGCAGGCTCCATGCGGACACAGGGCTCAAACTCACGGACCGTGAGATCATGACCTGAGCCGAAAAAAAGAGTCGGATGCTTAACAAACTGAGCCACCCAGATGCCCCAATAGATTGGGGTTTTATTAAGCAATTGTTTGGTCTAGATAAAAAGTAATTTTTTTTTCCCATTTGCATCAATTATGTTACCTTGTATAGTGTTGAAATGAAGCAGAAATAGGGTCGTGTCTTTCTTGTTTTGCTGCTGTATTAGTTTGTTAGGGCTGCCGTAAAGTAACAGACTGGGTGGCTTAAGCAACAGAGATTTATTTCTCACAATTTGGAGGCTAGAAGTCTAAGGTCAAGGTGTCAATGTATTTGATTTCTTCTGAGGCCCCCTCTCTTGGCTTGCAGATGGCTGCTTTTTCCCCCAATGTCCTCACATGGTCTTTTCCTCTGTGTAAGTATGCCCCAGGTGTCTCACTGTGTTTCCATTATTTTCTCTTCCTATAAGAACAGTAGTCAGATTGGATTAGGAGCCACCCTAATAGCCTCATCTTAACATAATCACCCCATTTATAGTACTATTTCCAAACACAGAAACATTCTGAGGCACAGGCTGTTAGGGCATCAACACACGAATTTGCAGGAGACAGAATTCTATCCCAAACAGCCACTAATTTGGAGGTGCTTAAAGATTTACTATTAAATATAGTGATAGGAACCTTATAGGCTAAGGCAATTTTTTTGTATTTTCCTAAATTGGTGATTTTTTTTCACAATTGAATAGTGAATTTTATAAAATTAATCTGCAAGTATTTAGGATGATTGTGAGTTTTTATTCTCACCTTCTGTCTAATGTGGTGAAATACACAATAGATGTGTTGATGTCTATCCATCCTAGAATTCTCAGACTGGATCCAGTATATTCATGGGAAATTTTCTTTAATGCACTGCTGAATGAATGTTCTTATGTCTTAAATAGAATTTTAGCATCTTTGTTCATTCTGAAATTTTTATATCTTATTCCCTTATTCCCTTATGATCTTTGATGTTGAGGAAGTTCTGTCTCCGTACATTTTATAGCTGGCACTATTTACTTTGTATGATATAAAAAATCAGTTTCTTTAAAATTTAATAAGTTTTCTTTATAATTGTCTGCCTTGGGGGACTGGGTTAGTTTCTTTGGTTATTTGTGTAGATCACATAGAGAAAGATTTCTGTACACTTAGTTTATTTTGGGGACCAATCAAATATCCTAAAGAGTAGGTGATTTTAGATAATGTGTAATTTCTAAATATTTTCCACTTAACTTGTAAAATGTATTAACATAAAGTCTGTGATTATTTTATTACTTAAAAATCTTACTAGTATTTTCTTTCCCCACTTTGTTTATAGCTTACAAGTAATAAATCCACATTCCATTTCAATCATTCTGCATCTTAAATTTTAATATTTCTAGGTAGTGGTTCCATGATTCTTCACCATCTGCGTTTACCCGATTTATCTGAAATATATCTGTCAGTAAACTTATTTTTTTAATTTTATAAATTATTTTAAAATCTTGCTGTAGCTGTAAATGTGTCCTAATTTTTATTCCTAATTCCACCAATTTGTATTTTATCTCTGTTTTATCATTCTTACTAGATTCTGTCAGTTATCTCTTCTTTTGTGTTTTCTTCTGCGTTAATTTATGCTCCTTCTATTATCTCTTTAAATGTACTTGTATTTATTTCTTTTCATTTCTTGACCTGAATGCTGAGTTCATTATTTAGCTTTTTTTTTTTTTGGTTTGAATAATTGCATTTCATTCTACAACATGTCCTCTGAGTATGGCTTGAGCTGTATTGCACAAGTTTTAATATGTTGTATTTTTCATGCTGTTCAGATGGAAATATGTGTGTGTGTATACATATTTTTAAATTTACCTTCTAACTTTTTTCAGCTTTATTTGAGGTATAATTGACAAATTAAAACAGTTTACTTAAACACATAAGTATGCAACATAATGATTTGACATACGTATACTTTGTGATGATTATCACAATCAGGTTAATTAACAGACCCACCACCTCACATAGTTACTATTAGTTTGTTTTTCCCTTGAGAATTTTTAAGGCCTACTATTTTAGAAAATTTAAAGTACACAACACAGTATTATTTACTATAGTCATGGTGATGTATATTCATTTCCCAGAGCTTATTTATCTTATAACTATAGGCATATACCCTTTGACCAACATCTCCGTGTGTTTGTGTCTTCATTTTTGTTGTTGTTGTTGTTCTGTTGTTGTTGTTGTTGTTGTTGTTGTTGTTTTACCAGTGCCTTACAGTTTTCAGTGTACAAGACTTTCACCACTTTGACTGAATTTATTCTTGAGTATTTTACTATTTTTATGCTATTATAAATACGATCGTTTTCTTAATTCCTATTTCCAATAGTTTTTTAGTGTACAGAAACACGAGTGACATTTTATATCAATTTGGTATCCTAAATCTTGACTGAATTTGTTGATTAGTTTTAAGAGCTTTCTTGTGGAGTCTTTAGAGTTTTCTGTATAGAGGTCCTATCATCTGCACAGATGGTTTTACCTCATCAGTTCCAATTTGGAAACTCTTTATTTCTTTTTCTTACCCACTTGCTCTGGCTGGGACTTTCAGTACTATGTTGAAAAGAAATGACAGAAGTGGGTATTCTATACTGTTCCTGATCTTGGAGGAAAAAGTTTCAGCGTGATATTAGCTGTGGACTTGTCATATATGGCCTTTATTACATTGAGGTATTTTCCTTCTTTCTCCATTTTATTGAAAGTTTTTTATAATGGAAGGATGCTGATTTTTTTCAAATGCCTTTTCTGCATCCGTTGAGATGATCATAAGATTTTGTCAGTCACTCTGTTAATACGGAGTATCACATTTATTGATTTGCATATGTTGAAATATCATTGCATCTCAGGGATTATTCCAACTTGATCATGGTATGTGATCTTTTCTTTTTAAGTTTATTTATTTATTTTGAGAGGGAGGGAAAGAAAGAGAGAGAGAGAGAGAGCAAGCAGGTGGGAAGGGCAGAGAGAGAACCTCAAGGAGGCTCCATACAGTCAGCACAGAGCCCAGTGTGAGACTTGAACTCAAGAACCATGAGATCATGACCTGAGCCAAAATCAAGGGTTGGACACTTAAGTGACTGAACCACTTTGGTTCCCTGGTATGGGATCTTTTTAATGTGATTCTTAATTCTATTTTCTAGTATTTTGTTGAGAACTTTCAGATCTGTATTCATCAGGTTTAGTGGCTTGTAATTTTTCTTTCTCATAGTGTCCTTGACCAGGTTTGGTATCAGTAATTCTGGCCTTGAAATTTGGAATTTCTTGAAACTTCTTTAATAGTTGGTATGGTCACTTAAAACTATTTTACATGTAGTTAAATAAATATAGGCTTTTTAGGTAGTGTAAAGTGTGTGTGTGTGTGTGTGTGTGTGTGTGTGTGTGTGTGTGTCTGTCTGTCTGTCTGTCTGCCTGCCTGCCTGCCTGTCTGCTAATATCTAAAATCAAGCCTTGCTATTTCCAGGCTGTTTTGGGGGGGGCTCACTCACAGTTTCACACAGTGAGCCTGGCTCTAACCCTCCACCGTATGTTGTATACTATTTCACCCTTTACTCTGTAGGAGTTACTGTCTTCTTAATCTGCTTTTCATCTAGGATTCCCATATTCTGAAGCTTCCTATTGAGTACTGTCTTTTCCATCTCTCTCCCGTTGAACTGTGTGTTTTGTGGATGTTTACCTTTGTTATAGGGATAGATACATTGACAGAGGTAGTTTGTTTTCTCTATTATTAGTGTATATTTAACATTTGGTCATGGCAGTCATGAGGAAGTTATGCATAAATTTGCATCATCATTCTGGCTCACAGGTCTGAATGTCTTTTTTATGTCTGTTTGTTTTCTTGCTTTGTTTTTCATACATTACCATGTCCTTGGGTCTCACTCTCAAATACCCTGGATCAATAGATGAGTGTTTGAATAAAGGAAGCTGCATTTCTAACAATCACTGCTGGTGGTTCTGGTAATCATCCAGGCTCAGGAACCACTGGCTCAATATTTAGATTTTTTTTTCATTTTCATATTTTGCAAGTCATTTTATTCATCCTACATACTAGCCATATGGAAAACTGTTCACATATAGAAACAACTTTTTAAAAGTTATATTGTATACAACCTATACTTTCTTAGCTATATTTATTCCTTTAATAACTCATTTATGGAACATATATCAATGCCTTCTGTGTGCCAGAAACCACTATATACACTAAAATCATAATTGAGAATTATTTTGAAAATGTAGTCACATAGTGATTGAGCATGTGGATTCTGGAAATAGTTTTGCTTAAGTTCAGAACACAGCACTATCATTCACTAGCAGCGTATTGTTGAGAAATTTGCTTAATGTTTTTGAGTGTCAGTTTACTTATCTGTGAAATGGATACAATGATGGCACCTTTAAAATGGCAATTGAAAGATTGTGTGTTTACTGTTAAAATGGTGTCTGGAACATAAAAAGCGCTCATTAAGTACTTGCTATTGTATTATTGAATGCTTGCTGGGCATCTGCCACTGTTCTAAGCGTTTTCATGCATTGCTTAATTTAATATTCACAACAACCATTCGAGATCTATCACTAGCTCAAGTTATCTTTTGAGGACATGGAATATATGTTATTAATATTTCCAGTTCTGTGATTGAGCACAGTAGCCAGAATAATGTAGACCCTCATGAGACATGTCAAAGAAGCTCAAAGTGAGCCAAGGATGAATGGAAGCCAGGTATCTATCACAGTCCATGTGAGGGAAGGAAACTAAAAATGTAGGTTGCATCGGGGCGCCTGGGTGGCGCAGTCAGTTAAGCCTCCGACTTCAGCCAGGTCACGATCTCGCGGTCTGTGAGTTCGAGCCCCGCGTCAGGCTCTGGGCTGATGGCTCAGAGCCTGGAGCCTGCTTCCGATTCTGTGTCTCCTTCTCTCTCTGCCCCTCCCCCGTTCATGCTCTGTCTCTCTCTGTCTCAAAAATAAATAAATGTTAAAAAAAAATTAAAAAAAAAATGTAGGTTGCATCAAACAGAGATATGCCAGAAAAATAAAACGGTGCTCTAAGCATATGAAAGTTGAGAAGATGGGAGAGAAACCTGTGTAAAGGAGCATACAAATTATTTAATACCTGAAGGGCATAAAAAAATTGGGAAGCACATTTTCTATTTCATAACAGCATGTGGTATTAGTAGGGATGGGCAGAACATAAAATTGTAGCTAGACCATGATGGGTCATATACGCATGATAAGGGGTTTGACTGTATATTCTAAGACTAGGGATCAGCAAACTTTTTTCTGTAAAGGGCCAGAGAATAAATATTTTAGGCTTTGAAGGACAAGTGATCTTCTTTGCAACCACGCAACTCTGTTGCAGTGTGAAAGCAGCCACTGACAGTAGTAAATGGACAGGTATGACTGAATTTCAATAAAACTCTATTTATTAAAACATATAACAGGCTAATTTTGATCTAAGGGTTGTAGTTTGTTATGACCTACTTTAAACAATTAAATATAGAACTACCATGTGACTGAGCAATCATACTTCTGGGTATACATCCAAAGGAAATCAGAACAGGATAATAGAATGATATCTACATTCCCCATGTTTATTGTAGCAGTATTTGCAATCACCAAGATATGGAAACACTGTAAGTGTCCATCAACAGATGAATGGATAAAGAAGATGGATAAAGCAAATTGTGTGTGCATATATAGTATATGTGTGTGTGTGTATGTGTGTATATATATATATATATATATTTACATATAATTGTAGTATATATGATATCTATGTATATAGATATAGTATATGTGTATATATAGTATATATACACAAATGGAATATTATTCAGCCATAAAAAGAAGGAAATCCTGCTATTGTGTTAACATGGATGAATTTTGAGGGCATTACGCTAAGTGAGACAAGTCAAAGGCCAATACTGTCAGATATCACCTATGTGTGGAATCTAAAAAAGCCAAACTTGTAGAAACAGAGAGTACAACCATGATTATCGGCTTGGGAGTGCAAGGGAAATGGAGGGGCATTGATTAAAGACCACAAATTTAGAACTAGAGGATGAATAGGTTTTAGAGATCTGATGCACGGAATAGTGATTATAGCCAACAATACTATATTATATACTTCAAAGTTGCCAAAAGGCTTGATCTTTAATATTCTTACCTCCCCCCAAAATGATAATTATGGGATTTAATAGAGGTGTTAGCTAATGCTACAGTGAAAATCATATTGCAATATATAAGTGCATCAAATAACACATTGTATACTTTAAATGTACACAATGCTATATGTCAGTTAAAACTCAATTAAAAATAAGCAAATAAAAGAGGATCATAAAATTATATATTGATAAGTAATCTTGATGGCTATAATTACTTAAATTTTGAATATGTGCCAAACACTGTGCTTTATGCATAATGTGTCATTCATACTCTCACTTAACTGTGCTGGTGCATTAGATCAGTATGCTCATTATTATACATTTTTTCTGTTCAACAAAGCAAATGTCCTTGGAGGTATTAAATAATTTGCCCAAGATTACCTAGGTAGTGAATGTCTACTTAAGGTAGTATATCAGTAGTGTTAAAATCTTTGGGAAAATGTATTAGAAGTATTATATTATAGATTCCTGGACTCAAGAAATTTATAATATGGGGGGGAAGTCATATAAGATAATTTCATGTTTACTGGCACAATACAACACCTGTCAAAAATAACATAATGAAGTCATGTAGGTACTTTATCTATCTATGGGTCCTACCACACATCAAAACACACAATGAAATATTGTGCAGTTTATTTGTGGAACCTATTTAAGATAATGGGACATAACCGATTTTAATAGTAAAATTCTGGTTTTATAAGTGAAAAAGTTATTATTATTTTACATAGTAGACTTTTTGTTTACAGATATAATAATATATGTAGAACATAGAAATTATAAAACACCAGAATTATACAATACAAAGTAAAGCCATATATAAAGCCATATATAATCATGTCATAGGCTGGAAATCTATCATTTCCATGTATTTATTTCTGTGAGTTTTTAAAAGCTATATATACTTTTAGAGTCAATTTAAAAATTTTTTTAATGTTTATTTTTGAGAGAGGAAGAGAGAAAGAGAAAGAGGGAGAGAGAGCATGAGTGGGAAAGGGGCAGAGAGAGAGGGAGACACAGAACCTGAAGCATGCTCTAGGCTCTGAGCTGTCAGCACAGAGCCTGACACAGGGTTCAAACTCAAGAACCATGAGATCATGACCTGAGCCAGAGTTCAATGCTCAGCCAACTGAGCCACCCAGGCACCCCAAAACCCATATATGCTTTTATTTAAAAAGCATTCTATATGTATTTTCTTTCTGGTAGTCATCTTTGGAATGACATTTCCAAAAATATATATTTTTTATGTTTAAAAAATAATAGTTTAATACTGCTATGCTAGGTGAACTTTAGGTAAATATTTAATAAAGACTAAAGAGTTGCTTAAAATATGATGTCATTGTGCCTGTTGCTTCCAAATTGAAGATTACCTTCTCCATTTGAATAGCTTCTTGATGACATGATATCAAAAGACAATCAGACAAAACACAGCCCCACAAAAATATAATATCAAACTGGTAAATATTGGAGGCTGGCAAAAAAAAAAGATATATCTTCATTAAAGTGTTATATATTAACAATAAAATGTAGCATGACAAAAATATGATTTTGTTCATAAAACCAAGTTCAGTGTAGGCTTTTTTATGGTTTAAGAAAGATATATGAACAGTTTAAAGAAAATTACAGAAATAAATCTTTCTTGGCTGTCCCTAAAGCTCTGCAGATAGTTAAAAACAAGAACACATGAGGAAGGAGAAGGTCTAAATTGCTTTGAGTTACTTAATCCGCCAAGTGACAAGTCCTATGATTTTCACTGATATCATATTAGTGTTATTAACATTAATCTTCATTGGCTACTGTATTGTGATTGACATTCTATACAACATAGGCTAATAGATAAAAATTATTGGTAAGCCAAGCACAGAATTTGAATTTTAATAATCACTCCATTGGGGTAACTAAATGGGAGGTCTGAAAAAAGCCATGTGAATCAAACCAATGTTTCTGGAATATTTCTACAGGGCAAGACCGGGTAGCCATGGAATTGTTGGTGGTTAAAAAATGTTTCCTTTGCTTACCTACAACCAGTAGAGGATCTCTGCTCCTCTCACTTTCTGGGAAACAAAAGGACTGAGAAGTAATATTATGTTGTTTTCTCACATTGTTGTTAAGGAGTGTAAGGTTTACTCCAACTCTACAGTTAAAACAACTGGCCAACCCAAGTCCCCGGCTTCTTTGGTTTAACCTCTTTCTATCTCAAATCTGAACTCTGTCTACTAGGTTTGATCTTGAGTGAGTTCTAAAGATCCACTTAAATTTTCCTCAGACTCTTGTTCACCCCATTTCTCACTCAGGGTCTGGCTAATTGAAGTTTAACCTACATGTTGAACTCTGACCCAACATCAGCAAATTCTGGTACCAGCTTTGCAAAGCTCCTAAAACTCTGCGCTCTCCTACAATTTCAAAAGTTAAATTGATAGAGGAATATAAGGATGGTAAAAGAGTTCATTTTTCTTGATTTTCTCTGGTATTTTTAGATCATTGCTATAAAATAAAATCTCTTTTTAGCTCCAAATATATTGCAGATGTTACTGATCCTGATTCAAGGCCAACACAGACCTTCTATGGTGCAATAATAGGTGATAGTGGTAATTCTTAGAATAATTAAAAATAAATTAATCTCTTTTATCTTGAAGTATTTAAAAATTCATGAGAATGCCATTTGATTTTGTGGTACAGTTTTTTTTTTTAAGGGACAGATCTTAGTTTGGAATAACAAATCTCAATGGGTGGTATCTTAAAATAACACATGTAAAAATTACCCATGCTATGAGATTTATTAGAATTCATATATACCAGAACATCAATTGTTTGTTTTATGAGAATAACTAAAGAAGAAAGCATCAGATTCAAAGCCAAAATGATGTTGCGTGGGCAAATCAGGAAAACTTTCTGAGCCTCAACTGACTAATCTGTAAAATGGGAATGATATTGTGTGTTTTCTTTAAATCAATAAGTCATTATTAAGAAAGCAAGAGAGTAGGTTTTAAGGATATTAGATAAAAAATATAGTTTATACTTTATGGAAACCATCCAAAGTTATACATTGAAAAGACATTTTTGGGGCACCTGAGTGGCTCAGGTGGTTAAGCATCTGACTTCAGCTCAGGTCATGATCTCATGGTTCATGGGTTCAAGCCCTGTGTCGGGCTCTGTGCTGACAGCTCAGAGCCTGCACCCTGCTTCAGATTCTGTGTCTCCCTCTCTCTCTGCCCTTCCCCTGCTCATGCTCTGTCTCTTTCTCTTCCTTTCTCTCTCTCTCTCTCTCTCTCTCTCTCTCTCTCTCTCTCTCTCAAAAATAAATAAACATTAAAAAATTAAATAAAAAAAAAGAAATTGTTTGGCATGACAGATCAGTCATCAAAACTACTCTGCAAAGAGATCTATCAGTGAATTAACACTTGCTTTCATTATATATGTAAATATATTTTACAAGAGAAGTTTTACATGAAACAGTATTATTAGATGTGTTCCCTTTTTATGTAGAATAAGGGCAAAAATAGTAAACTATTTTGTATCTTGATCACATATTTCTAGTGAAGTTGTGAAAAAAGAAAACAGGTAAGAGGGGATAAAAGGTAGTCTAAGGAATGAATAAAAATAAACCTCACCAGTTATCACATTGTGTGTATTTATACATATACATATACGTATACATATATATAAAATAAAAATATTTTTATATAATGACATATTTGTATTAATGTCACCATGTCACCCTTTTGAAAGAACTTGAATTAAACAGAACTTTTACCAATGTGCTATACAATATGTCTTAAATATGCCTATCTGCACAGGTATATATTATTTTTAATCAATGACAAGTAGAAATTAACCTTCTAACAGCCATGGTTGTTTCTTATAAACCATCCGCTAATTGCTTCTTTTCAGGAAGATGAATTGAATCTCTGCCTCTCTGTTATCTGACATGTTTTCTCTGCATGGTAGGTGACAGCCCTTACAGTTTTCTACTTCTAGCTTGTGACACATATTTCTTTGAAGGAGATGAGAGTATTTCATAATCACAATTTCTTGGAAAGCTCATAGTAAGCCCAAGTCATCTGTATAATTTGTTTTAAATGAAAATGTTGTAATTTTATGCCATGAAGTTGATAGAACTTCTAATTTAGATTTGTACTTATTTTGTTTTAATTCCTTTGTGTAATGCTTTGAGAAGCATCTGCTTTGATAGTTGTTATCTGTACATCTGGTGAAAAATACTCTCCACATGTTGATTGCTGTAAAGGAAGTTTACGAAAACCATAACCCATGACTCTGTGGAATATTAGTAAAGTGTTTCAGTTATCCATTGCCATTTAAAATGTCCATGTGGGTTTGTCAGGACAGCTTTTGAAATGTAACAGATTAATATCCTTACTTTGACTTAATTTGTGGACAGATGGCTTGAATAGGACCGAGTGATGCATTGGGCTATCCCTCGGCTTGTCAAGACTTATTTACAGCAGAGGCACCATCCTCCAATGGCTGATTATCTGCTTCATTTAGTAGGAAGGAAATTAACCTCTGATTTCTGTGCTGATGACTCAGCAGGTAGCATACCACTAATGCAAATAAAGTTTGGGGAAAAGAAAGAATCTCATTTTATTTCCTGGGATAACCAAACAAAAGGCAGAATGTTAAACGATGTTTTTCGCATAATTCTATGCATTTCTGTGTCTTGGCATGTACCCAGTTTAGAAAAAGAGGTTCTGTGCTATAAAGCACATATTTCAACTCCATATGTTTTATGTCACTTAATCCTTAATTAAAGACAAGCCCCAAAGAAAACACTGCTACCTAAGAAGTATAATCTGAAATATAGAAGGCATGATTTTTTTCACAACATAAGATTGACTTAAACTCACAGATTATTTTCTAGCTGAGTTACTTTGTTTTTTAATTTAATTTAATGTGTTTTATTTTTTGAGGGAGAACAAGTAAGTAAGCAAGGGAAGAGCAGAGAGAGAGAGAGACAGAGAGAGAGATTCTTAAGCAGGCTCCATGCCCACTGTGGAGCCTGACACAGGGCTCAGTCTCACAGCCCAGGGATCATGACCTGAGCTAAAATCAAGAGTCAGACGCTCAACCAAATGAGCCACCCAGATGCCCCTAGTCTGAGTCACTTTAATAAGGACTTTTCTTGATGCGGTAGCATATCTTAATGCTGTCAAGAAAAGTAGTATTATGAGAAATGTTCTTGGTGCAACAATTTTATTTTCTCTCTTTGGGCAAATAACCTGGAAGCATTAATTTAGTAGCTATTTGTAGAAAAATGTGTATTTATGGATACATGGTACAAATGGTGCTAGAATAACTGGACATCAGTATGCAGAAGAAATGAATCTAGACACAGAGCTTTCATCTTTCACAAAATTTATCTCAAAATGGATCACAGGCCTAAAAGTAAATGATAAAACTATAAAACTTCTAGAAGATAACATAGGAGAAAAATCTAGATGACCTTGGGTTTTGCGATGTATTTTTAGATACAACACCCAAAGCACGGTTGATGAAGGAAAAAATTGATATGTGGAACTTTATTAAATTTAAAAACTTGAGATCTGAAAAAGGCACTGATCAGAGAATAAAAAGACAGGCCAGAGACTGGGAAAAAGTTTTGCAAAAGACACAGCTGATAACGTGAATTTCTCCAAAATACACAAAGAATTTTTAAAACTCAACAATTAGAAAATTAGCCAAAGGTCTGAATACACACCTCACTGAAGGAAATATACAGATGGCATATGAGTTTATGAAAAGATACTCAGCATCATATGTCATTAGGGAACTGCAAAGTGAAACAAGATGCCAACACACATCTATTAAAATGAGTAAAATTCAAAATCCTGACCATACCAAATGTTGGTATGAAGCTACAGAAACTCTCCTTTATCACTGGTAGAAATACAAAACGGTACATCCATTTTGGAAGGTAGTTTGATAGTTTCCCACAAAGCTAAACATGGTCTTACCATACAATCCAACAGTCACACTCTGATGTTTAGCTAAGTGAGTTGAAAGCTTGTGTCCTCATAAAAGCCTGAACACAAATGCTTAGAGCAGCTTTATTTATAACCGTAAAACTTGAAAACAATCCAGATATCCTTCAATAGGTAAACGGATAAACAGTGGTACACATCCATATAATGGATGGAACATTTTTCAGTGATAAAAAGTGATGGACTAGCAAGCCATAAAATAACACGGAAGAACTTTAAACACATATTACTAAGTGAAAGAAGCTAGAATGAAAAGGCAACCTACTGCATGATTCCAGCAATAAGACGTTCTGGAAAGACCAAAACTATATTAAAAAAAAAATCAATGTTGCCAGAAGTGTGGAGGGAAGGAAGAAGGGATGGATAGGTGATGCCCAGATGACTTTTAGGGCAGTGAATCTATTCTGTATTATATTATAATGGTGGATCCATGACAGTATACATGTGTCAAAACCCATAGAATGTACAACACGAAGAGTTAACCCTAGACTATGAACTTGAGTTAATGACATATGAATAGTGATTCATCAGTGTAAGAAATGTACCACACTGATGCAACAGGTTGATAATAGGGTAACAGATGGGGGTGTGTGGAAGGAGGTATGTGGGCACTTTCTCTACTTCCTGCTCAGTTTTTCTGTAAGCCTAAAACTCTAAGAAATAAGGTCAACTAATTTAAAAATGGACTAAATTAGGGATAAGCAGAGTTAAATTTAAACAGAATGGCTTTCAGTCTAGAGGAATATATGACTAATATTAAGAAAAACTTTTTAAAGAATGTCATGATAAATCACAAGGATTCTGTCACAGTTAAAATAAAAAAGAAAAGTGATAGAATTCAAACTCAATAAAATCCATTTAGTCTCATTGAATGCTTTGGGTAAAAGAGCCAGTAGACCTAGAATTATATTGATGGAGGGAGGATAAACCACATGAATTATCATATGAATTCCTTCATGTAGTCACACAAATACTAATAAACCACATGGTGTTAAAGAGAAATTATAGAATAGTATAACCTGATGGGTAGACTTCAGGGTCTTCCATTAAAATGAAATGGGACAAAAATGAAACAGACATTTTAATTTATGGCTGAGCTCTAAAGGATGTAAAGGAAATCATCAGAATCAATCCCCAGTTAAAATGATCTAAAAACAAAAAGTGGGCACAGTGATTTATAAGCATTTCCAAAAGGTAGGCATGCCTAAGGAAAATGCCTGCTGAGTGCTGGAAAGATGGTTAAACCATCCTCAGATGTAGTGTCCCTGGCCCCAAACACAATATAAATCCTCTTGAGTGAAGGAACCACCGGATATCTGCTAAATCAGTCAAGTACAAGCTTGTAGTGAAAGACAACAAAAATATTCAAATGTAGATTCTTACAAATTTTAGATATAATAATAATGAATAGCATAAAAATTGAAAATGAAATCTTTTAAAAATCAAAAAGCAAATTATAAAAATGAGCAAGCCAAGAGATAATTAAAACAACCAGGTTTGATTTTTTTTTAACGTTTATTTATTTTTGAGACAGAGAGAGACACAGCATGAACGGGGGAGGGATAGAGAGAGAGGGAGACACAGAGTCCGAAGCAAGCTCCAGGCTCTGAGCCATCAGCCCAGAGCCCGACGCGGGGCTCGAACTCGCGGACCACGAGATCGTGACCTGAGCCAAAGTCGGACGCTTAACGGACTGAGCCACCCAGGCGCCCCTAAAACAACCAGGTTTGAAATAGCACCAAATAGAAATCTTAGAATAAGAAAAGGTGTATGTGTGTGTGTGTGTGTGTGTGTATGTGTGTACTATTATAATATATACAATATGCTTATGTATACATATGTATATATTACATTGTATGATTATATAATTGCATATGTGATTATATATATGATGGAGAGAAGTGGTACTTAGTGAATTTGAAAATTTATGTGAAAAATGTGACTTTAATGTACTATAATTTAATCAAATTGCATTAAATGGCAAGTTCTCTTTGTTTGGAAACAGAGAGTATCTGGATTATTTAGCAGCCAAATAGAGTTGGAAAATAGAGGAAAAGTGAGTTGTGATGGTACATCCAGCAATGGGTCACAGAAATTGCCAAAAAACTTCATTGCCTGAAGGGGAGACCTCTTTCTGAATGCAACATTGAGCAAGTGGGTCTGAGACAAGTGGTAAAAGAGAAGTTGGATCACTCCCACTTGGGATGAATGTAGGAGTGACTACAGGGGCACAACGGAAGTTGTGATGCCTTCAGAAACACCATCACAATGAATTTCCAGGATGGAGGACTGCACTGGGGAAAATCACTGGAACTAGGAGGCAGAATCATTGGTGGTTTTAAAAAAAGAAAAAAGATGGAGACAGGGTTTCAGAAGACACAAATCTCAGAGCAGTGAAGGAGGCTGCACAAACAGCCACTATTTTTAAATGCTGTGAGGTGTACATAGTTGAGAGACCCACCCAGACACCCCTCAAGTCCCACCTGGGACACTCATTTAAATAGTAACATATGAGATGCTAATACCAAAGTGTTAAAAAAAGAAAAAAGAGGCAATGTATCTAAATGATAAGGGTGCACCGGAAAAATAGAAAATAATTAGGAAAATAAGTTAACCTAATGTTACAAAACAAGCTACTAGAAAAATCAGCTCTATATCACCAAAATTCATAGGAAAACCTGTGGCATAAGGATAGATTGCAGGCGAAATCGCAGGAACAGATGAGTAGCGAGATCTTCTGTGGCATCTTGTTTTGAAGAGGGCCTGACTTGACATTGGGACTTTTATGCCTGTAGACACTGGTGGCCCCAGAAAGCATACTGTGTCCTGTAAGATAAAGCATGTGCGGGTGCTTTGTAAACAGAAAGTGACTTTCAAAACTCCTGATTTTGTGCTGGTACCTGGTAGAGATGGAACATCTGACCACATGGAACACCTGATCATGAAGCGTCAAATGACTGTGTCACACTACCCATCATGACCTGGTGTTGACTGTTTCACCAAACCATACAACTGGATGGGCCCAACACCTGTCCACTCCCCACAAGACTGGGAACACAGCCACAATGAAACTGAGTGAGCAGGTGACTCAGACTACTATTAGTATCTGCCCCTATTCCTTGAGCACTTCTCCCTCAATCCATATAAATTGGCCTTGTAAGGAGTTTCCTCTGACCAATTAGTGGAAAAGAAAAGAGTGTGGGCCTTGTTGGTTTACAAACGTATCTCCACTCATTAGCAGCCCTGAAACACAACAGTAAAGGGAAATCCTTTCATTGGAAAGAACTTTAGGAGACATGGCCTGAAGTTCATTGTTCATGGCTTATTGACAGGCTTATGTTGACTGAACAAATTGGAAAACTGGTTCAGTTTATGGGGCCAGCCAAGAGACAATAACCTGAAAATTTATGATACTGACCTACAGAATGAAGTATATGTTTAAACCTAGAAATCAATATATGGCTCTATCTTTCCCACAAGGTATGCATAGAGATGAGAGTGGTCCCTCTATTTTCTATATGTCTACTTTTTAAAAAATACTGGCAGCATGTTTTCCAAATTTGGCAAAAAGCATGAAACTACAGATCTACCAGGCTCAGTGAACCACAAGTAGGAGAATTACAATGAAAAACATGCCAGTGCATGTTATAGTCAAACTGATCAAAGACAAAGAAAAGCATCTTAAAAGCATTAAAAAAAGTACACAAGACACACAAGAGGGTTATATGAATTTTTTTTAAGTAAGGTTTTTTTAATAGAAGCATAACACACAAATAGAAAAGTACACAAATAAAATTAGTTGGCACAACTCACCACAAAGTAAAGATAACTATGTAACCGGCACCCACCTCAATAGCGACAACACCAATCTTCCCCTTCTTGGTCATTATTCAATTTCTTCCTTCCCAAGGGAAGAGAGCACTATCCCAAATTCTAACACCAGAGATTAGATTTGCCATTGGTTAGCCTTTACATAAATTGAATACATGATGTAAAAAAAAGAAGATGGTAAATGTCCAGTATAAATATTGGTTAAATATATATAACATCTATTATATATATTAAATAATAAATATATATAATAAATATATGTGATATAATAAGTACATATAATAAATATATATAATATGTGTATATAGCGACAACTATGCCATAGGAGTATGTAAATGTTATGTGCTCTGCTGTAGTCAGATATAATCCAGCTATCAAGAACTGGGACAGAAAAATGGAAACAAAACCTATTATGATAACACAGAATAAAAAATGTGAAAGTTTTTTCAGCCCTCCCTTTGTGTCCACAGTTCCCCCAAACTCTCTCTCCATGTCACCCCCTCCCACTCCCACCACACAACTTTCTAGCCCCCACAGCTTCTCATTCAAGTCTCTCTTATCCTCTTAACAGTTTCTTAAAGATATTTATTCTTGCACTATGCACTTTCTTTTTGCCAGATGTGTTTAACAAGGGTGTTTGGAGAGACCTACTTCTAGCCCCTTCCTTCCCTGTCACGTTTTCTCAGGCCTTCTCTGTTATTTTTAATAGCTCTCAGAAGCAGTCTTAATAGCTCCTGATCATGCCTTTTATTGACACTTCGTTCTTCTGTCAAGTTTTTTGGCCCTGAAAAAGTCTTAAGACTTGAAACTACTATTTATATTATTGCTGGTGGTATGTTAATGTTATAAAATCATTAATGAAGAAAAAAATATATTCCTTACTGGTATGTTTCATAATTTTTCAATTGATATATTGTAAGATATCTATACAAAAATGTTACGTGATGCATTTTTAGTTAAGAATGTACTAGGTGTAATAAACAGTAGAATGTGTTTGGTATTGGAGAAAAAAAATAGTCTGACTCACTATGTATACCTCTGGCTAGTTGGTCATGGGATTCCTAAGAAAGAGGTAGTCTGCTGAATTTTTACCTGATTTGCATAAGTGGGAGAGTTCTAGGTTACATGAGCACGAGTCCAACTTGAGTCACCAAAAGAGAGTCATTGTTCCTTCATCAAGTTCCAGATTGAGCCAGTTTATAGATCAGAACCCCTTGGATGAAGGGGATGTTGGTTCCCCTTGTGTGTATGTATGTGTGTGTTATGGTTTAGAGTGATTTCAAATATGTTCATGGAGTAAATCCACATATGTGCATGTTTTACTTCTGATATCTTAAGTTCCCTCCGAGTAAAGCCTTCATATATCTGAGTTAATCAAATAAAAAATAATTATAAAATACATGAAGCCATATGTTAGGTGTGCTATGAGCCAAAAGCCATTCTAGCCTGGTATGAACTGAGCAGATGAAAAATATAAAAAAGGGTAAGACCCTAAGTATTCAAACTTCAGCCTTTCTTTGCTGAAATTGATATGGAAAATGTGATAAAGGGCTTGCTTTTAAGATGATTTCAAAGATCAAAAGAAAGTGTCGAAGTAAGAAAGATGATCGATCCACAATCAACCATGGGCCTTCCTTCCCCAGACACTGACTTTTAATTAATTTATAGTCTGAAATAAATTACTAGGTGAAAATGCTTTGAAGTTTTGGGAATGCATATTCTTATTTGCTTCTCTACACATGAGTATTGTTAGTGTTTAAATGAGCTTGGAGAAGTTTTCAAATTACATGTGTAGTTTTATACTTTCTGAAATCTTTTCACAATTTGAGATGTTTATATAAATGAAATGTGTTAAGATGATAAGACTGAGGATTTGATATCATTTATGAAATTAGCCTGTATAGATAACCTTTAAGGCAGTGCTGTCCAATTGAAATTTCATTGATAATGGAAATTCTCCCTTTGCACTGTGTGACACCGTAGCCCCCAGCTGCAAGT
Source organism: Felis catus (assembly GCF_018350175.1). NCBI lineage: Eukaryota > Metazoa > Chordata > Mammalia > Carnivora > Felidae > Felis > Felis catus. The sequence goes on from NC_058374.1 coordinate 86,943,830, forward strand.
AGCTATTGAGCCCTGGAAATTTGGCTAGTGAGACGGAGGAAATTATTCTTGATTTTTTTTAATTTATTCAAATATTATCTTAAATATCCACTTGTGGCCCGTGGCTATTGATCCATGTTAGACAATGCATCTTGCAGTCTATGAGGGGTGCAGTCGAGTGTATAGTAAATGGTACCAACAGAAATATTTGAGAATGACCTACTTTTTTTAATTAGTTGAATACCATCCTCCCCCAAACACAAACACACACAAAAACACACATGTCATACTTACTTGGTCAGTAATCCTGCCTATCAGGTAAAATTGCCCATGGATTTTTTCTTAAAATCTGTAAGGTAACTGGGCTGAGAATGATATGGTCATTAATTAGTAATAGAAATAATCTTTTAATTACTGGTATATTGATATGTTTTAGATCACGTCTACCAACTCAGGAGAGTGTTATATTCTACAGCATTGTTTCCTGCGCCAAACTGTGTCGAATAATTTTTATCTTAGGATATTACTCCTACATTTATAGAAGATTTACACTAATCATTTGTCTAGCTGCTTGTTCATGTCTGGTTCTTTTTGTTGCATAATCATTGCATAAAAACATATTATGTTGCTGAAGCCCCAAGTCTCTGTGGTTACCTCTGGCGTGAATTCTTAAGGAAGGTGACCCATTTTAGATTTTCAGTCTGTGATGATGAATCAAAGTGGCTCCCACTGACATGCTTAAGGAATCAAGTTTTGCCCGTGGCTTCTTCAGTATAATATACTAACCAATTAAGTAGGCCTACTATTTATTACTATAACATTGTGGTGTGCCCAAGAGTAATAAATGATCTGTGTATAAGAAGGTTTAACAGAAGCATGTAAGCAGATGTTAAAGACTGCAAAATTATAAAAAATATACAATACACCTGCTGTGTACTTAATCTGAAAAATATATATCAACTTGAATTATTCTCTCCTATAAATTGCTTTATTTATTTTTAACTTGTGTTTGTCATATGGGAAGCTTGTTGTGAACTGGATTGCAAGAAATTATTACTTGCCTCAGATGTGCCACAGGGAACATAGTTTGTAGTATATCTTTCTTCTGATGGTATATTGTGAGAAATTGATTCTCAAGTGTTTTCTGTGAATATTTATAGTTCAAGATAAAGTATAAGCTCTGGATGACAGAAACTGTGTTACATTTCTTTGGGGTTCCAGCCAGACATCCTTTGTATAGTATAGTTTGGTTTATGCCTTCATTTAGATAAAAATAGCACTACTATAGCACTACTGAGAAAATAACATGCCTACACCGATAATTCCTGAAGTAGAGATGCAAATGATAAATATATGGTGAATGAATAAGGCAAAGTGCACTATTCAGGCCCTGGGTACAAAGAGGTGAAGTACCCAGGCATGGTCTTTCTGTTTACTAAGTTATAGTATTTCAGAAGATAGCATTCAATAAATAATCACAAAAATAATTTTGATCAGAACTATGAATATAAAATGTAAAATACTTAGTCTACAATGAACAATAAGATAGACTGGGTGGATGTGACAAAAAATGGGCAGAAGATGTTGAGAGAGGCTTTTGGAGTAATTGTTCAAGTTGGGACATGAAAGGAATAAGAGGGAGTTCGCTGTCAAAGAGAGAATGGCATGATTATATGCCAGAGATCGCAGGGAACCCAAGCATAGGCCCTGAAGTATGCCAGGACAGGCACATTTCAGGAATAAAGAGAAGGCCAGTGTGACTAAGGGGTGGTGTATAAGGCAGTAGAGAGGGATGATGATGCTGGCAAAGCAGTTGGGCTCCGAGTGATGCACGACCTCACAAGCCATGCTAGGGAGTTTTAACTTTATGTTAAGAGAAAGAAGAAGCAATTAAAGAGGTTTGAATTGAGAAATAAGAAGATACAACTTATATGATTAGACGATCATTGTGCTATGGTGAGGAAGTGCCTGATCTTTTAGGAAGTTGTTGCAATGTGCGGGAAAGGAAAGATAAATCCTGGAACTAAGATGTATTGTCAGTGGTGACAGAGTGATTTGGATGGATCTGAGATTCATTTCAGAGTAGGGAGTGACAAGACTTGGTAATTAACTCAATGTCTCCAGTGAAAGAAAGATGCCAATCATGACTTCTGGGTTATTGGCACAAAGACCTGGGTTAATGGTGATGACATTGACTGCAAAAGAAGAAGATTGCAGAAGAAAAAAAAGTGAAAATATCACGAATTCAACATCTAGTGGAGATTACAAGGTTGTAGCTTGATATACATTTAGAGTATAGAAGAAATTACTGAGATGTGAACAGTTAGTGTGCACGTAACAACATATAAATGGCATGTTAATCCAAAGGAGTTAAAGCATTGCTTATTTAGACAACAGAGAATAGAATAGAGTACCTTGTATCAAGCTGAGATGGACCCCAAAAGTCACAGGAGAAGGCAACAAAAGCAAATAGGAAAGAAAATGAGAGAAATGGCAGATTATTATGATGATTATAATGCTATGAAAGCTGAGCGAAAAGAGGGTCAGAGTATTAGCTGACATTCTTTGTATGTTGTCATGAATGAAGTGCAGTAAGATGAGGACTAAGAACAGCTACTGGATTAAGCAACATTGGTAGTGACTTTAGTAGTTTCAGTTTTGCAGAGTAGAGGAAATACCAATGACATGGTGAATTGTTGGGAGGCACAGAGCAAATATGCATAAACTATTTTTTAAGCATGTTAGCTGTGAAGAAAAACAGAAAGATGGAGGGAAACTACAGTTTTGTCTAATTTGATATTTCATGTGGGAGAGACTAGAGCATGCTGAAGGAAGAGAACTAATAGATAAGATGAGGTTCATGAATCATGAAAGACATTAAAATTAATTATGCGAGGGGATATAGGGGCGCCTGGGTGGCTCAGCTGGTTGAGCATCTGACTTTAGCTCAGGTCATGATCTCATGGTTTATGAGTTCAAGTCCCATGTCAGGCTCTGTGCTGACAGCTGAGAGCCTGGAGCCTGCTTTGGAATCTGTGTCTCCCTCTCTCTCTCTGCCCCTCCCCCTCCCCCATTCTCTCTCTCTCTCTCTCTCTCTCTCTCTCTCTCTCTCTCTCTCTTTCTCACTCACTCTCTCGTTCTGTCGCTCTCTCTCTTTCCCCCCTCCCTCTCAAAAATAAACATTAAAAATTTTGAAAAAGATGTTGGGAGGGAATGTAATATGGGAGACATGGAAGAATGTGTACATTATGGCAAATTAATGAATATAGAATGAGGACTTCATGAATAGGATTCATTATATTTAACATAAGACATGTGTAGTGCATGATAAGATGCAACTTGTATAAAACTATGTGTAATGTTAAAAAAAATGAAAGGAAGAAGGTAGCAGAAAGGAAAAGTGAGGAGAGTGAGAAACAGAGATTGAAAGGGAAGGAGAGAGGGAGGAAGGAAGATAGGAAGAAAAGAGGAAAGGGCTAACTAACAGATCAAATTGAATCATTGTAAGAGATATCCAGCTTTTTCCTGACTGTGAGTGTCTTCTGGGAGAGTTGAAATCTAGGTTTTGTTTGTTTGTTTTTTGTTTTTGTTTTTGTTTTGTTTTGTTTTTGTTTTCATGTACCATCAAGAAAATCCATTAGTAATTTTCTTTCACATCTATTTGTAATGTCACCACCCCAATTTTAACCGTGACCCTTCCTAAACCCAAATTTCCCATGAATAATTCTAAAAGAAAACTAGAATCCTCCTGTAGTGGATTGAGTTGCAACTCTCAAAATGGTATGTCTAATCCTAATGCCAGTTACCTATGAATGTGTCCTTAGAAATAGGGTCTTTGCAGATATAACTAAATTATACATCTTGAGATGAGGTCATGCTAGATTTAAGATGAACCCTGTTTCCATTGACAAATGTCTTTATGAAAGAAATGTAAGAGAGATTTTGCACAAAAAAACACAGAGAAGACTTTGTGAAAACTGAGGGAGAGATTCAAGTTGTGTTGCTGCAAGCCAAGAAGTACCAAGGATTGTGGGTCACCACCAGAAGCTAGGAGAGAGAGACACCCAAAGATTCTCAGGGCCTCCAAAAAGAACCAGCCCTGTCAAACAGCTTGAATTTGAATTTCCAGCCTCCAGAATTATGAAAGAATTAACATATGTTGTGGGTTTTTTAAAAACAATTTAATGTTTATTCTTGAGATAGAGCATGAGCAAGAGAGGGGCAGAGGGAGGGCAACAGTTTTTCAACATACTTTCCTCACCATTAAGAAGTTAATTTTAAAAATCCAGCCTCAAAAAAAAAAAAGAAAGAAAGAAAAAGAAAAAACTAAATCCAGCCTTCATTGCAATTCTTTGACGACTGGCTATCTCCTCGTCTAAAATGTAAGATCCATAACAGCCCGATAGTTGCCTTTCTTGTTCATTCCTGTATCTCCTTCTTTCCCAGTAGTTCTTGGGACATTGTAGCACAAAGTATACATGTGTTGAATGAATAAATTATTATTTTTCTATTCTTGTTTGAGTGTTTAAATTTAAAATAAAGGATGTAGAGCAGACTTGCAAACCTTCCCAAAGCCATGCACAAATCAGTTGACAAATGATGGAAATGTCACTTGTCAAGGGGCCCAAACACAACCTCTTACCAAACACCAGCCAAACAATAATCCATTCTGATCCAAAAGAAACTCCAAGAAGTCAAGTTAAAAAAAACCACTTGGGTCCTTGGAAGTCTGAGGGAGTGCACGCATACCAAAGGATAAGGCCTCTCAAGAGGGATTGAAGAGGAAAACTCCAAGCTATTAGTACCTAGCTGAATGGGGCAGGGGGCAAAAATATAAATACTTTGCACTGTAATAGCAGTCTGACACACACACACACACACACACACACACACACACACACACACAGTCACTCACATATCCAGTGGTAAAAAGCAAAAAACTAGCTGGCTAAGGCTGCTTAAACACAGCCTTTGACCACTAAGTAGACTTTTTTTTTTTTAACTCAAGGTGACCTCTATATAACCAGGCTCAAAGATAACATTAAGAAAAAATAATCTGAAGACAGATATTGGAAATTTCACAGTGCCAGGAACTTGACTTCATAGAATTGGTTCCGCCAAATCACTAAACAAATAAATGACCAAACAAATAACAACAGCAACATTTATACCTTTGGGGAGAGGAGAAGGAAATCAGTAGTTTACTTCAATATATTATCTGAAATCTCCAATTTTCACCAAAAATATATGAAACATGCATAGAAATAACAAAGAGTGATCCATGCAGGGAAAAAAAATAGCGTTTGATAGAAACTGCTTTTGAAGGAAACTAGGCATTCATTGGACTTAGCATATAAAGACTTCAAGACAGTCATTATAAATATGTACAAAGAACTAAAGGAGACCATCTATAAAGAATTAAAAGAAGATATGACATCAAACATAGAGTATCAATAAAACATATAAATATTTTAAAAGCAAAGTGGAAAAGGCAAGCTATGAAAACTGAACTGAAAAGTTTGCTAGAGGGGCTAAGTAGTAGACTCGAATTGGTAGAAGAAAAGCATCACTGAACTTTAAGATAGATCAAGAAATATTGTCTAATCCTCAAAAAAAGAAAGAAAAATGAGACTCAGGGAAACACGAGATGTTGTTAGCCACACCAGCATGCATATAATATGAATGCCACAAGGAAAGACAGGGACAGACAAAAAAAATTCACGGAAATGATGGCTAAATTTTGCCAAATTTGCTGAAAAGCATTAATGTAAACATCCAAGGAGCTCAACAGCCTCTAAATAGGATAAACACAAAAATTTTTTCTCCCTAAGATCAGGAGCCAAGGAGGTATGTCTCAACTCTCACCACTTCTTTCAACGTTTTTAGTGTACAACTTACAATTCAATAACAACAACAAAAAAAATCCACCTAATTTTAAAACAGGCAAAGATTTGGGGGCGCCTGAGTGGCTCAGTCAATTAAGTATCTGACTTTTAATTTCGGCTCAGGTCATGATCTCACAGTTCCTAAGTTAGAGTCCCTCCTAGGGCTCTGTGCTGCCAGTGCAGAGCCTGCTTGGGATTCTCTCTCTCCCTCTCCCTGTACCCCTCCCCTGCCCATGCTCGCTCTCTCTTTTTCTCTGTCTTTCAATAAATAAACTTAAAAAATAAAAATAATAAAACAGGCAAAGATTTTAAATAGAAATTTCCTTAAAGAAGATAGGCAAATAACCAGTGAGCACCTAATATTATGCTGAATCATTACCATTAGAGACTAAATCAAGCTGTCATGAAATACCCACTAGGATGGATACAGTCAAAATGAGAGGTAATGACAAATGTTTGGGTGGATGTGGAGAAATTGGAACCCTTACACATTGCTGTTGAGGATGTAATATAGTGAAACTGTTCCAGAGAACAATCTGGCAGTTCTTCAAGTGTGAAACGATTTCCATAAGACCTCGCAATCCTACTTCTAGCTACATGTCCAAGAGAAATACACACAAACTTGTACATGTATAAAATGTCTACCAACTGTTAAGTGGATAATCGAAATATGACATGTTGATATAATTTAACATTATTCAGCAATAAAAAGGATAAAAGTACTAATACATGGCATAATATGGATGATCTTTAAAAACATTATGCTAAGTGAAAGAAGCCAGTAATAAATGATTGCATGTTGTAATGTTTTCCCATTTATACAAAATATCCAGAATTGGCAAATTTGTAGAGACTGAGAGTAGATTAGTGGTTTCCTAGGGCTAAGGGTGGAGGGAAGGAGAATGACTGTTAATGGGTACAGGGTTGCTTACTGGGGTGATGGAAATGTCCTAAATTTTAGGGGTAGATGCACAACTCTGTGAGTGCACTAAAATAAACAAATGTGACTAATGAAACCTCATATAAGAATTAAATATGAGTAATCAGAGGATGTAGAAGGCCTTTCCAAACCAGGAAATATTAAGGAACATAATTAAAGTATTTAACGAGTAAAGCATTATAATTTCTGTATAGCACAGAAAAGCCAAAAAGCAATAGTCAGGTTAGGTTTAAAATAACAGAGAAGGAATTAGTTGGCCTTAATTCACAAATGAAATAGTTACGACCTAACACTTACCTTTGACTGTAACTGATGAAGAATATTAAAGTTCCAAAAATGTAGTTGTCATATATAAAACATGACTCTTCTTCATATGAATATAATTTGGTTTATTTTTTATAATTAAATTTAAGCAAAGTAATGTTTCCTATAGATATCAATATCCCACTATGGAAATACAGGCATCTTGATTTAGCATGTAAGTTAAATGCAATAGTTTCTTCATTTAAGTCAATTTAACATTTTACAAAAAAAGAGTTTGCATCAGCTTCACAAGAAGAGGTACACTGAAACAAGAGAACAGCCTTCCTCCAGAGTCTTAGAGCAGTTTGAAACGTACTTTCTAATGGAAGGATATAAAGTGAAAGGGAGGTGCCCGTGGGGACAGAAGACTATGATGACTCGACTCTAATTTAAGATGAGTTTGAAGATCAAATCATCAGAAAAATTAGAAATGTAAACAGAAAAGCGTAAATGGTCCAAATGATTATAATTTTCCCCAAGAATAAATGTGCTTTCAGAAATATTAATGCTTACATGTACAAATTTCCTTGAAAATGTGATTCCAATATTTCTAGTGATAGGCTCCAGTCTAATGGGTCTGGCCAATTTTCTCTAGTAGCTAGTTGCATAAAACTTAGTAAAGTCTTCAATGTGGTAACACACCTTGCTAGTTTTTGTGAAAATAGAAAGTGCTTCTGTTTAATGAAAGTTTACACTGTGTTTATCCTACAGTACACTATGTGTTTACTTTGTATATGAGAAAAATTTTAAGATTTATTCTTTAATGAACTTACTTAATTTCCTTCCATCTGGATTTGCCTGTTTATCTTTTCAACTTTCTATTTTTAGAAGATGGTATGTCATAAAGTTAGTCACACATATAACAATACTCATATTCATATTGCTTAGAAAATAGGATATTCCAGACAGAGGATTCATTATTCACCCATTCACTATTGTACTTAAAACCCTAAGGTTATTTTAATTTATTTATTACTGTGAACCCCTTATATACATCGCATTCTGTATTTCTTTATTATCATCACTAAAAACAGACACCATGTTTTAGTAACAGAACACATCAATGTCTAGAGCAGGGTTGAACAATCTATAAAATTACGAACCTGGTTTTCATTTAGTTTCTGTTTACAATTCTGTTGTGAAGGCTAAACACAGTCTGTTAGCCTAAGAACCTTTGCCTTGATAAAACAACAGAGTACTAGTTAGAAAAGAAGACACATATCCTGAAATGAATTGTGGAGCCAGCAAAAAAAAAAACAGATTTTAAAAAAAATCAAACATTTATTAAGCCATTATTCCTAAGAATATAACCTCATTATTTTAAGTTTTGTATATTGTAAACCCATTTTATAAATGGTATTTGTAAGAGAATGCAGTAATTGGCTATGGTGTAGAGAACATAAGAAGAATGAGAAACAAACCGCAAAACTCACTATATAATGTACACGAGTGGAATATCTATGCAGTTCTCACCCTCATGGATTTGCTTTCCTCAAGCACATCACATCGGATCAGAGCCACAGGACTATAATGAACTAGTTGTGCTGCCTGAAGTTATGGGTAGACCTGGAGTAACAAGGTTAGCCTTGAAATCTTACAACTTAGGCTGAAACTAGCACAACTCAGCCAAACCCTAGGCAGTATGTTGCAGTCCAGGGAGATTTGCAGGACTCTGGGGAGACAGGCTCAAAAGGTGACTAGATTAAGTTTTCTGCTAGATGCCAGAATTTGAGTTGAGAGTCAGAATTATTTTGACTTAACGGATTTTTTTAAATGAAATATTCCTATGTCCCTAAATTTATGGATGGAATACCTTGCTCGTCCAAACTTTTTATTGGGCTGGACAAGAATGATTAATTAATTGTGGAACTATGCCTCAACTGAAACTTCATTCTGAGATCTTTGGAAACTCCACATGTCTGGAAGAGCATGAAACACACGGAGCCCATCACAAAAATAAACAAAGACACCAAAGAGCAAGCAAACCAACAGAGTTATGACAAAATTGTGAAGAGCTTGTGTCTTACCATATATTCCGATGCTGGTATTTTCTTCATTGTGTGAGGCCGTTCCAAACATTACAGGAAATGTAAGTTCCCCTCTGTCCCCCATCTTGCCATAACATGCCAGTAGCTCTGAAATTCTTAACCCCATCTCAGTTACTGGTGCCATCAAGCAAGCACCTTCACATTTACTAAGCCCATAGGGTGAATGGGGTTTATAAAGCCAGATTAAGAACATCTTTATCTTCCCTATGTTGTAGAAGGCAGAAACGCAACTCTGTATACCACATATTCTTTACAGAAATGCTTGTTTTATAAAACTGGATTTGGACTTCCCTGAGCCTGCAAAGTGTGGTTTGCTCTTGTGGAGACAGGTCTTTTGGTTTGAGCCATTTCTCACAGGAGATGAGAACCTAAATGTATAAGGGCCTCTCTACATGAAAGATCTATTAAACAGAACCTAGAAACTTCTGATTCAAAATTTATCATTAGAACACATGATCCAGACTCCCTGGCCCAATACCACTGATCTGATGATGTAAATATAAAACTAAGATAATAATAATATCAAGAGGCTCCAGTCTAATTGCTCTGGCAAAATCCAAAGTGTCCAATCCAAAATGAAGAAAAAGAACAAAATAAAACTAAAGTAGCTAAAAAGGAATTAATAGAGTAAAAGCTTTTACTTAATTCATTTTGAAACATAAATTCTGATCTCAGCTACACTGCAGAGAATTGAAAAACTTTTGCTTCAACTTGGGTTAATTAAAGACCCTGAAGCTCTCTGAAACCAGATAAGAAGCAACCCGATCTGGTTTCAAAAATTAGAGAAAATAGTTTTTGCATGCTTCTGTTGATGGAGTAGAGGTCAGAACCAGGCAGAACAGGGTGCAAACATTCTGATACGGAATTGGAGGTGAATGTGAAAGACAATGCCCCCCCAAAACAACTGGTTAAGACTTTAATGATGGCAGGGCTGAGTGAGCACAGAAATCAAGCAGCTAGGAACCTTTGGAATATTAAAACAAATTATGGCCTCACTTATACTTATTAGCCAATTATAAAAAGACTTGGAGTGGGAGAGATTAAAGTAAATTAAATAAATACATTGTGCCTCAGAGAGGATTAGGTCAAACATTGGATGAGATGGAAACTTCAGTTGGGACCCAAATAGAAGGAACTGGCGATACAGATTCAGGGCAAATGATGGCCAAGGAGGAAAAGGAAGTTGAAAAATATAGCGTTTATTTGTCAACCTAGAATATTTGTCCATTTAATAGGTAGCTTACCTATAATATAATACATTTAATCAACAGATGAAAATTTTATTAACATGTCTGAAAATTTTAAGTCATCTCTGGAGTTAAGTTTTATTGCATGTAGTCATGGCCTCTGAGAGTGTAATTAAAGGACAGATATGCAACATAGAATAAAACATTCAGTAAGCATACTCAGTGAGTTCGATTTTATTAATGCACTGAAATAGACACATGCACACACACACAGGAAAGGCTCATTTTAACAGATATATAAAGTGTGGGAAATTTTTATATTGTACCAGACCAAAGTTTAAAAAGTCATTTTCTAGTTTTTGTTGCAAGTTAAATATCTTTATCTTATATTCTCTAGATGTAATCTCACTTTAAAATCTATTTTTAAATGAGTAAAAAGAAGTACAAGTACCCTTCTGTTATAGAAAACCCTTAAAGTCTTATTTTTTAAATGTATACTCAGTGACCACTATTATTTTGCCTGAAAAATGGGCATGATTTAGTGTATCAAGTCTAATCAAAGATTATCTCAAGAGATATGTATTACAGATTGCTAAACTGCCTAAAGGTAATCCTATACTTGATTTATGTGTCTGTTATTTTTTAATGCTTTTTTAAATTTATTTTTGAGAGAGAGAGAGAGAGTGCGCTCACAGGAAGGGTGTAGAGAGAGGGAGACAAAGAATCTGAAGCAGGCTCCAGGCTCTGAGTTATCAGCATGGAGCGTGACGCGGGGCTCTAACCCACAAACCATGAGATCATGAGCTGAGCCAAAGTCAGAGGCTTAACATACTGAGCCACCCAGGAACCCCTATGTATCTATTATTTTATCTAAGACATCAGAATATTCAGGGGCAATCAACATTTTGTAAGGAAAAAAAATCAGTTACCCAAATATATCTCAGAAAGACTGCACTTCCACCTCAAATAGAACATGGGTACGTTTAAAGCTTAAGTGGTAAAAGCACTTCATAAAATCCCATGAAAACACACAATTTCTTTAAGATCATGTGTCCACATTTCATTGAATATACACAAATACAAAGAGCTACTCTCTCTTTGGTTAGTAGTAATACCATTACTGAATATTAAATTATCTGTATGATTCATCTGAAGACATGTTGAAATCTTGTATTTGGTAATCTATTCGGTTTTCCCTCTCATAATGGAACTTCAGTAGAGCACAATGTACTAAAATCCAGTTGTACAGGAAGAAAATGGGAAAAAGTTTTCCAGCAGCAGCGTATGTAAGGTAAAAGAAAAAAATCACCTTTTGGACTTCAGGCAGCAGTCAACTTGGTGATTAGACATGGTGATATATTCTTCTCCAAGCAGCTAATATGGCCATATACTACATTAAGAGAATTACCATTTTTAGAATGGGGAGGTTTAGATGAACCCATTTTATTTATTTTGCCCTCATATGTGAACAGTTTGAATGCATATCCATATTGTTTAGCAAACCAGGAGGTAAGTACATGTTTACATTCTGATGGTATGGCCTTTTGGTCATGTTCTAGGGAAGGATTCATGTAATGGGCTATAGCTGTTCACCTGCAATTTCACCTGCAAAAACAACTAGATTTTACTTCCTCAAGGGCATAGAATATATAGCACTTATGTTTTTTGTGCTTAATAGTCTAATACAGTTCAATACATAGTGTGTATTGAGTAAATGTTTACTGAAATATAATTAATTCATTTAAAATATGAAGCAATGAATATTAATTATTATAAAATCCAAAATGTCATATTCATAGCCATGTTTTTCATCCTAATAAGTTTGCATATTAAATTATTTCTACTTAATCTTGCAGATGTGTTTCCTTGAAGGACTCACTGCAGGGAAGTGAGGCTCAGGATTAAATGATATCACATCTACTATGAGTGGACATTAGGTGACTGCACTTCTCAAAGTTCTTTCAGGTCACAGACATATCTTCATTTCCTTAGACTGAAGTTTGCCTTTGAAGACATTCAGGCTTACTTCTGGAAAAAAAAAATAGGGACTTCCTACAAGCAGCAACACAATCCACAGTTGGATTTAACAAAAGGGAAACAGGACTTCAGTTTATATCTAATGTATGCTAAATACCACAGCAGGTAACTAATTCTTCTAACATTTCTGTAGAGGTAAATATCATTACTCCCATTTTTTAGTAGACAAGGAAGAGTATTTCAAAATAATTCAAAAGAATGAGGTGCTGGAGGGGTTGTGGGAGGGGGGATAGGCTAAATGGGTAAGGGGCATTAAGGAATATACTCCTGAAATCATTGTTTCCCTATATACTAACTAATTTAGATGTAAATTTTAAAAAATAAAAAAATAAAAAAATAAAATTTAAAAAAAGAAATTAAAATGTCAAAGAAAAAAAAAAGAATGAGTTACTGATTTCAAAGACAATAAGTAACTTGCTACCTTACACACTTGGGAAGTGAGAGAGCTAGAAAACAAAATATTATGTATCTGTTTCACTCAAACTTTCCCAGAAGTCTTTCAGGTAGTCCACCAGAAGAGGTCAATACCCAGACAGTATGGAGCATAGATTACTTTTCCCAAAATAGAGGGTCAGTTACACACTGGGTCTCAAACTACACCATCCCCAGGCTTTCCATCAGGGTCAAGAAAAGAAGTAGGCACTGTATCTCAGAACCTCTTCCCCACTAAGATTATTTGGCTATGCAAAACTTCTTTGTTTTGTTTGTCTTTAGTCTGAAGTAGTTCCATTTGTTTCTTTTTGTTTTTGTTACCTTTGCTTTTGGAATTGGATTCAAAAATTCAGTGCTAAGACCAGTGTTAAGGAGCTTACCACCTATGTTTTCTTCTAGGAGTTTCAGGTTTCACATTCAAATCTTTAATCCATTTTGACTTAATTTTTGTGTATGGTATAAGATAGGGGTCCAGTTTCACTCTTTGGCATGTGGCTGTTGAATTCTCCCAACACCATTTATTGAAGAGACTGTCCTTTCCCCATTGTATATCTTGGCTCCTTTGTCATAAATGAATTGACCATATATGTGAGGGTTTATTTGGGGGCTCTCTATTCTGTTCCATTGGTCTGTGTCTGTTTTTATGCCAGTACCATACTGTTCTGATTACTATAGTTTTGTAGGATAGTTTGAAATCAGAGACTACAGTATCTCTAGCTTTGTTTTTCTTTGTCAATGAGTACTTACAGGAACCCTCTCAACCTCAGATTGCTTTGGCTATTCAGGGTCTTTTGTGGTTACATGCAAATTTTAAGATCTTGTTTGTTCAAGTTCTATGAAAAATGCTGTTGGAATTTTGATAGGGATTGTAGTGAATCTGTGGATTGTTTGGATAGTATGGACATTTGAACAATATTAATTCTTCCAATCCATGAACACAAAATATCTTTCCATTTATTTGTGTCTTCTTTAGTTTATTTCAGTGTCTGATAGTTTTCACTGTACATATCCTTCACCTTCTTGGTTACATTTATTCCTAGGAATTTGATTCTCTTTACAATGAAATTGTAAGTGGGGCTGTTTTCTTAATTTCTTTTTTTTTTTGATAGTTCATTATCAGTGTCTGGAAATATAACAGATTAATGTATATTGATTTTGTAAACTGCAACTTTACTGAATTCATTTATTAGCTCCAGCAATTTTAGGTGGAGTCCTTAAGCATCTGCAAATAGTGACAGTATTACTTCTTCCTTTACAATCTGGATTCCTTTTATTTCTTTTTCTTGACTGATTGATGTTTTCAGAACTTCCAATACTATGTTGAATAAAAGTGGCAAGAGTGTGCATTCTTACCTTGTTCCTTATCTTAGAGAAAAAGCTTTGAGCTTTTCACCATTGAGTATCATGTTAGCAAGGGGTTTGTCATATGATATTGAATTACATTCCCTTTGTTGAGAGTTTTGTATCATAAATGGATGTTGAGTTTTGTCAAATGCCTTTTCTGTGTCTATTGAAATGATCATAATATTTTTCCTTTTATTTTCTTAATGCAGTGTATCATGTCAATTGATTTGTAGATTTTTGAACCATTCTTATATCTCTGGAATAAATTCCACTTGATCATGGTGTACAATCCTTTTAATGTTGAATTTGTTGAGGATTTTTGCATCTATGTTCATCAGGGATATTAGCTTGCAATTTTATTTTCTTGTGGTATCCTTGTCAGGTTTTGTTATAATGGTAATGATGGTCTCATAAAATAAGACCTCTTCAATTTTTTGGAAGAATTTGAGAAGGATAGGTATTAAATATTTGCATGTTTGGTAGAATTCACCAGTGAAGCTGTCTGGTCTTGGGTTTTTAGTTTTGGAGGGATTTGATGATTGATTCAGTTTCTTTACTAGTAATCGGTTTATTCAGTTTATCTATTTCTTCCTGATTCAGTCTTGGAAGATTGTATGTTCCTAGGAATTTATCCATTTCTTCTATGTTGTCCCTTTTGTTGGCATTTAGTTGTTCATAATAGTCTCTTATAACTTTGTATTTCTGTGGTACCAGTTATAACTTCTTTAATTTATGAATTTATTTGAGACTTCTCTTTTTATTGTGTGTATCTAGCTAGTGGTCAATTTTGTTTACCTTTCCAAAGAACCAGCTCTCGGTTTCATTATTCTTTTCTATTGGTGTTTTTTTTTCTCTACTTCACTTATTTCTGCTCTCATCTTTATTATTTACTTCCTTCTACTAACTTTAGGCCTTATTTATCCTTTTTCTAGTTTATTTAAGCATAAAGTTATATTGTTTCTTTGAGATTTTTCTTGTTTCTTGAGGTAAGACTGTATTGCTATGAACTTGTCTCCTAAAACTACTATTGCTCTATCCCATAGAGATGCTATATTTCCATTTTCATTTGTCTCAAGGTATATATTTAATTTCCCCTTTGATTTCTTTGTTGACCCATTGGTTGTTCAGTATAATGTTGTTTAATCTCTACATATTTGTGATTTCCTAGATTTCTTCTTATAATTGATTTTCTAGTTTCATACCATTGTGGCTGAAGAAGATGCTTTATTTGATTTCAGTCTTCTTAAATTCATTGAGATTTGTTTGTGGCCTAACATGTGATCTTTCTTGGAGAATGTTCCAGGTGCACTTGAGAAGAATGTATATTCTGCTATTTTAGATGAAATGTTCTGTTGTGTTTATTAAGTCCATCTGGTTTAATGTGTTTGCTGAAGACTGATGTTTCCTTATTGATTTTTGTCTAGATGATCTATTCATTGATTTAAGTGGGATATAAAAGTACCCTACTATTATTTTATTGCTGTCAGTTTCTCCCTTTAGATGTATTAATGTTTACTTTGTATAAGTAGATGCTCCTATATTGGTCGCATAAATGTTTACAAATGTGATATCCTCTTGTTGGATTGACCTCTTCATCATTATGCAATGCCCTTTTTTGTCTTTTATTAGTCTTTGCTTTAAAGTCTTTTCTTGCCTGGGGTGCCTGGGTGGCTCAGTTGGTTGAGCACCTGACTTCAGCGAAGGTCATGATCTCGTGGTCTGTGAGTTCAAGCCCTGCGTCGGGCTCTGTGCTGACAGCTCAGAGCCTACAGCCTCCTTCAGATTCTGTGTCTTCTTCTGTCTCTGCCCCCAACCCTCCACTCTCTGTCTCTGTCTCTGTCTCTCTTTCTCTCTCTCAAAAATAAATAAATATTAAAAAAATTTAAAGTCTTCTATGCCTGACATAAGTATGGCTACACCAGTTTTCATTTTCGTTTGTATGGAATATCTTTTTCTGTCCCTTAGACTTTCAGACTGTGTGTGTGTGTGTGTGTGTGTGTGTGTGTGTGTATCTTGTAGGCAACATATAGATGAGTCTTGTTTTTTATCCATTCAGATACTCTGTGACTTTTGACCAGAACATTTAAACCATTTACATTTAAAGTAATTATTGATAAGTATGTACTTAGCCATTTTGTTAATTGTTTCCTTGCTCTTTTTGTTGTTCTTCTCCTTTCTTCTTCTCTTGCTCTCTTGTCTTGTGGTTTGATGCTTTTCTTTAATGTTACATTTAGATTTCTTTCTCATCTTTTGTGTATCTACTGTAGGTTTTTGCCTTATGGTTACCATGAGGTTCAGCTGATACACACACACACACACACACACACACACACACACACACACACACGATAACTTAAATTTGAATGAATTCTAGAAACTTTACATTTTGCCCCCACCACACATTTTATATTTTTGTCATATTTTGCATCTTTTGCGTATCCCTTAACTAATTATTGTAGTTAGAGTTACTTTACCACTTTTGTCATTTAACCTTTGTACTAGCTTTATAAGTGTTTAATCCACTACCTTTACTATATATTGCCTTTACCAGTGAGATTTTTACTTTCATATGTTTTCTTGTTGTTAATGTCTTTTTAACTTAAAGAATTACACCAACATTTCTTGAAAAGCTGGTTTAGTGGTGATGAATTCCCTTAGTTTTGTTTGACTAGAAAAGTCTTTATCTCTCTTTGAGTTCTGAATGATAACTTTGCTGGGTAGAGTATTCTTCACCCTTTTTGTTTTTGTTTTTGCTTTCTTTTCTATACTTTGAACATCTCATGGTACTTCCTTCTGGCCTACAAAGTTTCTACTGAAAAAATCAGCTGATAGTCTTATGGGGGTTCCCTTGTACATAACAAATTGTTTTTCTTCTGCTGTTTTTAAGATTCTCTTTTTATCTTTACTTTTGATACTTCAATTATAATGTGTCTTGGTGTGAATCTCTTTGGGTTTCTCTTATTTGGAATTCTCTGTACTTCCTGGATTTGGATGTCTGTTTCCTTCCCTAGGTTAGGACATTTTGCAGCTATTATTTCTTCACATAAGTTTTTTTTGCCCATTTCTTGCTCTCTTCTTCTGGGCCCTCTAAAATGCACATGTTATTTCAGTTGATGTTGTCCCATAGGTTCCTTAGGCTATTTTCACCTTTCAATATTCTTTTTTTCTTTCTGCTGCTCTGTTTAGGTGAGTTCCACTTCCCTGTATTCCAGGCCATTGATCCATTCTTCTGCTTCATCTAGTCTGCTGTTGAACCCCTCTAGTGTATTTTTCAGTTCAGTTATTCTGTTCTTCACCTCTGTGGCTTTTGTCTCATACTTCTAATATTCTCTGTTTGTTGATATTGTCACTGTTCATCCATCTTACTCCTGAATTTAGTGAGCATTTTTATTTGAAATTTTAAAAATTATTATTTTTAATCACAATGTGGTGAACATTTTTATGACCATTACTTTGAATTCTTTATTAGGTAGATTATTTATCTCATTTTCATTAAGTCTTTTCCTGAGATTGTGTCGTTCTTTCATTTGGAACACATACCTATCTTTCCTCATATTGCTTGATTTTCTGTGTTCTACGTGTTAGGTGAAATAGTTACCTCTCCTGGTTTTTTTTCATCTCCTTGTGTAGGAGATGAAACTTATCATTTAACCTTGCTCTACCTCTTGGGTGTCTCTCAAACCTTTGTGATCATCTAAGTAGCCTGATTTATTCTTGATAGTTCTCAGTTGTTGAGAGTGTGCCGAGACCTGCCAATGTTCTAGAGGAAATGATCTCACCATCTGGTTCCAGGCTAAGAAGCCATATCCTCTGGCAGCAGATTTTAAACACTATAGATACATATAGTCTTGTGGGACCACAGTGGTAAGCCCTGCTGCCTTCCATACAAGATGTGTAAGTTTTCCTTAGGTTACAGGTTGCAAAAATTGAGGCTTTAGGCAAATGTATACACTCTTTCCTTGGGATTCCAGGGAGCTGTGGCAAGACCTAGGGAGGGCTCTAAATTCATATTTTCCTGCCTGTGTTCCCTGAAGTGCCTCTGTAGCCTCTAGATGTGTGGCAAACCTGAAGCCTGTCCTTTGGGTTGGAGTTCCAGGACAAGTAGATAGACCTTTTTTCACAGACAGACTAGGTATGTGCTTCAATCTGCTATCTGTGTAGTGCCCTGTATACAGTAGCCTGCCCAGAACTGTCTTTGCAATTATTATAGTTCTGTATAGAAATACAGTTCTTCTGGCCACCAGGGACAGGTGATCAAGGGGCATCCCCTGTAGACTGTGCTCATCTGTCTGTGCTCATCCATAGGCTTTAGTAAAGCTGCAGTAGAGTGCTAAGAGTGAGGCATATACACAGCTTTAGCATGCAGGGAAGAGTGCTAGGGGCAGGACACGCAGCTTTAGTGAGGCAGGAAGATAGTGTTAGGGATATGGCAGCATTTTTAGCAAGGTTTTGGTGAGGCTGTGGAGGAAGAATACAAAACTGGCACTTGCCAGTACCTTTGTACCCAGAGAAAGTCCCAAATGGCCCTTGTTGCTCTGGCAGATGCTTTAAGATTAACAAATGAAGCTCTTTCACATAGAATCCAGTTAGCGCTCAAGCTGCTGCTTTCACACTGAATCCCAGGATGAGTGAGTCTACACATGAGTCTCTCCTAAGGAATATCTCAGATCCTCATAGCCCCGTGGATCTCCTGGGTATAAACCTGATTGTTTTCCATAGTTAAGCATTTTAGGAGCCTTATTTCTCTGGCGTAGGTCCCAAGGGTTGGGTTGGGGTACCTGATGTGAAGCAATTCTCTCACTCCTCAGGAAGAGTCTCCAGGCCCATGAGGTCCCTTCCCATTGTGGGTTTCCATTACAGGGAGTGGGTTTTGGTGAGACACTGTATCTGCCTTCCCTATCTGTCTTAATGTGGCCCTTTTATTTGTTGTTGTGGAGGAATTGTCAGCTAGTTTCCAGTTCTCTTTCAGCAGGGATTAATCCAAAGGTAGATATAGATTTAGTGTGTCCATAGGAGGAAGTGTTCAGGGTCTTCCTATTCCACCATCCTGATCCACCCCCCAAGGATAACATAGTTTATGGCTGCAGAAAATTGTTTCAGTTGAAGCTTATCTGTATGGTAGAAATATATGTATTTTTTCCAGCTAAAGAGGGAAACCAGCAGAGTCAAAAGGAATTTAACTGGTTCTCCTAAAGGTGTGTCTGGCAAATTTGGAAAAACAGTGCAGATCTGTGTGGTCTGAAATAAGAATCAGGCTTCTAAATTGAGAGTAATAAGGGATATTTCCTTTCCTGAGTTCAATTTATCAATTTGTTAGCTCTGTCATACCTTCCATTCTTTTTTACATTTACCCTTAGGAAATCACATTTGTCTTTCTTATGGAAACTAGATATTCTTTTGACTTCATTGAACTTAGTATTTATGTCACCTGGTCCTAGGAAAATGATAAGGAAAATATACATGTTATTTTTGCTTTGAAGGAAGGAATGAATGAATCAGAATATATATGGATTCACAGATGGTAGCAGATTGTGTTCTGTCATGATCTGGACATGTAAACTGAATGTCCAAATGTGAAGGTAATGGTTAGTTCTATTAAAAGTAATTATATCTAGGTTTGTTTTATGGAGTCCTTAATTTTATTACACATGTGATATTAGCAGTTTGGGTAATACATAGAAAAAAGCCATTGACTTTGAAATAAGAAAACCTGAGTTATAGTTTATATCAGCTTTCTATTACTATATAGTAAGTAACAAAAATGTGGTTGCCTAAACTAATACGATTTATTATCTAACAGCTTTCATGATTTAGAAGTCCAGGGATAGGTCAGCTGGGACCTCTACTCAGGGTCTCACCAGGCTGAAATAAAAGTGTTAGTCATGGCTGAAATCTCATCTGGGGCTCAGAGTTCTCTTCCAGACTCACTGGTTGTTGGCCTAATTAAGTTCCTTTTGGGCTGAATTCCCCATTTTATTGCTGTCATCAACTGTGGGCCACTCACAACTTCTAGAGGCCACTATCCAGTTCTTGCTACATAGTTCCCTCTATAGACAGTTTACAAATGGCTGTGTGCGTGTGTGTGTGTGTGTGTGTGTGTGTGTGTGTGTGTGTGTGTATGTCTTCTAGTAGGAGAATTTCTATTGTTTCCAATCTCTCTGGTTTATTTTACCTCTGAGTGCTAAATATTCTTTTAAAGAGTTCATCTGATTTTGCCAGGCCCACCAAAGCTAATCTTCCATTTGATTAACTTAAAGTTAACTTATTATGGATCTGAATTATATCCAAAATTTCTCAACCTGCCATATACTATAACTTGATCGTAGAAGTGATGTCTTACTTCACTCACTGCAACTCAAATGGAGGGGATTATACAAGGTATGTATACCATGAGGTAGGAATCTTGGAAACCATCTTAGAATTCTGCTTACCATATAGTCCATTAACTATTATGTTGTTTTATTCATGTAACATTAAACAATTTATTTCTCTTACCTTGTCTTCCCATGTATAAAATTATGTAATTGTATGAAATAAGGCCCCTGGGAAATCTCTAGCATTTGACATTCTAAAATTCCATGAAGAAGAGAAACTGATATTATTAAGAACAATAAGGTATAGACACACATGGATTTGTGATGCCCTCTGATTGTCTGGTAATGATTGTAGGAGCTTGCCTTGGATTCAAAAGTTGTCAGAAAGCAAGTAAATAAAGATATCAAGAGCAAGTACTTAAATGAATTCAGGGCACACATTTATTGCCTATCACCTACTCATTCAACTGTTATGGGATTCAGAACATAACATGGGACATTAAAGTATTCATTGAACTATAATCATTATGGAAATTTAGAAATTTGAGAGGTTTGACATAGTAGGTAGTAAAACTGACTAAAACTCTAAAAGTTGAGGTATTTTTAATGGCTTCTCATCTAAAATGACAAGCTTATATTGCTATGTAATCTGTCATATTATAAAATTGTATTTCCAAGCTAATAAAATGGTTTATAAAACTTGACTTGAAATATATTAGTAGTAGTATATTAGTATTAGAAAGATGTAAGAATACATAAAACATATGCAACAAACTTCTCTAGAGAAAGTTTAGGAGTCATGCCAGACAACAGATATTTCTTTAGTAAATTCCAGAAAGCATAAGCTCTCCCAGGGAAAAAAAGATAAGATGAAATGGGATAGTAGGGTTTTCTTTCCCATTATAACCCCATTTAGAGTGTTTCCAGTTTAATTTGAAACCCAGAGATGTTCTCCAGCAATGCCTCTGAAAACAAGACAGGGTGCGCCTTCTTTTTGCGTGGTGTTGGACATCACTGTTTTTCAAATGGTTTCTGAAAGAGTTTTATAGCATTATCTAACTCAGGACAATGTAGCACTGTGTGGTACTTGAAAAATTCACAGGAGTGGTCCTGGGTCAACAGATCTTATTCAGTCTGGATAGATTCATGGCCAAAAAGAAAGTACAACTCTTTCAATAACATAAAGAAAACAGCAGTTGTAATCAACTGGGATGTCTTTGAGGGGCCTAAATGGTGACCTGGCAATGAGCTTTGGTCACAGTAAAAAGCTAATCCTCTAGGGTTGAATAAGAGCTGCTAGAAAAATCCTGAGCCACTGGAAATCATTGTCCTATTTATAAAGAAATGATACGGACGGTTGAAGAAGTGGACATAAAGGTGATACAGGTTGCCAGGTAAATCGGCATAATGGTGAACTTCCTTTATTCATGCTCCACCAGGCTGACTCTCAAAAGGGATTTGCTGTCAGACTTGCTGGCTGACTGCCAAATTTATTGGTCTTGTTGCCTGATGTGTTTTGACTTACAGGGAGGTAGAAAGTTTGAAATGCCTTACAACATGCTCTGCTGTACTTAGAAGAGACAGGCAGTCACAAAATGTCAGAAGCACAGAGCTATACTTCAGACTTCCAAAAGTCATCCTAACATCAGTCATATAAATGAGTGGCATGCTTTAGAAACAGTATCTGAGCTCTTGCTTCAGGGCTAGCCAAGATCTCTAGATTTTCCATTGCTGAAAGGGAAGTCATTTCAATAAATTATTCCTCTTTTCAATACAATTGATGAAAGAATATTTAAGAGGAGAAGAAAATAATTTTTTTAGAAAGAAACTCTATGTAATATTGCTGTGGTGGCCAGAATAGGAAGTTGGTAGGTCACAGCTCTATTGGCAGTAACAGGAAGTCACAAGAATTCTGTTTAAAACTGGTCTCCTCCAGATCTTGTGTGACCTTCACCAAATTAGATTACCTGCTCTGACTTTGGCTTCTAATTTTACTACTACTAATAATCTAATAAATTATTAAATATTGCATAACAAAAAGCATCCCATTTCATCCAGCTAAAACTGTAACCCGCCAGCATCCATATTACTCCTATCATCTTTTTCTCCATAGCTCTTATCATCATTACATTCAATATATAGTTTGCTTGTTTATTTTGCTTATTTTTGTTTTCTCCTCCCCAAAGACACGTTAACGCCACAAGGAAAGACATTCTGTCTACTTTGCTAACAGATTTAACTCTAAGGCCTAGAATACTACCTAACACATAATAAAGGTTCATATTTTTATTTGTTGAAAAAATAAGGGGCGCCTGGGTGGCTCAGTCGGTTAAGCGTCCGACTTCAACTCAGGTCACAATCTCGCAGTCTGTGAGTTTGAGCTCTGCGCTGGGCTCTGGGCTGATGGCTCAGAGCCTGGAGCCTGCTTCAGATTCTGTGTCTCCCTCTCTCTCTGCCCCTCCCCCGTTCATGCTCTGTCTCTCTCTGCCTCAAGAATAAATAAACCTTTAAAAAAATAAACTGATTCATTTAACCTGTGCTTGTGAAAATAAAGTGAAATGGCTTATGCAAAGAATTACATCTATAGACCCTAATAAACATTAGTCATGTTTTTTTTTTTTTTTGGTTTTTTTTTTCAACGTTTTTATTTATTTTTGGGACAGAGAGAGACAGCATGAACGGGGGAGGGGCAGAGAGAGAGGGAGACACAGAATCAGAAACAGGCTCCAGGCTCCGAGCCATCAGCCCAGAGCCTGACGCGGGGCTCGAACTCACGGGCCGTGAGATCGTGACCTGGTTGAAGTCGGACGCTTAACCGACTGCGCCACCCAGGCGCCCCGAGTCATGTTTTAATACCGTGCATAGGTCTTGTCTTTGTAAAAGTATAAGCAGACCCTCCTCCACATCACCTTGTGAGTTCTGAGAATGCAGGTTCTTATTTTTTTATCTCTGTATACTCAGTAACTACCCAGTGAATTAATCTCTGTATACTCAGTAACTACCCAGTGAATTCATGTGTGAATAATATTGCAGGAAGCATACAACCATTCAATAATTAAGAAGAAAACATGCAAATACCTGACCCATACCTAAAGCCATAAGTACATCCTTCTAATGAAAAAGGTAATAAAATTTTTCAGTATCTTGGCAAGATCATCTATAGATGTCTTTAGCTAGACACTGAGTCAGAGCCTTTAGTATTTTGTAAAATGATACACAATAATTTAAGTCATTTTTATTTTATTTACTTAAACTATTTCCCCTAAAGGGAATGCATTATAGCCCATTTGTATTTATTCCATAAATATTTATCATGGTCTCTTATATATAATAGTAGGTGCTTTTCTTGTAGGAAAAGCAAGGATCAAAGCATAGTTTTGATCTGGGGATCTACTTTTTCTTCCTTAAAACTAATCTGCTAGAAATCAAAATATAGGAGACAATTTTGTTCTATGAATGGCTACAATCCACCCTTACATAGTAAACTTTAATGATGACAGGAAAAAATGAAGAGCCATGGTTTCAACTAGATTTATCTCTTTGGTTAAGAATACGCTAGAGGATTTACGAAACAAAACAAATGAGCAAAGAGGAAAAGAGAGAGAGAGAGAGAGGCAAACCAAGAAACAGTCTCTTAACTACAGAGAACAAACTGATAGTTACCAGAGGGGAGGAGGGTGAGGGGATAGGTGAAACAGTTATGGGGATAAAGGAGTGCACTTGTGATGAGCACAGAGTGATATATGGAATTATTGAATCATCACACTGTACACTTGAAACTAATGTAACACTGTATGTTAACTTATTAGATTTAAAATAAAACCTTAAAAACATAAGATTTAAAAAAAGAAACACTAGAGGATCTTCATAATCTCAACTGCAGTTGTTGTGAGAAAATCCAAAACACAAAATCATAGTCTCTAGAGATCAAGGCAAATGCTGCTGGTATTCCAGACTGTCTTGAATATAAGAAATTGATATGTTAGCTTAATGAGGAAAGTATTAAATTCTGCCCAAGGCTAGTTACTTCAAAAGTTCTAAGATTTAGAGTTAGCATCAGTAAAGAGTTAGAGACTAAGGTGTGGTCCAGGAGCAGAAATCTAACCGGGATGGAGTATGAGGTTAAAAGGCCATGGCATGTTTGAGAGATAAATTGGATAATAACATTTCACTTGTAGAAGTACTAAAATTCTTGACTGTTCTCTCAAAATGGAAATGGGTACAGGAAAATTAAGCCTAATTTATCAGGACAGAAACTCTAATGAGCAACAAGAATAATTATACTTTTTCCAAAGTGTTCTTCAGTTCTTATAAATAATTCATATTAAATTTGGTCCTAGAAAGATCCTGAAATGAGCATAAAATAATCATAACTTTAGCATAGACTTAATGCAAGTCAGGATTCCTAAAATAGGCGGTTTAGCAGGTTGAAAAGATCTGGACACTATACATGTGTAGTTACTGACAAATAGAACTGGACATGAGTCCCCAAAGAATCTCTGCAAGAAAAACTTTTATGCTATTAATTTAGATTTACTGAAATCACATTTGTAAAAATTCCATACTCATATGAAAGGAAAGATAATTTTTATCTTGGAATGATTTCAAACTATACAAAAATTGCAAAATTAATGCATATAGCTTTTTTTCCACAAGACAACTGAGAGGAAATTACTGACATGATAGCCCATCACCACCTAATAATTTAGTGTCTAAATTTTAAAAACAGAGATACTATTCCGTGTAAAGACAATAAACCATGAAAATCAGAAAATTAACTTGATATAGTATTACTGTCTAATCCACAGACCTTATTCAGGTGGTGCCAGATAATGTTGTTCATGGAAAAGTCAACCAATTTCACATCATGTGTATTTGTTTGTTAAGTCTCCTTATTTTTTTAATATGAAATTTATTGTCAAGTTGGTTTCCATACAACACCCAGTTCTCATCCCAACAGGTGCCCTCCTCAAGGCCCATCACCCACTTTCCCCTCCCTCCCACCCCACATCAATCTTCAGTTTATTCTCAGTTTTTAAGAGTCTCTTATGGTTTGCCTCCCTCCCTCTATAACCTTTTTTCCCCCTTCCCTCCCCCATGGTCTTCTGTTAAGTTTTTCAGGATCCACATAAGAGTGGAAACATATGGTATCTGTCTTTCTCCGTATGGCTTATTTCACTTAGCATAACACTCTCCGGTTCCATCCACGTTGCTACAAAAGGCCAGATTTCATTCTTTCTCACTGACAAGTAGTAGTCCATTCTATATATAAACCACAACTTCTTTATCCATTCATCAGTTGGTGGACATTTAGGCTCTTTCCATAAATTGGCTATCGTTGAAATGCTGCCATAAACATTGGGGTACAAGTGCCCCTATGCATCAGCACTTCTTTATCCCTTTGGTAAATTCCTAGCAGTGTTATTGCTGGGTCATAGGGTAGATCTATTTTTAATATTTTGAGGAACCTCCACACTGTTTTCCAAAGTGGCTGTACCAGTTTGCTTTCCCACCAACAGTGCAAGAGGGCTCCCGTTTCTCCACATCCTCTCCATCGTCTATAGTCTCCTGATTTATTCATATTAGCCACTCTGACTGGCATGAGGTGGTATCTCAGTGTGGTTTTGATTTGTATTTCCCTGATGAGGAGTGACGTTCAGCATCTTTTCATGTGCCTGTTGGCCATCTGGATGTCTTCTTTAGAGAAGTGTCTGTTCATGTGTTCTGCCCATTTCTTCACTGGATTATTTGATTTTCGGGTGTGGAGTTTGGTGAGCTCTTTATAGATTTTGGATACTAGCCCTTTGTCCGAATGTCATTTGCAAATATCTTTTCCCATTCCATTGGTTGCCTTTTAGTTTTGTTGATTGTTTCCTTTGCAGTGGGGAGACTTTTTATCTTCATGAGGTCCCAATAGTTCATTTTTGCTTTTAATTCCCTTGCCTTTGGAGATGTGTCAAGTAAGAAATTGCTGCAGCTGAGGTCAGAGAGGTTTTTCGCTGCTTTCTCCTCTAGGGTTTTGATGGTTTCCTGTCTCATATTCAGGTCCTTTATCCATTTTGAGTTTGTTTTTGTGAATGGTGTAAGAAAGTGGTCTAGTTTCATTCTTCTGCATGTTGCTGTCCAGTTCTCCCAGCACCATTTGTTAAAGAGGCTGTCTTTTTTCCATTGGATGTTCTTTCCTGCTTTGTCAAAGATTAGTTGGCCATACATTTGTGGGTCCAATTCTGGAGTCTCTATTCTGTTCCATTGGTCTATGCGTCTGTTTTTGTGCCAATACCATGCTGTCTTGATGATTACAGCTTTGTAGAGAGGCTAAAGTCTGGGATCATGATGCCTCCTGCTTTGGTCTTCTTCAAAATTCCTTTGGCTATTCGGGGCCTTTTGTGGTTCCATATGAATTTTAGGGTTGCTTGTTCTAGCTTCGAGAAGAATGCTGGTGCAATTATGATTGGGATTGCATTGAATGTGTAGATTGCTTTGGGTAGCATTGACATTTTAACAATATTTATTCTTCTAATCCATGAGCATGGGGTGTTTTTCCATTTCTTTGTAGCTTCCTCAATTTCCTTCGTAAGCTTTCTATAGTTTTCAGCATACTGATCTTTTACATCTTTGGTTAGGTTGATTCCTAGGTATTTTATGCTTCTTGGTGCAATTGTGAATGGGATCAGTTTCTTTATTTGTCTTTCTGTTGCTTCATTATCAGTATATAAGAATGCAACTGATTGCTGTATGTTGATTTTTTATCCTGCAACTTTGCTGAATTCATGTACAGTTCTAGCAGACTTTTGGTGGAGTCTGTCGGGTTTTCCATGAATAATATCATGTCATCTGCAAAAAGTGACAGCTTGACTTCATCTTTGCCAATTTTGATGCCTTTGATTTCCCTTTATTGTCTGATTGCTGATGCTAGAACTTCCAACACTGTGTTAAAACAACAGCAGTGAGAGTGGACATCCCTGTTGTGTTCCTGATCTCAGGGGGAAAGTTCTCAGTTTTTCCCCATTGAGGAAGATATTAGCTGTGGGCTTTTCATAAATGGCTTTTATGATGTTTAAGTATGTTACTTCTATCCCGAGTTTCTCGAGGGTTTTATTAAGAAAGGATGCTGAATTTTGTCAAATGCTTTTTCTGCATTGATTGACAAGATCATATGGTTCTTATCTTTTCTTTTATTAATATGCTGTATAACATTGATTGATTTCTGAATGTTGAACCAGCCCTGCAGCCCAAGAATGAATCCCACTTGATCATGGTGAATAATTCTTTTTATATGCTGTTGAATTCGATTTAGATTCAATTATCTTGTTGAGAATTTTCACATCCATATTTATCAGGGATATTGGCCTGATGTTCTCTTTTTTTTGCTGGGTCTCTGGTTAGGGAATCAAAGTAATGCTGGCTTCATAGAATGAATCTGGAAATTTTCCTTCCCTTTCTATTTTTTGGAATAGCTATTATCTCTGCTTCAAATGTCTGGTATAATTCCCCAGGGAAGCCTTCTGGTCCTGGATTCTTATTTGTTGGAAGATTTTTGATAACTGATTCAATTTCTTTGCCGGTTATGGGTCTGTTCAAGTTTCCTATTTCTTCCTATTTGAGTTTGGAAGTGTGTGGGTGCTTAGGAATTTGTCCATTTCTTCCAGGTTGTCCAGTTTGTTGGCATATAATTTTTCATTGTATTCCCTGACAATTGTTTGTATTTCTGAGAGATTGGTTGTCATAATTCCATTTTCATTCATGATTTTATCTATTTGGGTCCTCTCCCTTTTCTTTTTGAGAAGTCTGGCTAGAGTTTTATCAATTTTGTTTATTTTTTCAAAAAACCAACTCTTGGTTTCATTGATCTGCTCTACAGCTTTTTTTAGATTCTATATTATTTATTTGTGCTCTGATCTTTATTCTTTCTTTTCTTCTGCTAGGTTTGGGGTGTCTTTGCTGTTCTGCTTCTGTTTCCTTTAGGTGTGCTGTTAGATTTTGTATTTGGGATTTTTCTTGTTTCTTGAGATAGGCCTGGATTGCAATGTATTTTCCTCTCAGGACTGCCTTCGCTGCATCCCAAAGCATTTGGATTGTTGTATTTTCATTTTCATTTGTTTCCATATATTTTTTAATTTCTTCTCTAATTGCCTGGTTGACCGATTCATTCTTTTGTAGAGTATTCTTTGACCTCCATGCTTTCAGAGGTTTTCCAGATGTTTCCCTGTGGTTGATTTCAAGTTTCATAGCATTATGGTCCAAAAGTGTGCATGGTGTGATCTTAATTCTTTTATACTTATTAAGGGCTGTTTTGTGACCCAATATGTGGTCTGTCTTGGAGAATGTTCCATGTGCACTCGAGAAGAAAGTATATTTTGTTGTTTTGGGATGCAGAGTTCTAAATATATCTGTCAAGGCCATCTGATCCAATATATCATTCAGGGCCCTTGTTTCTTTACGTATTCTCTGTATAGTTGTTCTACCCCTTGTTGTAAGTGGAGTATTAAAGTCCCCTGCAGTTACCACATTCTTATCAATAAGGTTGCTTATGTTTGTCATTAATTGTTTTATATATTTGGGGGCTCCTGTATTCAATGCATAGACATTTATAAGTGTTAGCTCTTCCTGATGGATAGACCCTGTAATTATTATATAATGCCCTTCTTCATCTCTTGTTACAGCCTTTAATTTAAAGTCTGGTTTGTCTGATATAAGTCTGGCTACTCCAGCTTTATTTTGACTTCCAATAGCATGATAGATAGTTCTCCATCCCCTCACTTTCAATGAAGGTGTCCTCAGGTCTAAAATGAGTCTCTTGTAGACAGCAAATAGATGGGTCTTGTTTTTTTATCCATTCTGATACGCTATGTCTTTTGGTTGGAGCATTTGTCCATTTACATTCAGTGTTATTATTGAAAGATATGGGTTTAGAGTCATTGTGATGTTTGTAGGTCTCATGCTTGTAGTGATGCCTGTGGTACTTTGTGGTCCTTGCAACATTTCACTCAGAATCCCCCTTAGGATCTCTTGTAGGGCTGGTTTAATGGTGATAAATTTCTTCAGTTTTTTATTTATTTGGGAAAACCATTATCTCTCCTTCTATTCTGAATGTCAGACTTGCTGGATAAAGGATTCTTTGCTGCATATTTTTTTTTCTGTTTAGCACATTGAAGATTTACTGCCATTCCTTTCTGGCCTGCCAAGTTTCAGTAGATAGGTCTGCTACTACCCTTATA
This sequence comes from Felis catus, assembly GCF_018350175.1. Classification (NCBI taxonomy): domain Eukaryota; kingdom Metazoa; phylum Chordata; class Mammalia; order Carnivora; family Felidae; genus Felis; species Felis catus. Next base: position 86,973,517 of record NC_058374.1, read on the forward strand.
TGTCTACCTTTGTATGTTAGGGCCCATTTATTCCTAGCTGCTTCCAGAATTCTCTCTTTATCCTTGTATTTTGCCAGTTTTACTATGATATGTTGTGCAGAAGATCGATTCAAGGTACGTCTGAAGGGAATTCTCTGTGTGTCTTGGATTTTAATGTTTTTTCCTTCCCCAGATCAGGGAGGTTCTCAGTTATGATTTGTTCAAGTACACCTTCCACCCCTTTCTCTCTCTCTTCTTCTTCTGGAATTCCTATGATATGGATATTGTTCCATTTGACTGCATCACTTAGTTCTCTAATTCTCCCCTCATATACCTGGAATTTTCTCTCTCTTTTTCTCATCTTCTTCTTTTTCCATAATTTTATCTTCTAAGTCACCTATTCTCTCCTCTTCCTCTTGAATCTGTGCTATTGCCACCTCCATTTTATTTTGCACCTCATTTATAGCATTTTTTAATTCATCATATCTATTCTTTAGTCCCTTGATCTCTGTAGCAATAAATTCTCTGCTGTCCTCTATGCCTTTTTCAAGCCCTGCAATTAATTTTATGACAATTATTCTAAATTTTTATTCCATTATATTGCTTAAATCAGTTTTGATCAATTCGTTAGCTGTCACTACTTCCTGGGGTTTCTTTTGAGGAGAATTCTTCTGTTTTTTCAGTCTGGGTAGTCCCTCCGGTAACCCCAAACTGCAGGGCACTTCCCCTGTGCTGTCTGGAGAAACTTGTGTTGGTGGGTGTGTCCACAGTCAGATCCGATGTCTGCCCTCAGCCTACCACTGGGGCCACAGTCAGACTGGTGTGTACCTTATGTTCCCCTCTCCCAGGGGCAGGATTCACTGTGGAGTGGTGTGGCCCCTGCCTGGGCTGCTTGCACACTGCCAGGCTTGTGATGCTGCTTCAATGGGATCTGGCCAAGGGCTTATTAGCCGGGATGGATCCTCAAGGTGTACAGGGGTGGGATGGGAAGGCTTAGCTCTTTGCTGTTGGTGGTTCCCTGCGGGAGGGAACCTGCAGGACCTGGAGGGAGGCAGGCCCATCAGAGGGATGGATGCACAGAAGCACAGCATTAGGTGTTTGCAAGGTGCAAGCAAGTTGGGTGACAGGAACTGGTTCCCTTTGGAATTTCGGTTCAGGGATAGGAGAGGGAAAAGGCACTTGCCAGTGACTTTGTGCCCCCGCCGAGCTCTGTCCTTCAGGGACTCAACAACTCTCCATCCCAGTGTCCTCTTGCCCTCACCCCTCTCTGAGAGAAGAGCTATTGACTTTTAAATTTCCAGATGTTGAGTATGGCCGGCTGTCAGAACTCACGCAGTCTGGCCCCTCCACTTTTGCAAGCCAGACTTCAGGGACTCTGCCTTGCCTGGCGGGCTGCACTTCCACTGCCTGTGCTCCCTCCCACCATTCCGTGTAGCATGCACCACCTCTCTGCCCTTCCTACCCTCTTCCGTGAGCCTCTTGTCTACACTTGGCTCCAGAGACTCTCTTCTGCTAGTCTTCTTGCAGTTTTCTGCGTTATATAGGCTGATGTGGGTGGACTCTAAGTGATCAGCAGGACAATGTGAGCCCAGTGTCCTCTTACGCCACTGTCTTCTCCCTGTCTCATTATTACACTCCAATCTTGAACATGTCTTCAGCCTTTCATTGACTCTCGTGATCCTGAAATGTTTGCATGTTGCCTACATAATTTTTTAATTTTTATTTTTTTAATTCATTTCCTTTATTTTTTACCATGTTTTCTTTTTTTATTTTTTTTTAAATTTACATCCAAATTAGTTAGCATATAGTGCAACAATGATTTCAGGAGTAGATTCCTTAATGCCCCTTACCCATTTAGCCCATCCCCCCTCCGACTGCCCCTCCAGTAACCCTCAGTTTGTTCTCCATATTTATGACTCTCTTCTGTTTGTCCCCTTCCTGGTTTTATATTATTTTTGTTTCCCTTCCCTTATGTTCATCGGTTTTCTCTCTTAAAGTCCTCATATGAGTGAAGTCATATGATTTTTGTCTTTCCCTGGCTGACTAATTTCATTTAGCCTAATACCCTCTAGTTCCATCCACGTAGTTGCAAATGGCAAGATTTCATTATTTTTGATTGCTGAGTAATACTCCATTGTGTGTGTGTGTGTGTGTGTATATATATATACACACACCACATTTTCGATATCCATTCATCCATTCATCCATTGATGGACATTTGGGCTCTTTCCATACTTTGGCTATTGTTGATAATGCTGCTGTAAACATGGGGGTGCAATTGTCCCTTCGAAACAACACACCTGTATCCCTTGGATAAATGGCTAGTAGTGCAATTGCTGGGTCGTAGGGTAGTTCTATTTTTAGTTTTTTGAGGAACCTCCATACTGTTTTCCAGAGTGGCTGCACCAGCTTGCACTCCTACCAACAATGCAAAAGAGATCCTCTTTCTCTGCATCTTTGCCAACATCTGTTGTTGCCTGAGTTGTTAATGTTAGCCATTCTGACAGGTGAAAAGTGGTATCTCATTGTGGTTTTGATTTGTGTTTCCCTGATGATGAGTGATGTTGAGCATTTTTTCATATGTCAGTTGGCCATCTGGATGTCTTTGAAGAAGGGTCTATTCATGTCTTTTGCCCATTTCTTCACTGGATTATTTGTTTTTTGGGTATTGAGTTTGAGAAGTTCTTTATAGATTTTGGATACTAACCCTTTCTCTGATATGTTGTTTGCAAATATCTTCTCCCATTCTGTCAGTTGCCTTTTAGTTTTGCTGATTGTTTCCTTTGCTGTGAGGAACCTTTTTATTTTTATGAGGTCCCAGTAGTTCATTTTGCTTTTGTTTCCCTTGCCTCCAGAGACATGTTGAGTAAGAAGTTCCTGCAGCCAAGAACAAAGAGGTTTTTGCCTGCTTTCTCCTCAAGGATTTTGATGGCTTCCTGTCTTACATTTAGGTCTTTCATCCATTTTGAGTTTATTTTTGTGTATGGTGTAAGAAAGTGGTCCACGTTCATTCTTCTGCATATCGCTGTCCAGTTTTCCCAGCACCACTTGCTGAAGGGTCTGTCTTCCACTGGATATTTTTTCCTGCTTTTTCAGAGATCAGTTGGCCATATGTTTGTGGGTCCATTTCTGGGTTCTCTATTCTGTTCCATTGATCAGAGTTTCTGTTCTTGTGCCAGTACCATACTGTCTTGATGATTACAGCTCTGTAGTATAGCTTGAAGTCTGGGATTGTGATGTCTCCTGCTTTGGTTTTCTTTTTTAAGATTGCTTTGGCTATTCGGGGTCTCTTCTGATTCCATACAAATTTTAGGATTGTTTGTTCTAGCTCTGTGAAGAATGCTCATGTTATTTTGATAGGGATTGCATTGAATATGTAGGTTGTTTTGAGGAGTATTGACATTTTAACAATATTTGTTCTTCCTATCCAGGAGCATGGAATCTTTTTCCATTTTTTGGCGTCTTTTTCAATTTCTTTCATAAGCTTTCTATACTTTTCAGTGTATAGATTTTTCACCTCTTTGGTTAGATTTATTCTTAGGTATTTTATGGGGTTTTGTGGAACTGTAAATGGGACCGATTCCTTGATTTCTCTTTCTGTTGCTTCATTGTTGGTGTCTCGGAATGCAACTGATTTCTGTGCATTGATTTTATATTCTGCAACTTTGCTGAATTCATGAATCAATTCTAGGAGTGTTTTGGTGGAATCTTTTGGGGTTTCCATACAGAGTATCATGTCATCTGTGAAGAGTCAAAGAGTCAAAGTTTGACCTCCTCCTGGCCGATTTGGATGCCTTTTATTTCTTTGTGTTGTCTGAGGCTAAGACTTCGAATACTATGTTGAATGACAGTGGTGAGAGTGGACATCCCTGTCTTGTTCCTGAACATATGGGGAAAGCTGTCAGTTTTTCCCCATTGAAGATGATATTAGCGTTGGATTGTTCGTATATGGCTTTTATGATCTCAAGGTATGCTCCTTCTATCCCTACTTTGTTGAGGGTTTTTATCAAGAAAGGATGCTGTATTTTGTCAAATGCTTTCTCTGCATCTATTAAGAGGATCATGTGGTTCTTGTCCTTTCTTTTTTTGATGTTATGAATCACATTGATTGTTTTGTGGATATTGAAGGAGCCCTGCATCCCATGTATAAATCCCATTTGGTCGTGGTGAAAAATTTTTTTAATGTATTGTTGGATCTGGTTGGCTAATAGCTTGTTGAGGATTTTTGCATCCATGTTCATCAGGGAAATTGGTCTATTCTCATTTTTAGTGGGGTCACTGTCTGGTTTTGGAATCAAGGTAATGTTGGCTTCATAGAAAGAGTTTGGAAGTTTTCCTTCCATTTCTATTTTCTGGAACAACTTCAAGAGAATAGGTATTAACTCTTCCATAAATGTTTGGTAGAATTCCCCTGGAAAGCCGTCTGACCCTGGACTCTCGTTTTTTGGCAGATTTTTGCTTACTAATTCGATTTCCTTACTGGTTATGGGTCTGTTCAAATTTTCTATTTCTTCCTGTTTCAGTTTTGGTAGTGTATATGTTTCTAGGAATTTGTCTATTTCTTCAAGGTTGCCCATTTTATTGGTATATAATTGCTCATAATATTCTGTTATTATTGTTTTTATTTCTGTTGTGTTTGTTGTGAGCTCTCCTCTTTCATTCTTGATTTTATTTATTTGGGTCTTTTCCTTTTTCTTCTTGATCAAACTGGCTAGTGGTTTATCAATTTTGTTAATTCTTTCAAAGAGCCAGCTTCTAGTTTCATTGATCTGTTCTACTGTTTTCTGTTTTGTTTTGTTTGGTTTGGTTTGGTTTGGTTTGGTTTTTTGATAGCATTAATTTCTGCTCTAATCTTTATTATTTCCTGTCTTCTGCTGGTTTTGGGTCTTATTTGCTGTTCTTTTTCCAGCTCCTTAAGGCATAAGGTTAGATTGTGAATCTGAGATCTTTCTTCCTTCTTTAGGAAGGCCTGGATTCCTGTATACTTTCCTCTTATGACTACCTTTGCTGCATCCCAGAGGTTATGGGTTGTGGTTTTATCATTTTCATTGACTTCCATATACTTTTTAATTTCCTCTTTAACTGCTTGGTTAGCCCATTCATTATTGAGTAGGATGTTCTTCAGTCTCCAAGTATTTGTTATCTTTCCAATTTTTTTTTTTTTGTGGTTGATTTCGTGTTTCATAGCATTGTGGTCTGAAAATATGCACGGTATGATCTCAATCTTTTTGTACTTATTTAGGGCTGATTGGTGTCCCAGTACATTGTCTATTCTGGAGTACATTCCATGTGCACTAGAGAAGAATGTATATTCTGCTGCTTTAGGATTCAATGCTCTGAATATATCTGTTAAGTCCATATGGTCCAGTGTGTCATTCAAAGCCATTGTTTCCTTGTTGATTTTTGATTAGATGATCTGTCCATTGCTGTGAGTGGGGTGTTGAAGTCTCCTACTATTATGGTGTTACTATCGATGAGTTTCTTTATGTTGGTGATTCATTGATTTATATATTTGGGTGCTCACACATTTTGTGCATAAATGTTTACAATTGTTAGGTCTTCTTGGTGGATAGACCCCTTGATTATGATATAATGCCCTTCTGCATCTCTTGATACAGTCTTCATTTTTGTGTGTAGATTGTCTGATATAAGTATGGCTACTCTGGCTTTCTTTTGCTGACCATTAGCTTGATAGATGGTTCTCCATCCTCTTATTTTCGATCTGAAGGTGTCTTTAGGTCTCAAGTGGGTCTCTTGTAAACAGCATATAGATGGATCTTGTTTTCTTATCCATTCTGTTACCCTACGTCTTTTGATTTGGGCATTGAGTCCATTGATGTTTAGAGTGAGTACTGAAAGATATGAATTTAGTGCCATTATGATGCTTGTAGAGTTGGAGTTTCTGGTGGTGTTCTCTGGTCCTTTCTAATATTTGTTGCTTTTGATATATATATATATATATATATATATATATATATATATGTATGTATATATCAAAATATATCAAATATGTATATGTGTGTGTGTGTGTGTATATATGTATGTATATATTTTCATCTTTTGTCCCCTCAGATAGTCCCCATTAAAATTTGTTGCAGGGCTGGTTTAGTGGTCACAAACTCCTTTAATTTTTGTTTGTCTGGGAAACTTTTTATCTCTCCTTCTATTTTGAATGACAGCCTTGCTGAATAAAGAATTCTTGGCTGCATATTTTTCTGATTCAGCACACTGAGTATATCCTGCCACTCCTTTCTGGCCTGCCAAGTTTCTGTGGATAGGTCTGCAGCAAACCTGATCTGTCTTCCCTTGTAGGTTAGGGACTTTTTTTTCCTTGTTGCTTTCATGATTCTCTCCTTGCCTGAGTATTGTGAATTTGAGTATGATATGCCTTGTTGATGGTCGGTTTTAGTTGAATCTAATGGGGTTCCTCTGTGCTTTCTGGATTTTGATGTCTGTGTCTTTCCTCTGAATAGGAAAGTTTTCCTCTATGATTTGCTAACATAACCCTTCTACCCCTATTTCTCTCTCTTCCTTTCTGGGACCCCTATGATTCTTATCTTGTTCCTTTTTAATGAGTCACTGATTTCTCTAATTCTTAAGTCATGCTTTTTTTCCTTAATCTCCCTCTTTTTTTTCTGCTTTATTATTCACTATAAGTTTGTCCTCTATATTGCTGATTCTCTAGTCTACCTCATCCATCCTTGCCATCGCTTCATCCATCCGTGATTGCAGCTCACTTATAGCATTTTTAATTTCATTCTATTTTTTACTTCTTTTATCTCTGCAGAAAGGGTTTCTAATCTATTTTTGACTCCAGCTAGTATTCTTTTTATTGTGATTCTAAATTCTCTTTCAGACATCTTGCTTGTATCTGGGTTGGTTAAATCCCTGGGTGTCGTTTCTTTGTGCTCTTTTTGTTGGGGTGAATTCCTTCTTTTTTGTCATTTTGAAGGGAGAAAAGGAATTAATGAGGTAGAAAATTAAAATTACAAAAATATTAAAATTAAAAAATATTAAAATTAAAAATTAAACACACACACAAATCTAATAAATGATGCTAGATCCTAGGTATGTTTTGGTCTGGGTGTTGAAAGTGGTTTGACAGATTAGAGAGAAAAAAGGGAGGGGGGAGGAAATCGTTTGAGAATTTGAAAAAATGAATACACTGAACTAGACTAAAATGAGGTCATGGAAGTAAAATAGAATTTGCAAAAAACTTTATGTAATAGGAAAATATATAGTAAAAAAAATAAAAGAAAAATATTTTTAATAGAAATTGAAAGTAAAAATGAAGTTTTTCACTTTCTGAATTCAAGAAAAAGAAAAGAAACGAAAAAGAAAAAAGCAAAAGAAAAAAGAAAACAAGGAAATCATTTAAAAATTTGAAAAGATGAATACACTGAAGTAGACTAAAATAGAACAATGGAAGTAAGATAGAATTTGAAAAAATTTACAGAAAAGTAAAAAATATAGTAAAAATGTAAAGAAAAATACTTTTAATAAAAACTGAAAATAAAAATGATTTTTTTCTCTTTCTTTATTCAAGAAAAAGAATACTATAAAATAGAAAAAAAAGAAAAGAAAAAATTGAATAGATGGACCTGCTAATAGTTTGAAATAGGACTGAAATTACTTCGTTTTCCCCTAGAAGTCAGACTATAAAGTGCTTTATAGTCCATAAACTAGGTTGGCAGTGAGACTTGTGTTCTTGAAGTGCGAGGTTGGCCCAGTTGGGCGGGCCTCAGTGTAATGGCTTCATTCTCCACTAGATGGTACTGCTAGCCTACTGGGGTGGATTGTTTCAGCACTCCTACGCTCGTATATGCATGAGCGCGAGCAGTGAAAATGGTGTCACCCAGCAACCTAGTCTCTAGTATGGGAACTCTGTTCTCTGGTCAGCAATTGCACACCTGTCCTCCGTCTTGTTTTCATCCACTCCCGACTTCTTCACTGTCTGTGACCAAGCTCCAGGCAGTACCTCTCTCCCGAGTTTTGTCTCAGATGCGGCTATTTTCCCTAGCCCCTTACTTCTGAAGGATCGCAGCTTTGACCTGTTCTGCCCCTCTGTGGGAGGGTCTCACCAAACAATGGCTGAATGAGCAGTGGCCGAATGCTGGCTGTACCCAGGATCGCCTGCTGGACCCTGCTGCTGCTGAGGCCCCGAGACTGCAGCCAGGTGCCAGCCCGCCCCAAGAAAAGTTCATAAGACAGTGTAGCAGCAGCGTTTCAGGGATTATGGAAAATCACAACTCACATCTGGCACCAGGCTTCACACTTAACAACCTTGTTGCAGCACCAGCGAATGTGGCCATTTTCTGGGGTCCTCTGGAACCAGGTGGCTTCAACAGTCTCTACCAAATGTCCTTCCAGCAGCGGAACTACTTTTTGCCATGTGGCCTGAGAACCTCCTGGACCCCACTCTGCTCCTGGGGATTTGCCCTTCCCACCATAGCACCGCCAGGTATCGAGCTGCAGAGTTGCAGACTTTGTCCTCATCTTGTTTATAGTCTTAATGGAATTTAAACCCTCTCCTTTCTCCTTTCTCCCTTTTTAGTTTAGTCCCTGTGGCTGTTTCAAATTTTCAAACTTTCTGTCCAGATGCTTTTGGGGAGGGGTGCTTTTCCCACCTTCTCCCCACCCCAGTCTCTGTCCTCTGCTCCTGCAAAGGCGGCTCCCTGCCTGCCACCAGTTTCTCTCTCCCCAAGTTCACCTCTCTGTGCCACGTACCTGCTGAATTCTGTGGTTCAGGTTGTGCAGATTGTTGTGTTAATCCTCCAATCAGTTTTCTAGGTGTATAGGATGGTTTAGTGTTGGTCTGGCTGTATTTCATGGATGCGAGACACACAAGCTTCCATGCTGTTTCACCATCTTGGCTCCTCCACCTACATAATTTTGTAGAATATGTCTCAGTTTGGGCTTATCTGATCTATCATCATTATGAGTTTCATGTTGTGCATTTTGGCGTCTTTGTCAGAGTTGTGATGCTTTACTCTGCTGGCATTATATTGGGTTCCATATGATTTCAGTTTTCCCATTACTTGAGAAGCTACATTCATTCTATTGATTAAATCAGTATCTGCTAAGTTTTTCCTTTGTGAGAGTACTATATTTTTTCCATTAGAGTAACAATTTTGATGAGAGAGAGGTAAGTTAATCTGTATAAATCATGTTCCTTAAAAACTTTTTGCCATTGATTTTTCTTAATTGAATGAATCATTATGTTATCTAACAGTACATTTCTATTTCCATTATTTTTTCTACAATTATTTGTTGCATTTTTATGGCAAGGAATATCTTTCTCTTCCATTCATTCTTTCATTCATCGATATCACTATGAACACATGGGTCAGTCTTTTATTCAATAGATTATTTTTTTTTAATTTTTAAAGTTTATTTTGAGGGACAGAGTACACGTGCATGCATGAGCTCATGTGAGAAGGAGAGGGACACAGAGACAGGGAGAGAGACATGGACACTGTCAATGCAGAGTCCAGTGTGGGCCCCAACACGTGAACCATGAGATCATGACCTGAGCTGAAATCAAGAGTCAGCCACTGACTGAGCCACCCAGGTGTCTCAGTAGGTCATTTATTTTGATGCACAAATTATTGTACGTGTTGTTTAGTAGGAGCCTCTTTAAGATGGATTCTATGTCTTTTTGACATATTTCCATTATTCTTTGACCTTTCTTTTTTCTAGGAAACTGTGCTTCCTTTTTGTGAGGAACCACATTTAGAAACCAAATACAGTGCTAGATAGTCATCAGTTTCAGACAGGGCTAGAAAATATATGTATATATACATTCACATACACTTTTACATCTATATTTCTCTCTACATATTTGTATATTTGCACCAGTGGTTCTAATTCTAATCCAGTATTACAGGGTTCTCCATAGTTATGTCCTTTTCCTATTTGTATCTCCTTTCTCTGACAGTGATAAAGCTGGTTGCCATTTTCTCAACTTAATTACTTATTAAATTAGTCTCTAGGATATACAGCCAGTCTCTATTTGCCATCACTGTCTCCCTATCCCCATTAGCATCTACACTCTCTGCTTCAACTCTGATCTTTCATGCTGGGCCTTGCCCATATTTTTACCCTTCCACCTCCCCACCTGACCCCCATTCCTCAGTAGGATGCCTATATATTAGTCCCCACCTATTTTTTTTACCTAATTATTAGGATGGAAAGGAGGAGAGGGAGGTAGAAAGGATAAAAGAAAAGAAAGAGCTTTTAAATAAAATTTTGTATCTTATTCAATCGATCCTATCTTAAATTAATTTTAAAATGGTAATAATTTAAACACACAATCTGTAATTCTTTTCCACCAAAACTTTTGCTATACTCAGCCAAAGAGTACAGACCCTGCGAAACCATTGCTGACCTTGTAAATGGTTCTTTCTTTATTCTACCTTCTTATAAAAGCTGCAGTTTTACTCAAAACCAATATGGTATCATTATTCAACATTGATTAAAACATTATCTTTCTCTTGGACTATACAAGTGAGAACCAGACACACATCACACTGTTCTACTCCTGGTCACCCTTCATAAGAACTGCTCTCCCATCTTGTCTATAAAAACACTGTCATCCTTCCATGCTGGTCCTTCCATGCTAATCTGTGTTTTTTTCCCCATCTTTCTTGGGATTTCTGGCTGGGAGTAAGCTACAAACTGAGATTATCATTCTTCAGCTCTGATGGTGAGTTTACCTAAGAGAGGATATGACTACAAAGGTCTAGCTATTCCAAGCATAGTAAAACTATTCCCCAAATGTTGATAAGTGTTGTGCCCTCCATTTTTGAGAATCCTCTCCACTGCACTCAGAGAGTATTTCACTGAGAGCCGTTACAACTCCATGTACATACATCTACCCATGTGCACACATCCTTTTACATTCAAACACGTATACACTTACAGAGATGCTCTTGCCCACCTCCTATGGTTTTCATCATTCTTAGGGTGTTACCTTAAGCATTTTGGCATTGCTAAAAGCCAGCACTTGGAAATGTTAGTATATGCCATTCATTCTCAAGTGTGATGCGTTTGTCCCAAAGGCGGGGGGCAGGGGGGTGAAGTGGTTCTTGTGATGTGAAAAAAAATTATTTTTATGTATAAAGCACAACTCTGCTTACAGCACACACACACGGACACATGCATTTCCACACACACACTATGCCTGTGGTATTAAAATTTCATGGGGAAGAGGTAATTAGGAAAAATAAATGTGTATGAAATATTCCTTAGGGGGCAAGAATGAAATAGATTCAAGACACACTGCTATATGCCTATCACTTTGGAAAAAGTCTCTGTCATCATCAATGAGATAAAATGTCATCTTGGTTGGAATTTCACTTTTGCTCTGTGGCCTCCTGGCTCTGCTCTCATGTCCCTTAAGGGGGTTTGAAGTATGTCTGAGAGTTACAGGTCATTTAATTCTTTAACAGGTAACAGACTAACCTTTAGGTTTTATAGCCATCAAAGACACTCCCTCTAGATAATACAGCATGGCAACTCTTCAAGAGGTGGTTCTGTGTTAAAAGTTAATAATTCCCCAATTAGGGATATCAAAAGTGAGTTGATTAGTTAGTTAGTTGTTTGTTTATTCATCTAGTTATATGTTTAATGGGTAGGGTTTGGTGGGAGAATCTAAGAATTGTATTTAAGTTGGGAATCTCATTTTCTCCTAAAAGCTATGTTATGGTCATTAAAAGTTAGTAGCATATCGAGTGGTAATCTTATTAATATTCTAATACTCACATCACTCCTTCATTATAGAAAGCCTACAAGGCACTAAGCCAGGCTGTGAGATTACAACTTTAAATAATACAAAGTTCCTGTTCTTAGGATTTTTACCATATAACAGCAGATACTATGCAAAGGAAACAAGCAATTACTCATCACCTACATGAGCTGACCGACATATTCCTACATGATATATAGAATAATAAAATGTAATTTCATTACCATCTTGTCCTTATTGTAATTAATTTACATTATGTTACTTCCCTATAATATTATATCTACTATATTAAGGAAATGGTATGAAATGTATAAAGGAAATAATGTGGAATGGAAGTGCTACTGTATCTTTGTTTACAAGCAGCTGTGCTATGGATATCTATCTGTGGTCAGAGTATCATGGGGTTCTATAGCAGGAAAGGATACTAGTGAATCTGTCCACAGTGTGATGTACTTTATCTTTATAAATATTTCCTTATAGCACCATGAGGAGCTGTTTGCTTAAATATCCATCAAACCAGTGTCTGGTACTACAGCAGGGGGGTACAAGTTGGGCAAAGGGGAGTTATCTGTGCTGATTTTGAAAAACAAAAGAAAGAAAGTTGTATACTGCACCAAGGCTAGAGTAATATACAATATACAGTAGTCAAATAAGCTCTGGACATAAAGCAATGTTGGGCTAAAGAATAAACATATTTTTGCCATTTTTCACAGTATAGAAAATTAGGATGGATTTAGGGCTCACAAATCCAAAATTTGTTAAACTTTTGGTGACTGAAACCAATTTTTAAAGATGCAGTATGGAACTATGAGAGGCAGCAAAGACTTGAGGCATATAGTTCCTCAAGATGCTATCATTTAGAGGATGGTTTCACTTCTAGATGTATTGTTTTGGGACACAATGGAAGATCTAGGAATACCTATTAGGCATAAAAAGTGTTTTTTTCTATATATTCTCTTGTCTCTATGGATGCTAAAAAAGCTTAGACTTTTTCATTGGTGCTTGAAAATTATGTAACATGCAGAAGGAAGAATTTTGATCCATAATTTTGTCAGTGGGGAATGGCATGATAGGAACACCTAACCCTCTGATGTTGAAAGTTGAATGGGTCCGCAGAAGCTTCACGGTAAGCAATTCAAGCATATGTGATTGGAATCTGGTGTTAGCAAGGCGCACAGCAGTGAGTATTCAAAACAACTTAATAGCTATAGAAAATGAATAATATAATTAGTATATCTTTTAAATATTAAAATTAGGTCTTAACATTTCATTGAGACACCTGTCCCATGAAATTTCACTCAGTTTTAGGTAAATAATTGTGCTTTTAATATTAATGAATTCACATAAGAGGTTTCAAACACTGCCTAATACTGTCCATTACTTTAAAACCTTTCCTTAAAAAGATGGAGCATGAATGAATTCATTAACAAAGTAGTTAGGTAATTAACTCACAAATAGGCAAAAGAGAGTAGAATTATAATCACAGAAAATTCATATTCCCTTAGAATTACTATAGAATTGCATATATAGAGAGAAAGAGTCTGAGACAGAAGACCATTCTAACATTCACAGGGACGATATTGACTTCTGAAATTGGTGATTATCACGGGAATAAGATTCTGCATTTTCAGAAGGTATCCCTTTTCATGGAGCTCTTCAGTCAATATCAGGTTCATTTCCTGAGTTCTAGGTACAAAGTGTTCTTCAAGACATTGCAATGAGTGCATTAAATATGTACTAAAATTATTGCTGTAAATTCAATTTCCATTAACTCTTAAATAAATTTAGCATTATTATAGCCAATCTTAGAAATGGGCTATCAAACTCCTGCCATTATGATAGAGTGAGTTGATATGCAAAGAATCCACCTTATGTATGAAACATATCCACATCTTGGATAAAATAAAAACAATTTTTTGAAGTGTTCTACATAACTGAGTTTGATACCAAGAGGGCAGAGATCTTTCTGTTAGAAATTAAGAAGGCATTAATAGCCAGTCATGTTAAAAGTGTTGCAAAAATTCAATAGGGAGAGAGGGAAATCAAAGCTTTAGGTTATAAATACTTAGGTGAGCTACAGTTTCATTACCTGCATAAAGACTAAAGAGATGAAGAATGGGAATTTGAAAAGGAAAAAAAAAAAGCACCTTGATTCACTGTTTTAGAAAACAGTAAAAATGTTTGCCGTCTGTTAAGACTTTAGGTGAAAACTTTCATCTTTGAAAAATAGGAACCTCATGCTAGCACCTTGCTGTAGGGTCCAAATTCACACGAACAAAGTATTGAGGGATACCAACCAGCTGAGAAATCAGTATAAACACTGATCCAGACCCAGAGGGCCCTGGCGGTGATGAATGTGAAATCGTCCTCTAGAGGGCATCCTGGGGTGTAGGGCACACAGAGACCCCACTGGAAAGTGGTGCCTGCTGAGGATAAACTCAGTATCAAAGACCTGAATGCGTAGCAAAGAAATGAACTTTCAGAGAGACTGAGGGATGAAAAAAAATGTAGACACTGGAAAAAAGCCTGAAAGGGACTTCAAGATAAGTGACTCATTATCCTCACAGGAGAAAGAAAAATGCAGGCAGATTCAAAAAAGAGCCAAATAGAAATTACAGAAATGAAAACTGGAGTCATTGGAATTAACAATAAAATAAGATAAAACCTCAGGGTACGGTTTGAATTGTTGACTAGCCATAGTTGTATAAAGAATTAGTGAACTGTGAAAACAATTTGAGCTCACATCAGCACAGTAGTGGATACTACTAGAAAAGATAATTTAGACAGTGAAGAAAGAAGGAAAAAGTGGTAAGAAAAGAAATAAAAAGGATGCGACAAAAACATATTTCCAGTGATTAAGGGCTTGGACTTTAGGTAATTTTTATAAGATGACAGTAATGATCTTTCAGAGAAAATAGATCAGTGCATTTTAAGGTCATTCAGATTAACTCAAGAAAAAGCAAAATGTTTTCTGCCTGCTTCTAATAATTTTTAATTAGCTTTGCTTTCAAGTAAAATGTCCTAAAATAATCACACATCTCATTTCTAAGTGTCTTAGTATATGCCAAGCATGTCACCAAGCACTTTACATTTATTTATCTCCTCCAATCCTGGTACCACCAACATGAGATAGATAATCATTCTTTTCTCCCTTTATTAAAGCAGAGGAAACTGAGGTTTGGAGAGAGTTAACTAATGTGCAAAAGCTTTAGACAATTCATAGGTAGAATCTAGATTCCAACGGTAGTTATCTGGCTCCAGTCCACGTTTTTAACAACTATCCTACACTGCACATTTTAAAGAAGGAAATTTCAGGTTTCAATATAATAAAGAGAAATATTTTGAGGCAAACGAAAAAGAAAACTTCCCAACTAAAATCTTCTTTCAGGTAAAATTTTAAATCAATGCTTTTTAGAATACAGATATTCTCCCCAAATTACCATGGTTTTAATGTGTCTTGCCTACCAGATATCTGAACCCCTTTCTGAGGCTCTCACTATGTAATCCAAAGAGTCAGACATCCCCCTTTATATCTGTCCGATAACCTTGACAATTGAAACAGAAAAATGTTTTTATTGTGGCACATCAAAAAACCTCTCAAGTTCTCTTATAAAATCCTCTGCCTTTACCCCATCCAAGCACCCAAAATCTGTTTGAATCATAAATGACTTCTTTAGTTTTTAATATTTACATGATTTTCATGCCCAAAGGACAGTATAAATAAGGAGATTAATGAATTTTAAGCCATAGACTCAAGAATAACTATCCATGGATTCACCTAATATAAATAAATGAATGAATGAATGAATGAATGAATGAATGTAGGAAAAGGAGTAGCTTCTCCTTACCATAGAATTCCCAGATCACCATTAGGCAAAGAGCACAGTACTAACTGCCGCAGGTGAGAATCAACCATGGATGGTAAATTAGTGGATTAAAGTATAAGAAACAGGACATCAGATTTCTTAGTATTTCTCCACAAGAATTTTATTAGTTCCAAAGAGAAAAATAATAACTTTGCACTGGAAAAGCCCAGAAGACACTGTCTTAATCAGGTCATTAATGTTAACAGTACCTGTAATAAGGCACATCTACATTGTGTACCTCCCGATATGATGCACTGAGAAGGGCATCAATTACTTCTAGGGTATTTTAGTAAAAAAAAAAATACATAGCTTTGGGGAACCTGGATGGCTCAATCAGTTGGGTGGCTGACTTTGGCTCAGGTTGTGATCTCACAATCCATGGGTTCGAGACCCACATCGGGCTCTGTGCTAACATCTCAGATCCTGGAGCCTGCTTCAGATTCTGTGTCTCCCTCTTTCTCTCTCTCTGCCCTCCCCCCACTCATGCTCGGCCTCTCTCTTTCTCTCTCTCTCTCTCAAAAATAAACATTAAAAAAAATTTAAAAATGCATAGCTTTAATCATGAAGAAACAACAGACTAATCAAAACTGAGGAACATTCCATAAAATAACTGGCTAATACTCAACAGGGTCAAGGTGATGAAAAACAAAGAAAGTCTGAGAACTGTTACAAATTGGAAAAGACTAAGAAAACATGGCACATAAATGAAATCTGGGATTCCAGATTGAAACCTAGAACCAGGAAAGACTAGTGGGTAATTGCAATATTGTCTGTAGATTAGTTAATAATATTGAGTCAATGTTGATTTAATTGTTTAATTATACCATGTAAAACATTTTCTGTAAGTCTAAAATTATTTCAAAGTGAGAAATTAATAAAAGATAATCATATACTTAGTGGTTTGTATTTGGTTGGATAGTATTTGTTATTTGCTAGAGAATTAATTCCCTCCTATGAATCTATAAACTTTCAGTCCTTCACTAACTTATTTTCTTTGTCAACTAACACACACACACACACACACACACACACACACACACACACGGAGTATTGCTGTCCTTATGTATTTTTCCAAGAAAAATTTTATTAAAATTTATTAAATAAATAATAACTGCTATTCACCTTAGATCATGCCTATATAGAGTTGCCTAAATAAGAAACAATGTGGTTGGAATCTATGTTTATAGATGCTCTAGCAAAGTAATTTTCAACAGGGGAAAATTTTCCCTTATGGGAAATTTGGCAATTTCTCAAAAAAGTTTGTTATGACCAGGGGAGTGCTACTAATGTCTGTGGGTGCTGTTAAAAACCTTGTGATTGAGGCTCCTAGCTGGCTAAGTCAGAAAACCATGTGACTCTCGAGCTTGAGGTTGTAAGTTCAAGCCCCACGTTGGGTGCAAAGATTACTTAAAAGTAATTAAATGAATAAACTTAAAAAAATCCTGATTCACAGTATAGCCCCCATAACAGAGAATTATCCTAACTTTCAGTAGTGGCCAAGGTAGAGAAACTCTGCTCAAGTCAATGATTATTTAACCCTTTGAGGTGATCCATGTGGCCCCCAAATTGTTTGAGTGCATAATATGCATTCTGTATTGTATGTCATGCCATCTCAAATCTATGTGCCAAATGTAATGGAGAGCAGTAGAGCTGTTTTTGTGTGCTGTGCAAACAGAAAATCAGCATAAATTTAATAGAACTTGTGTTAAAGAAGAATACATGTAACTTGGCATATGTGAACATTTTGCTTGTATCTCTTTTTCTTTACCTTTCCTTTCTTATGTGTTTTTTTTTTCTCTCCAAACATACTCGTTGCATTTCAGTACAGACAGCATTATGAACCAAAATCATGAAAGCTGCATTAGAAGCATAAGAGTACAGAACTACTGGTTGCAACTTCTCTGTCTCCATTTCAGTGACTTGAGGGTTTTTGCCCATTGACTAGCAAAAGTTGTTATCTTTCAGGAGTTTCTGGTTCTTCTGATTTTTGTAAGCCTGGATGCACCCTCTTCCAGTGCAAATCGAGACAGTTCTTTAAAATAGTCCTGGGGTACCTGTGTGGCTCAGTCAGTTAAGCATTTGACTCTTGGTTTCAGCTCAGGTCATGATCTCACAGTTTTGTGAGTTCAAGCACCACTTTGGGCTCTGAGCAGGCAGCACAGAGCCTGCTTGGGATTGTCTCTCCCTCTCTTTCTGTTTCTCTCCCACTCATGCTATCTCTGTCTCTCTCAAAGTAAATAAATAAACTTAAAAATCTAGGCCTCTTAAAAGATTGCAGTCATTACGATTATGATTTTTGATTCATATTCTGCCCTTGCTATGGATTAGTTGTATGGCCATGGGCAGATTAACTTTCATATTGTAGTTTCCTCATATATAAAATTAAACCAATAATAATTCCTACTTCCTGAGGTTGTTGTGAAGATTAGCTATGAATCGTGTAGAATACTGCCTGGCGCATTAAAATCTCCATTTGAGTTACTGCTGCTATATTATTATTATTATTATTATTATTATTATTATTATTATTATTCAAAAGGAGGCTACTCTGCAGAATAGCCAGGATTGAACTTAATGTACAAGGACTCTCTTAAAGTCTGGTTCATTCACATTGTCCTTCTGGAGTCTGCATGGCAAACGTAGCACTGTTGTGTTTTTTGCTCTGGTTACCATGGTCCATTTATATATCTCTTATGGAAAAATTTTTTTTCTATAAGAATTTTTAATCATTTTTCATTATTATTTCCAGGTCTCTGGGGTTTGGACTACCTGTTTCTGGCCTCCCAGGGCCTTTCTTACCAGTGGATATACTTAATCACTAACATTAGAAAGTGCTTTTTGGGGGCACCTGGGTAGCTCAGTCGGTTAAGTGTCTGACTTCAGCTCAGGTCATGATCTCACCATTCATGAGTGCAAGCCCCCCACTTCGGGCTCTGTGCTGACAACTCAGAGCCTGGAGCCTGTTTCAGATTTTGTGTCTCCCTCTCTGTCTCTGCCCCTACCCCCTCAAGCTCTGTCTCTCTCTCTCTCTGTCTTTCAAGAATAAATAAACATTAAACAATTAAACAATTTTTTTAAATAATAATTAAAAACAACACAAAGTGTCTTTTGATGTTATAGCTACAACGTACCATAATCATGGAAATATTTTGGACTTGTATGAGTAATTTCATGTATTTATAAGACTTGATCTCAAATGTATGGCTGCATGAAATTTGAACTACAAAATATCTTTAAAGATTTATTCCCATATTTTCTTGTATTTGTTTCAAAGCTGGCCATCTGGTATCTTCCTTCTGCCTAGAAATAACCTCCATTTACCCATTTCTAAACCAAGACATTTGCTAAAACCTTTACTTGGGGAACCTGAGTCTCTAAAATGTGATCTTGTTTTAAATGCTGTAATTAAAATGCAATTATTCTTTTTCTAAACGGGGATATATTAACTAAATGCATGCACTTTTGTTCTGTATGGTACATCCAGAATGAAATCAAAAGCTTCTTTTTAAAGCTGAGCCCCTTTCTATTTTTATAACTACATTATTTTCTTTGTATTTTGACTTACTTTTGTTACATAACTTGGTAGACTATATTGACTATCATTTTCATTAGTAGTTTACAGAATTGTATAGTTTAAAATATTTGCTCTTAAATTAGGACAGGTTTTCAAGTTTATTATAAGTTTTTTTCTTTTCCTTCACCTCTTTGCTTTTTAGTCTCCTTGTGTCCACCAGAGAATAAAGCAGAAAGACATAATGTAGTACATGTGAAACCAGCGTTACAATCATTACCACTTTTGTAGGACAGAGATGGAGGAGATACTCTGTTCAATGATACCTATCAAAATAACCTTAAGATCCTTTGAGTGTCATTAATAAATATGCTGTGCAAAAATGCTTACAAGTTATGAATTGCTTAATATGCAAAGAAATATTGTCTTAGCTCAGGTTGTTAATGACAGAGTACCACAGAGTGGCAAGAAATGCATTTTTCACAGTTCTGGAGGCTGCAAGTCAGAGATCAGGGTGCCAGCACTATTCTGGTTCTGGGGAGAGCCCACTTCTGGGTTGTAGACTAGTAACTTCTTGTTGTCTATTCACATGGCAAAAGAGAGTGAGCTAGCTCTGAGGCCTCTTCTTGTAAAGACACTAATCCCATTCATTAGAGCTTCATCTTTAGGATTTAATTACCTCCCAATGGCCGCATCTTCAAAATTATCAATTTGGGTTAGGGTTTCAAAACATGAATGGGGGGGGGGTTATACAAATGTTGAGTCCATTGCAAACACATTATGCAAAATATTGTGGTAAGGCATAGTTTCCTTTACCATGAACTTAGATACTGGAGGAGGAAAATGTCCATCTGAATTTTAATAAGCAAAACTATATTCTTTGGAGTTCATGTTTTTCTAAAGTGTACATATCAGGAATAAATGGGTTATCATGGAAAGTATAAAATTTTTGTGCTTGATATAATGCTTCTCATGGTTGTACATTTTTTTTTTTTTGCCCAACCACCTGCTTGAGCAATTTGTGGAGACTACATAGAATTTCTTTCTGAAACTATCTCAGAAAGTTTTAAGTAGCAAAGAAGTAAAATGAAGCTAAACCATCTGTCTCTCTCTTTCTGTTTGTCCCATCCATCCATCCATCCATCCATCCATCCATCCATCCATCCATTTCTGTAGCTATGTATCTAAGCTAATTTAGTTTTGTAGAGCACTCTTTATAATCCCAGGTAGCCATATGTTTGTTCTCTATGAACATTTTGCTCTCTGATGGTAATAAGGAGCCTGTGCCACATTTATATAATATATAGCTGTCCAATTTGTGTCATTTATTGGTCTAGGTGTATGCTCTGATTTGGTGTGCTCAAAATAATGATTAGGTCAGACATATAAACATTTATGTCACTTTTTAAAAAAGTTTTTATTGTAATTCCAGTTAATTTACATGCAATATATTAGTTTCAAATGTACAATGTAGTGATTCAACAAATCCATACATTATCTGATGCTCATCATGACAAGCTCACTGCTTAATACCCACCACCTATTTAACCCATCCCCCCACCCACCTCTCCTCTGGTAACCATCAATTTGTTCTCTATAGATAGGAGTCTGTTTCTTGGTTTCTCTCTCTCTTTCTCTCTTTTTCCCTTTGCTCTTTTGTTTTGTTTCTTAAATTTCACATATGAGTGAACTCATATGGTATTTGCTTTTTTCTAACTTATATTGCTTACCACTATGCTCTCTAGCTCCATGCATGTCCTTGGGAATGGCAAGATTTAATTCTTTTTATGGCTGAATAATGTTCCATTGTATATTTAGACAACATCTTCTTAATCCATTCGTCAATCAGTGAACACTTGGGCTGCCTCCATATCTTGGCTATTATAAATAATGCTGCTATAGACATAGGGGGGCATGTATCCCTGTGAATTAGTGTTTTGTATTCTTTGGGTACATACCCGGTAGGGTGATTGCTCTATTGTAGGGTAGTTCTAGTTTTCACTTTTTGAGAAAACTTCACACTATTTCCTACAGTCGTTGCACCAGTTTGCCTTCCCACAACAGTGCAAAAGTGTTCCTATTTCTCCACCACCTCGACAACACTTGCTGTTTCTTGTGTTGATTTTAACCATTTTGACAGGTGTGAGGTGATACATCCTTCTAGTTGTGAGTTGCATTTCCCTGATGGTGAGTGATGATGAATATCTTTTCATGTGTCTGTTGGCCGTTTGGATGTCTTCTTTGGATAAATGTTTGTTAATGTATTCTGCCTATTTTTAATTGGATTATTTATTTTTTGAGTGTTGAGTTTTATAAGTTCTTTATGTATTTTTGACACTAACCATTTATCAGATATGTCATTTGCAAATATCTGCTCCCATTCCATAGGTTGCCTTTTATTTTTTATTTAAAAAAATAAAGACATATATATACTTTTCAATATAATTTATTGTCAAGTTAGCTAACATGCAGTGTGTACAGTGTGCTCTTGGCTTTGGGGTAGATTCTCATGATTCATCGCTTACATACAACACCCAATGTTCATCCCAACAAATGCCCTCCTCAATGCCCGTCACCCATTTGCCCCTCTCCCCTGCCCCCCCATCAACCATCTGTTTGTTCTCTGTATTTAAGAGTCTCTTATGATGTGCCTCCCTCCTGTTTGAAACTATTTTTCCCCTTCCCTTCCCCCATGGTCTTCTGTTAAGTTTGTCAATTTCCACATATGAGTGAAAATAGACGATATCAGTCTTCCTCCGATTGACTTACTACACTTAGCATAATACCTTCCAGTTTCATCCACATTGTTGCAAATGGCAGAATTTCATTCTTTCTCATTTCCAAGTAGTATTCCATTGTATATATAAACTACATCTTCTTTATCCATTCATCAGTTGGTGGACATTTGGGCTCTTTCCATAATTTGGCTATTGTTGAAAATGCTGCTATAAACGTTGGAGTATATGTGCCCTTGTGAGTCAGCACTACTGTACCCTTTGGATAGATTCCTAGTAGTGCTATTTCTGGGTCATGGGGTAATTCTAAAATTTGTATGGAATCAAAAAGACCCCAAATAGCCAAAGTGATGTTGGAAAAGAAAAACAAAGCAGGAGGCATTACAATCCCAGACTTTAGCCTCTACTACAAAGCTATAATCATCAAGAAAGTATGGTATTGGCACAAAACCAGACACATAGACCAGTGGAATGGAATAGAGAACCCAGAATTGGACCCACAAATGTATGGCCAACCAATCTTTGACAAAGGAGGAAAGTATCCAATGGAAAAAAGACAGTCTCTTTAGCAAATGGTGCTGGGAGAACTAACTGGACAGCAACATGCAGAAGAATGAAACTGGACCACTTTCTTACACCATACACAAAAATAAACTCAAAATGTATGAAAGACCTCAATGTGAGACAGGAAGCCATCCAAACCCTAGAGAAAAAAAAAAAAAAAACAGGCAACAACTTCTTTGACCTCAATCGCAGCAACTTCTTACTCAATATGTCTCTGAAGGCAAGAGAAATAAAAGCAAAAATGAACTATTGGGACCTCATCAAAATAAAAAGATTCTGCACTGCAAAGGAAACAATCAACAAAACTAAAAAGCAACTGACGGAATGGGAAAAGATATTTGCAAATGACATATCGGCTAAAGAGTTAGTATCCAAAATCTATAAAGAACTTACCAAAGTCGACACCTGAAAAATAAATAATCCAATGAAGAAATCCAAGAAGACATCCAGATGGTCAACATACACATGAAAAGATACTCAACGTCACTCATCATCTGGGAAATACAAATGAAACCACACTGAGATACCACTTCATACCAGTCAGAGTGGTTAAAATGAACAACTCAGGAAAAAACAGATGCTGGTGAGGATGTGGAGAAACGGGAACCCTCTTGCACTGTTGGTGGGAATGCAAACTGGTGCAGCTGCTCTGGAAAACAGTGTGGAGGTTCCACAAAAAATTAAATAAAGGTTGCCTTTTAGTTTTATTGATTGTTTCTTTTGCTGTGTAGAAGCTTTTTATTTTGATGTGGTCCCAACAGCTTATTTTTTATTTTGTTTCCCTTGCTTCGTGGGACCTATCTAGAAAAAAATTGCTAAAGCTAATGTCAGAGAAGTTACCGCCTGTTTTCATCCATTTTGAGTTTCTTTTTGTTTATGGTGTGAGAAAGTGGTCCACTTTCATTCTTCTGCATGTTGCTGTCCAGCTTTCCCAATACCAGTTGTTAAAGAGACTGTCTTTTTCCAATTGGATATTCTTTCTTGCTTTGCTGAAGAATATAAATGCGGGTTTATTTCTGTTTTCTGTTTCATTGATCTATGTATCTAACTTTATGCCAATACACTACTGTTTAGATCACTACAACATTGTAATATAACTTGAAGTCTAGCATTGTCATGTCTCCAACTTTGCTTTTCTTTTACAAGATTGTTTTAGTTACTCAGTCCTTTGTGGTTCCATATAAATTTTAGGATTGTTTGTTCTTGTTCTGTGGAATATGCTGCTGGTGTTTTGATAGGGATTGCATTATTTGTATTGCTTTGGATTGTATGCACGTTTCAACAGTATTTATTCTTCTAATCCATGAGCATAGAATGTCTTTCCATTTATTTGTGTCGTTTTCACTTTCTTTAGTGTTTATAGTTTCCAGAGTACAGGTCTTTCACCTCTTTGACTGAGTTTATTCCTAGGTATCTTATTATTTTTTTGTACAATTACTTTTTTGTAGATGTGATTCTTTCCTTAATTTCTCTTTCTGCTGCTTCATTATCACTGTATAAGAATTCAACAAATTTCTGTAAATTGATTTTGTATCCTGTAATTTTTCTGAATTTGTTCATCTGTTCTAGCAGTTTTCTGGTGGAGTCTTTCAGGTTTTCTATATGTAGTATGTCACCGGCAAATAGTGAAAATTTTACTTCTTCCTTACCAATTTGGATGCTTTTTATTTCTTTTTGCTATCCAATTGCTGTGGCTAGGATTTCCAGGGCTATATTGAATAAAAGTAAGGATAGTGGACATCTTTGTTTTTGACCCTAGAAGAAAAGCTCTCTAAGTTTTTTTCCCCATTAAGGATGATGTTAGCTGTGAGTTCATCATATATGGTCTTTATTATGTTGAGGTATGTTCCCACTAGACCTCCTGTGTTGAGACTTTTTATCATGAATAGGATATTGTACTTTGCAAATGCTTTTCTACATCTACTTATTTTTTTTTCCATTTAGCTTCTAGGAATTCATTAGAATTTCTTCTAGGTTGTCCAGTTTGTTGGCCTATAGTTTTCATAATATTCTCTTATAATTGTATTGCTATGGTGTTAGTCGTTATTTGTCCTCTCTCATGTGAGATTTTATTTATTTGGGTCCTTTCTCTTTTCCTTGATAGGTCTGGCTAGAGGTTTATCAATTATTGATTTTTTTTTTCAAAAATACAGCTCCTAGTTTTATTGATCTGGTCTATTGTTTTTTTATATTTCTATATAATTTATTTCTGCTCTTATCTTTATAACTTCTTTCCTTCTACTCATTTTAGGTTTTGTTTCTTTTTGTTTGTTTTCTAGCTCCTTTAGGTGTAAAGTTAGGTTATTTAAGATTTTTCTTGCGTCATGAAGTAGGCCTCTATTGCTATAAACTTCCCTCTTAGAACTGCTTTTGCTGCATTCCAAAGGTTTTGAACCATTATGTTTTCATTTTCATTTGTTTCCATGTACTTTTTTAGTTCTTCCTTTATTTCCTTCTTGACTCATTCATTGTTTAGTGTCATGTTATTTAACCTCCATCCGTTTGTGGTCTTTCCAGACTTTTTCTTGTTACTGACTTCTAGTTTCATGGTCTTGTGGTCAGAAAAGATATATTGCCTGAATTGGATCTTTTTTAATTTGTTGAGGCTTGTTATGTTGCCTAATAGGTGATATATTCTGGAGAATGTTCCACGTGCACTTGAAAAGAATGTGTATTACACTGTTTTAGGGTAGAATGTTTTGAATATAGCTATTAAATCCATTTGGTTTAGTGTGTCATTCAAAGCCATTCTTTCCTTGTTGATTTTTTGTTCAGATGATCTCTTAATGTAAGTGGAGTGTTAAAGTCCCCTACTGTTATTGTATTATTATTGACTAGTTCCTCTATGTTTGCTATCACCTTTTATGTACTGGGTGTTTCTATGTTGGGTGCATAAATATTTACAATTGTTAGGTCTTCTTATGGGATTGTCCCCTTTATTATTATGTAGTATCTTTCATTGTCTGTTATTACAATATTTGCTTTAAAGTCTAGTTTGTCTGATAGAAGTATTGCTACTTCAGTTTTCTTTTGACATCTATTTGCATGATAAATGTTTCTCCATACCTTCCCTTTCTATATGCAGGTCTCTGTATGTATAAAATAAGTCTCTTGTAAGCAGCATGTAGACGAGTCTCGTGTATGTGTGTTTTTCATCCATTCTAATATCCTACATCTCTTGATTGGAGCATTGTCTATTTACATTCAAAGTAATTAATGATAGATATGTATTTATTGCCATTTTGTTACCTATTTTGTGATTGTTTCTGAAAATTTTCTCTAATTCTTTCTTGTCTTTATCTCTTTCATGTTGTGCTGGTTTTCTTTAGTCATATATTTGGATTTATTTCTCTTTATTCTTTGCCTATTTATTAGTGGTTTTTGATTTATGGTTATCATTAGGTTTGTATATAACCTCATCTGAATATGGCAGTCTATATTGAGTTGATGGTTGTATAAGTTTGAACCTATATTTACTCCTTCCCACATTTTAGCTATATGTTGTCATATTTTATATCCTTTTGTTTAGTGAATTCCTTGACTGATATTTTATAAAAATATTCATTTTAACTGCTTTTGTGTTTTCTAACATCATACAGTCATTTTTTATCTTTCTTTTCCACTCAAAGTGTCCCCTTTAATATTTTTTGCAGGGCTTGTTTAGTGGTCATGAAGTCCTTTAATTTTTGTCTGTTTGCGAAATCTTTATCCTTCTATTCTGAATGATAGCATTGCTGGGTAGAGTATTCTTGGTTGCAGATTTTTCCCATTTCCCATGAATATATCATGCCACTCCCTTCTGGCTTGGAATGTTTCTGCTGAAAAATTCCCTGCTAGCTTAATGGGGTTTCCTTTATATGTTACTGTCCTTTTTTGTCTTGATTTTTAAATTTGTTTCTTTATCAGTATATTTTGCCATTTTAATTATAACACATATGCCTTGGTGTGGATTTGCTTTTGTTCATTTTGTCGGGGGTTCTCTGTGCCTTTTGGATCTGGATATCTGTTTCCATCCCCAGTTTAGGGAACTTTTCATTTATTATCTCTTGAAATAAATTTTATGCCTTATTTTCTCTTCTTTTTCTTCTGGGACTTGTGTAATATGGATGCTAGTATGTTTGATGGAATCATTAAATCCCTTAGTATATTCTCATTTGCACAATTCTTTTTTCTCTCTTTTGTTCACCTTGATTACTTTCTCTGTCTTCTAGGTTATTATTTTGTTTCATTGCTTCTCATAGCCTTGTATTTGTTTTATGAAGTATGTTTCTAATCCCATTTATTGCACTCTTCATCGCCACTTGGTTCTTTTTTATCTCTGTATTAAGGATCTCACTGATGTCTTGCTGTCTTTTTTTTTAAGTTTATTTATTTTGAAGAGTGTGAAGCAGAGGAGGGGCAGAGAGAGGGGAGGAGAGAAAATCCCAAGCAGGCTCCACACTGTCAGCAGTAAGCCCGATGCAGGGCTCGATACCACATGACCTGAGCCAAAATCAAGATCTCGCAGTCTGTGGGTTTGAGACTCACAGTGGGCTCTGTGCTGACAGCTCAGAGACTGTAGCCTGCTTTGGTTTCTGTGTCTCCCTCTCTCTCTCTCTCTCTGTGCCTCCCCTTCTCTCTCTCTCTCTCTCTCTCTCTCTCTCTCTCTCTCTCTCTCTCAAAAATAAACATTTAAAACAATAGAGAGAGACCCTTAACTGACTGAGCCACCTAGGCACCCCTTACACTCTTATCAAGTCCAGTGAGTATCCTTATGATCATTGCTTTAAATATTCCATTAGGAATGTTACTTACATCTGTTTAACTTAGATCTCTGGCTGTGGCCTTGTTCTGTCCTTTCATATGGGACAAATTTCTCTGTCTCCTCATTTTATCTTATGTTTCTGTGCCTGTTTCTGTGTGCTAGGAATGTGAACCACATCTCTTGTTCTTGCAAGTAATGGCCTTATGAAGAAGAGGTCCTGTAATGTGCTGCTGTGTAGTGTCCTTATTCCACAGAGCTTGGTGTTTCTGGTAGTGTCTCCAACATGTGCTGCATGTGATCTTCTATATTGTTCTGGTTACTTTATCCTTCAGGCCACTTGTCTGCAGATGCTCTCTTCACCTGCTGCAGGCAGTGTTTGGTCCCTGACCTGAATGTGGTATATTTTAATGAGGTATTCTCTGATCTGCTAGTGTAATGAGATATGTCACTCTGCCACTGGCCAGAACAAAGTCTCCACAAAGCTCTCATGTTGGGAGATGTGGTGTGAGTAGGGGTTTGGGCCTTTCTTCTAGGAGAGAGGGCTTGTTCTCTGGGGGATTGAGACAAGTGTGAGGGGGAAGGGTGGTTCCACTGGAGCACATGTGTCAGGGGTTGGTGTAAGCAAGTTAGGTGTCAGGTGTCAACAATGGTTCCCAGAGGTGGCCCTGTGCTTATATTGACAGGTGGGAGAGGGAAATGGCACCTGCTAGTTCCTTTGTTCTTAGAGGGGTCTCTGTGAATTCTGCCTCTCTGAAACAGGCTTCAAGATGAGCAAATGGGGTACCCACTATGTACTCCAGGCACTTTTCAGATCATTGTTTCCAGGCTTTATGTGCATGAGCTCTTTGCCTTTTCTCTCCAAGAGCAGCCACAATGCCTTTGGGTTCTCCCTAAACCAAGCCTGCTGACTTTTGAACTCCAGGCTTTAAGCCCCACCGGTTGCAAGAATGCATGAAATTTAGTCCCTTTTGTTTTCTAAGACAAATGCTATGGGGATTCATTCTCCCCACATGCTCTCCTGTGTGTCGGTCTTTCTTTTGCCCTTCACGGTCTTGGCTCCCTCCCCACCATGGCAGCAATGATTTGTTTCTCTCTCAAATTGCATGTCTGCACTTCCTACCTTCTTCAAAGTGGCCTCTTTTCTTCTCTTCTCTTCTCTTTAGTTATGCAGTTTGTTCTGACAGTCTTCAGATCAATTTCTGGGTTATTTATGATGATTTGGTAGTTACCTAGTTGTATTCATGGGGTGAGATGAGACTAGGGTCCTCCTATTCTGCTGCCATCTTCACTGTAAATCATCAGTGTCACTTTTTGAATCATCATAACTAACATATATTGAGTTCTTACTATGTGCCAGACATTGTTCTAAGGGTTTTACAGTAATAAATTTATTTAACTTTCACAACAGTCCTAAAAGGTAGGTATTTCTTTTATTCCATTTTAGCACAGAGGTGTTAAGTTGGTTGCCAATAGCTAGTAGCTTGCACAACCAAGAATTAAACCCAGGAACATGGCCCTGGAGTCTTCACTTTCACTGTTACAAAATGAGTTTCTTGCCAGAAATTGTGTAATGCAATCAAAGACAGGATTTTTTTCTTACCTGTACCTTGAAACAAAGGCTATCTTGAGTACCTAGGATGTGTGAGATGCCAGAAGTATTCTTCAACACATCCCTCTCTTTAGATTGTCAGAGGAGGGAATATACACTTAATATGTCTTCCATTATTTTCTACTAAGCAGAGCCCTCCATCCATGTTGCTATCTAATAAAGTAAAATTGAATAATGAAGAGGAGGGACTCTGATTGGTTAAAAAAAAAGCAAATGAGTATATGGAAATT